>NW_003852421.1:2850012-2910438 GCF_000181295.1 Otolemur garnettii | reverse complement strand
GCCATCATTGTTGTTTGGCGGGCCCAGGCTGGGGATTCAAACCCGCCACCTTAGGTGTATGTGGCTGGCACCTTAGCCGCTTGAGCCACAGGCGCTGAGCCTGAACACATTTTCAATCTTCAAGAGAAATTAGAAGTTCAGAGGACAGGTCTAATCAAAACCAAAGAGACCATGTACTTGGTAAGAAAAGAAAGGGATGACTTTATACATAGCCAGCATAAAGCTGAAAGTTCCTTGCCTATGACAGAGAGGTGGTATAATCTAAGCAAAAGTCTTTGGAAATTCATATTCTGTAATACAAATTCTGTTAGTTCTCAATATAAATATCCTGTTGAGAAAATCAGGTCTGGTTCAATTGATGGATATGACCCTCTCTCCAGGTCTGTTTTCAAATGACCTGGCTGGCAGTGGAATGAGCTCAAGATCTCAGAACCCTTTGAAGAACTGGATATGTAGGCCCATGAGTTCCCACAGAAAGTCTGTGAGCCCTGACTCTATGTCATACCTAAGTGGGCTTTTGATTTGTGAATGTTAAAACTGAAGTGGAACTGGGTGCAATGGCTTGTGTCATCCTAACACTTGGGAGGCCAATGTGGGAGGATTGCTTGAACACAGGAGTTCAAGACCAGCCTGAGCATGAGCGAGGCCCTGTGTCTACAAAAAATAGAAAAGTTAGCCAGGTATGGTGGTGCACACCTATAGTCTCAGCTACTTAGGAGGCTAAGGGAGGAAGATCATTTGAGCCCAGGAGTGGGAGGCCACAGTGAGCAATGGTGATGCCACTCTGCTCTTGCCCTGGTGACAGAGTGAGACTCTGTCTCCAAAAAAAAAAAAAAAAAACCTGAGGTGGGAGCTAAGTAAAGACATACCCAAAGACTCTCTCAGCTATTTTATTTAACAGGACCCAAGATCATTGAAATTCTGATTCTTCCATTTACTTCCTGCCTCAGGTCGGTTCTCCAGAAGCTGACCCTGAAATGAAGACTCTGGAGGTGATATACTGGGCAATAAACCCTGCATAGGAGTAAGGAAGCACAACAAGGAGAAGGAAACTGGGAAAAGGTACATCATCATCTCTAAGCAAGGCACCACATCTGCAGGGTGACCAGCTCATCCCACAGGGAGGTCTAGAGACTAAGAACCTCTCTACCCATTAGTTAGGGGATATCTCTGCAAGACATATATTTCCAGATACTCCCCATTTTCTGCACACACAAGAGAAGAAGCTTCCAGAAGCATGAGGCCAGCTCTCCAACAAGAAGTATGGGTTCTGGATACTGGGGTAAAAGAAAACTGGGAACCAAGAGGCATGAACATGGGAAAGGGACCTGAGGAAAAAGAGTGGAGCTCCTGCCATGAGCAAGCTCCACGGTTACTGGGTCAGCACCATCCTAGGCACGTTGAGAGGAAAGAAGTCTCCAGACTTCCCTGTCATCAGTAGTGGACTACTGTCTGCTCCTTCAGTATGTCAAACCAGCAATGAAGTTCATAATCTACCAGAAATGGCTTCCTGGGATTATGACAGTGAACATCAATGAGCTTCTAGGACCACAGTTACATCTGGAAAATGACCACCCTTTCAACACAGTGTTAATAATAATAACAATGTGGATGCTCACCATATCTCTACCTGGATCCACAGCAAAGTTTTATTTCCAGCCTCCTGGGTTATTAAGTTGAATCCTATTTCTCGGCAATGAAGTATTTCCAAGCCCAGCAGCCATGACTTTCCTTTGGAGACATTCACAAGACCCCATGTGCAAGACTGTGGTGCCAAAGAAAGGAAGGGCAGGATCCTCCAGTACTCGGGTCCGCAAGAGAGCCACCTGATAGAATCATCCACACTGGACTCTGCATGAGTGAGAAATAAACTTTTGTCAAACCACTGAGACTTTAAAGCTGTTAGCAGTTAGCTTGCTCTAATATAATTAACACTAATAATCACAGCGGCAACAACCTGTTGGTGTATCTTAATTCTCACCTATGTAAGTGAGGAAATTGAGGTTCAAAATGGTTAAAAATCTAGCAGATGGCAGAGCTGAGGTTCAAAGTCTATTTTTTAATCTCTGTGCTGTGCTCATTGGTCATGTAAACCCAGTATAAATACGTTTGGTGCTTTGATGGGGCAGAAAGGAGGACGTGGAAATACTGAATCTCCTGGGTGGGCTATGGAGCAGGGAGAAAGGACACAGGAAGGCTCCCCAGCTTTGGGCACTCCACAATTTGCTAAAGGCCTCCATACCTTCTCTTATATGGTCTTGGTTCCCATATTTGTTAACATGAGTCATAAGGATCCTAGGAATAACAGCGTGGTGTATTTAAACAGGATAGAAATTGAAAATCTTTTTCTTCTGTTCTCATGCATGGTGGAGTTTTGTGAATTCCTAACTTTTCTAAAACATATCCCCTAAACCAATCCCCAATATGGAATTGGTTCCCCCAATATTCTTACTGTAATACAGCTATAATAAAATCACATTTTGCTCATTTCTCTGAAGTGATTCTATTGACTACCAAGGAGAAAACATGAGATGATCAAAAGGAAATTCCCAAGGCTGTGCCCATGAAGTCCAAGCAAAGAAAACAGAGAACTCTTGCTTAACATGCACATGTTGGTTCCCTCCCATCTGCCACCCATTTCCTTATTAATGGAACTCTGATTTTGTTCATCTGAGTCCAGGTTATCAAATCTTTCAAGGAAAGCTGCTCTGCTACTTGGGGTGAGAATCATGGTCTAAGCCAACCATGAGATTGGTTTAGGCATGAACATGGGATGCAATTTGGGCCAATGGAACGAAGAGGGGAAGGTGCTGCTGGGGCTTCTGGGAATGTTTTCCTTGCTAAAAACAAAACAAAACACCAAAGCAAATGAAAACAAAACAAAAAAACTAGATAAGAATGTTTGCTTCTCTTCCTTTGGACTTGAGCTTTATTGTTCCTGAAACCACAACGTCATCTTTGTTCATTAAGAGAGCAGCTTTTAAGGATAAAACAAAACATTTATGGTGGCAAGGTAGGAAGATGGAAATTACCTGTATCTTTGAGACATTGGTAAGCTGGTGAATTAATCAACCCTGGAACTGTCATCCCTCTGGACTTCTTATTATGTGAGATAACAAACCAGCTAATTGTTCCAATCATGATGAATCAGGGTTTCTATTACTTGCAACCAAGTGCATTCCAAACGATTGGACCCATATTTTGTCATATGCTCTTTGAGAATAGCACAGAAAGAGTTTCCAACTCACATAACCCCTTAGAGGCTCAGTCAGCTTTTTAGTTAACCTCTTAACTCACCCCGCCCAATTTATAATTAACTCTGTCCCACTTCCTTACTCATGATTTTCCCCTTGTCTTAGCCCCCTACCTATTAGAGGGAGTCTCTGCTGAATTCTAGCAGAACATATCCTCTTGTCTACCTGCCAACTGGCCAGTGGCCCATTCTTTTGGCTGTAAGTAGGAGAAAGATGTTGAAGACCATGGGTCCTGATGGTGCTTTGTCAAGGGATGGCAAATTTTTTCTGGGGTTTCACAGGTGAATAATTGGAAAGAAAAGAGGGGGAGCTCATTTTTACTACCATTAGTTAAATCACTCAAGGTCACATTTTACATCATTTTAATTAACTTTCATTGACTTCATGTTCAAAATGAGAGACAAAAAATATTTGTTAATATGAGTCATAAGGATCCTAGGAATAACAGCATGGGGTATTTAAACAGGATAGAAAATTGAAAATCTTTTTCTTCTGTTCTCATGCACGGTGGAGTTTTGTGAATTCGTAACTTTTCTAAAACATATCCCCTTAGCAGATTGATAGGAAGAAATAGATTTGCACGCATTAACCCTTTTTAGGAGCCTTTCCCAAGACTTGGCAGCCTTGCCTGTCTCCCCCTCCCCCACTAGGTAGATCCCTTTCCCTGTTAATACTATGTAAACGTCTGTCTCACAACCATTACATTATCTTGAAATTAACTATTTACTTGTTTATTTTCTCCCACACTATGGTGAGTTTCTTGAGGAGAAAACATTGGGCTATTTGTCTTCTAGCATAATTCCTGGTTAGGTGTGTAGTAACTTTTGAAATGAATGAATTGAAGTCCAAGAAAATTTTTCCTGAGTTTCAGTTCAATTTCAACAAGGATAAATATGTCTATATGGCTGTGTGGCACTGCATAAAATGAAAATCAGAAGGTAAAAGTCCTTTGGTAGTAGTATCAAAGGGCTGCAGAGGTTGCTTTCATGTTATGTGTGGCAGGGTAGCTGGTGGCTGAGCCAGTCTCTGAAATGTGAAATTAGGATGAGTGCTGGTCCCTGCGTGTCACACCTGGGTGACAGAGGAATGATAGGGTCTTAAAGCATGCCTGATATCACACCTGTGCTGATCTGGGTGGCCACCAGTGATACTTTTGTTCCATGTCTTGGCTTTTCACATTGTTCCAAATTAAGCAGAAACATCCTTCTTAGTTGAGCTAATGCAAACTCTCCATACCCTTGCCCATTTCACTCCTAAGTTCTCTACCACTCATTTGTCAGTTCTCAGTAATCTCTCAGCAGAGGAAATTGCATCCCACGAGTCCATGTTGAACACATTGATATGCCCAGCTGTGGAACAAGCCTAAATGCAGGACTCTGATTCCTCCCCTGAGTGCCCCATTCATCTTCTCCTTCATCAATGTCTACCTGCCCCCTAATTCACTGTCCTCCTCGTTCCAGCCCCCACACAAAATGACCTGGCCTAGCCTCACTTGCCAGCCCAGCATGACATGAACTGGAGGGTAAGCTGGAGTCTTCTTGCCTTTGAGAGGAAGCTTTTTGGCTGGGGAAGTCTGAGGCTGAATTTCCCCAAGCTTAGATTGACCTTGCTATTGAAATTTGTAAGTCATATACTTAGTAACCTGCTTCTAAGAAAACTAAGTGTTCAGATTTCTAAATGTAAACTCAAACATGATTTTTCAAACAGTTCATTTTCAAGGAAACTATCTTCCTAGAACTCCTACAAATCAACTCCTACAAATATTAGAATCAGATTAATAACCAAATAGAAAAATGGGCAAAAAGTTTGAAAAGACTTTTTCTGTAAGAAGTTATCCAAATGGCCAACAAACATAGAAAAATATGCTTAATTGTATTATTCATCAGGAGATTGCAAGTTAAAGCCATAACCTAGTACCAGTTGGTCCCCACCAAAATGACTAAAATGAAAACATTGAAAATAGTTAAGTATGCTGTCAAGGATGTGAAGCAATTGAACTCCTCACAGAGTATCATTGAGAGGCTGAACTGGTACAACAATGGTAGAAATCTGTTGGACAGTATCTCTACAACTGAGTATGCACATAACCTCACTCAAAGATTCCACTGTTAGGGTGGTGCCTCTGGCTCAAGGAGTAGGGTGCCAGCCCCATATACCGGAGGTGGTGGGTTCAAACCTGGCCCCGGCCAAAAACTGTACAAATAAAATAAAGATTCCACTGTTAGGTCTATACACAACAGAATGCACACACACATCCACCAACACACATATACTAAGATATCATAGCAGTAGTATTTGTTGCAGAATAAAACCAATAATTTTATTATACAAATGCTAATCAGTGGTAGAATGGAAATAAATAAATCGTGATATAATCACAGTGGAATATTCTACACTAATGAACTTGAATCTATAACTTACACAATAACATGGATGAAACTTACAATGTTAAGCAAAGGAAGGTAGACACAAAAGAGTATAAACTAAGTAAATTACTACTTTAAACGAAGTCAAACTTGGCAAAATTAATTGATGCTCTTAAAAGTCAGGATCACGGTTACCCTGGGGAGTAAGTGGCCAGAGGAAATGTAGGGTTTCAGAGTTTTGATAATGTTCTATTTCTTGATCTGAGACTGGTTACGTAGATGTGTTCGGTTTGTTACGTAACGTTCACTTTTTGTTATGTGTATTATAGTTCAACGAAAAGGTTTTTTAAAACTATATCGGTTTACAAAATATTCGTGCCATATTGAACTTCCTAGAAACACATTTGCTGTCCAGTGTGAAATGCACCACCCTTGTTCAAATGAATTAAATATTTTCCCTCCTGCCCTATTCTCCTATTTAAAAGGACAAGGACTTGAATTGGACTTCAGGAAGCAAGTTCTATCTGCATGACATTGGATCTTCAACTTTGGGGTATTACTTCTAATTGATTCATGTCCAGGCTGTCAAATTGAAAACCAGAGACCAGGGAACATTATAGATTCTCTGCCTCTCCCCACCATCCTTTTCTCAATGCCCAGCTGTACAGAGGATCCCTCAGAGGAACATGGGGCTGGGCTGGAGAGAGGGATTCCTATTCCTCTAAGCTCTAAGACAGGTGCCTATCCTTTATAAACAGGGCATTTGTTAAATGCCTCACACTCACAGGAAGCATCTTAGTTTACCCACGCATGTGCTATAACCTATGCCCCTTAAAGAGAGAGAAATTGGACAGTATCCCCTCACAAAAAGCCACATGCCTTAGCGGTGATTACCTGGCACCAGGATCCAGCTCGTTTCCACTGCACATCACCCTGCCCAGCATTTTCTAGAGGCCTCAAACTTTGATTTTAATTTCTTTAGGTGCCTGTGTTCTGCAAGTAACCACATAGGCTACTGCTGTTTCCTGCCAGCCACTAGAGGGGAGCTCTGATGCCCTCTGCTCTGTCCCAGAGCCTGGGTACAATCTATCAGGCTCACTTGCTAGTGGGGCTGGCTCCTGAAAATCTCACTGGAGCCCCACTCTGAATCTGCCTATTCTTTCTCTGTGAGGAGAGGAAGGAAGCCCCCAGAGCTTTGCCCTTATGTCTCCCAGGTAGAACCTGGGAGCCACCTTTATCTGCACCTGTGAAGGTCTGCTGGGGTGCACAGCCCCTGTAGACACTCTCAGGGCTCCTCTGTTTAAAGATAACATCAGGCCTCCTGAATCTCCCCCCAGGCAGCCTGACTGCAGCTTCCATTCACAGCCCAGCCAGTCAGAAGTGTCCATCTCTGATTACACCAGCTTTCTGCTGCAGACATAAAGCCGCTCAGCAGTATTCTGGGGGAAGGCTCAGTGTTACCCAGAAATGTGATTACAGCTCAGCTGGGTGAAATGAGCTGCGGGCCCCCAGCTCAGTCAAGCTGCCTTTTGTCTCCAGGCTAGCTGGGCCCCACACCCCGGGGGCTGCAAACTTTACCTGTACTCCGTGTGCCAGTGTTATGGGAATCAGCAAGGGCAGCCTCCCGGGCAGTGTCTAAACTGGCACATCATGGGTGAGGGACATGCATGCTATGCATCACTGTGCCCAGGGGCCCTAGATGCCAATCTTTGATCAACCTCCAGGAACAAATTTCTGCTCTGTGTATACCGTCACCTGCTCGCATTTGCCTCACCTGCTCTCACCTGTCCTCACTTGCTTTCACTTACCCTCACTTGCCCTCAGCTGCTCTCACTTACCCTCACCTGCCCTCACTTGCTTTCACCTGCCCTCACCTGTTCTCATTTGCTTTCACTTAACCTCACTTGCCCTCACCTGCTCTCACTTGCCCTCATCTTCTCTCACTTACCCCCAGCTTTCCATCAATACCTGATCCTAAACATAGGTCCCCCTGCCTTCGGCCCCAGCTTTTCTTCCTCACCCACCTTACCCAATCCTAGTTTTCCAAGTGTCTGCCCACTCTCGAGGACATGCAAGGTAACTGTTTGGGTGCTCAGACACTGGTCCAATATCCTGTAAGGGAACAGTGACTGGTTCTTCTGACATATATCATTCCCAGATAACTTCTTAAAGTATCAGAAGTTATCAAGGTTTCAACCCCTGGCCCCTCTGGGCCTCTGTTTCCACAGCTAGAACTCTAGATCTTTTTCAGTAAGAAAAACTATGCCCTGCCCCACCCCGAAGACAGCACTGTGACTTTTATGAGAAAATGCTCTTACTGTATTTGTGACAGAGTCAAGGTTTGAATTCAGACAGAGCAGATCTGAGCCTGGCTTTGCCCCACACTCAGTTTTTTCATTTGTGTTATGGGGATGATCATGATGTCACCCTGATGTCTGAAAGATTGAGTGAAACAATGCCTAGAAAACACTTGGCCCTGAGTTACCCCTAATAAATGTAACCAAATGTTTATACCTTATCAATCCTGCCAAGCAGGCAAGGAATGTTTGATCTTCAAAATGATAAGACGCTGAAATGGGAACCTGGGCTGCAACCCATCTGGAGTTAGAGGGAGCTTAGGCCACGCCTAGAGGGGAGCCCAGGACCCCATCCTGTCCCACCTCCTCAGTGTTCCTGTCTACACCCTGTCAGCCTCTATTCCTCTGCTGAGTTTGGAAGATGTGGAGAATAAGGAGTCCTCCTCACTGCTGCATGCAAGAATCCTCAAATAAAAACATCCTCAGAGTTTGTCCTAAAGACACACTTTATAGGTGAAGAAGTTAGGCCCAGAGAGCTTAAGTGACTTGCCAGGGGCCACACGCGTAACAGCCTGTCTCACCCCACTCCCCCAGCACCTGAGGTGCCGTCCCCTCTTTGATTCAGGGCTAGAGAATTTTGATCTAGGTGGCTATGGGCACATTCACTCACTGATTTCTGGCAACAGTGACACTCCACCATCTTTTAGTCCAGGACATTCTGGGGGCCAGAAACTCCTCCTGAGCCCCACCTGACCCAGGCTTCTGCCTTCTCCCCAGGCAACAGGCTTGATCCTAGTCAAGACATGGTCCTATTAGTCACATACTCTCATTGTCCAGGGGCTGTTCTTTTCCTCAGGCCTGAGAGGATCTCTCCGTCAACTCCACCCAGCAGGACTGGGGCTAGGAAGAGGCTGCAGAGAGAGCCACAGTCAGAGAAGGAAGGACAAGGGCTCAGCTTAGCCCACATGGCCCCTCAGTCCAGCAAGGGATCCTCCAAACCACAGGGATGACAATGCCCTGACCCTAGAGGAGAGGACAGAGCTGGCAGCAAACCCTGAGAGAGTTTCCCTCTCTGGCCCTTACAGGAGAGTTAATATTCCAATTTGCTTGAGGAGGAGGCTGGTAGGTGCTGCTTTTGATATTCTTGAGGGTATTTAGGAGTCTGACTCTAGTTTTTAGGAAACAAACACAAATATTTCTTTTTCGCAGCAGCCACCATTTATTTTTCTTTTACAAGTTCACATTCACAGCTATTTTCCCATTATAAAATTAGCAAAAATTTTAAAAACATAATATAAAAAGTTGGTGAAGATATTATGAGATGAACATTCTCATCCACAGATGCTGTAACTTCAAATGAGAACAAACTTTCTCAAAATCAATTTGGCAAAATGAATCAAGAGTTTAAAATATCTATCCTATTTGTCTCAATTATATATATGGAGAGAGAGAGAGAGGGAAAGAGAGAGCAAACAAAAGAAAAAAATGCTATTTCCTCCCAAATCAAAAAACAAACACAAATATTTTCAGGATTCAAATGAAGCCAGGCATACATCTCAGCTCAGAGAAGTTCTCATCAATAACACTCAGGAATCCAGTCACAACCTGCAAACTGGGGCTCAACCCACTGTCCTCAGAATACTAGGCCACTTCTCCAGGGACTGTGCCTGACAGGGAGGAAGCACTTCTGAGTTGTAGCTGTTACTGTCACCACAGGCGTGGCCTAACATCTCAGTGACCCATGAGCACAGAGAAACTGAGGGACCGTGAATATGGCCACAAAGCCTGTGAGTGGCCACGTCTGGGCCCAGAGCCTCACTGTCACCTGGGTAGGGCAGGGAGCCTGAGGCTGGAGCTGGATGTTGGCCAGGCCTGACCGGGTGTGTCCCGAGTTGCCCTCCCTTAGTGAGCCTATCAGAGTGCCGGGGTTGGGGGTAGCTGGGAGCCAGGCCACCAGGAGACCTAAACTCCTTGATCCTTCACACGAGGAAAGAGCTACTTCCCCCTGTGGCCCGCCACAGCTCAAGTCTGCTGTCCTCAGTCATTTCTGTAGCTAGGCTCTGCGCACGTCAGGTTTTCAAATGTTTTTTTCTCCTCATTTTCTTGCTCCCTCTGAGAGGCAAATGTTCTAACAAAGATGTGCTGCTGGAACGAGGCATTAATTTTAATAGTCACTTAAAAGCAATTGCCTGGGAAATACCTCATTCTCCCATTAAACACCGCAGAGGCTAAACCTCGGGTGATCCTCCTCTCTCCCCCTCCCGCCCCTCCGCCTCCGCCCTCGGCTCCTCCCCTCTTCCCACAACTCTTTATGACCTGGACACTAGTTTTCACTTCCTGTCCTAAAATGCTGCCCTGAGTACATAAATGACTCTGCTTAGCCTCTGGACAGCAAATGCCCGACAGGCAAGTTTCTCTCTGGACTTAAACTGGCACAGACAGGGTGTCTTTCAAATTAGCAGCTCCACACATGCTGGGTTCTCCAGGCTGGGGACAGTGGCAGGCCGAAGGGGCAGGCGAGTCTCCAAGCTCTCCCCTCGATATCATGGACAGGTTTCCAGGTCTTCCCCGGACTCCAGGAGACACCTCAACAAAGGCCCTTCTCAGGGGAAGCTGTGACTGGGGTAGGGAGTGGTTTCAGAATTGACACACACGGTTGTTGACTTGAAAAACTAAGCAAGAGAAGGAGCCTCATCCTCCCTGAGTTGCCTGTGTCTCCCCACCTGGCCCTGGTCCCCTGAGGCAGGCTCTTCTGCACTGTTACCTCACCATCTGTCATCTAATCTCCCTCTAACAAATCTTCATGATATCCTCTGCTCGAGGGTTTTTTGCACTTTGGTAGGTTCCTATTATTATTAGTGGTAAAAATATGAGCTGGCTGTTTGGGAGCCCTTTATCCAAAGTTTCTGCTCCACAGATACTTGCCAGCCTCTGTGTGTGGAGGTACATTATCACCGCCACAAGCCCCAGCCCACAGAGGCTCAATACGTCCCTCTGGTCACACAGCCGAGGCTTGAGAGTTGCTTGGCTCTGGGGCTGGGACCTTGATCTCCCAGCTATGCTGCCCACAGCCTGCAGGATGCAGGAAATCCTTCTCCAGTGAGGGAGTTCTAAGCCCTGACAATGAGGTGCTGTCTGTGGTCTGGAGATGCTCCCTGTAACCTTCATACCACTCGGTGGCAGGCAGCACTTGCAGCCACTTCTGCGCATAACCCTGAATGATAAGACAGACCATGATCCGACAACTTTGCATAGATCATCTAAGAGTCTTGGGGGGAAAATTGCAAAGTAATCTTATTGCCACTTTGCAGATGAGAAGCTGAGGCTCAGAGAGGTTAAGTTAAATGGTGAAATCACACAGCACTTAAGGCTGCTGCCCTTGTTGCTCTCTTAGTGTAGCTTTGATGTCACTGCTCTCTCCCTCCCTGTTCTCTGGAGGGCTTCTGACTTGCCCTTCCCAGGCTTTGATTCAGCCAAGCTCTTGGGTCTGGTTTTATATAAGCATAAACTCAGAGACACATGTGCTTGTCATTCCTCTGTTCACACACTGCCCTTCTAGCACAGGGAAGGGAAACAGTGAGAAAAACACCCCAGCATTACTGGCCAAGTCCACAGAAGACCCCCTGAGCAGGCTGTTCCACCCAGAGCCAGCCTGGGGCTGGGCAGTGTGGGATGAGGCTGGGAACGTGGGAAGACAGCGCCATCACTATGCTCCAGGTGACCTTGAAGAAGTTGCTCAGCCTCTCTGAGCTTCAGTTTCCTCATCTATACAATAGAGACAATAGTGTCAGCTTTGCAGGGCTAGTGTGACAATTAAATGAGAATCTCTTCAAAGGCCTGGAAATGTCAGCATTATAATGATGGTGACTCTGCTACTACCAGTGACTGACATTTATTGAGCACTGACTATGGACTAAGTTCTGTGCTAAGCATTTTATATTGTCCCCATTAGTCCTCCTAAAAATCTGATGGAACATAAGGTAAGCATTATTACTATCTCTATCTTACAAACTGAGACTAAATCACCCCAGGTAACTGCACAGGGCTGTGCAGAGAGTGAGAGATGAGGGGATAGCTGTGGGATAGCCACCTGCTAAGCCAGGCACTCAGTTGGTGGGTGTTATTTTAATGGCATGAACATGTCTGTTGTCTTAAAGTCTGAGATAGGCACATCTTTCATTTTTCAAGTGAAAATAGTGCAGCATCAGGAAGTTGAAACACAAAGCTAGCAAATGGCAGAGACTGAAGGGAACCAGCACTGATGAGTGCCTACAGTATGCTCAGCACTGTGCTTATTTCATGGTCCTGTGATCTGCTGGATGATGGTTTTAGCAGATGTTAGAATTCCATTGACTTCCTACATTACCCTGCAAAAAAGGTCTTGTTAGTATTGTCCTCATTTTACAGACAAGGAAACAAGCTTGGAGCATGTAATCAGATTCTGAAGGCTGTTGATGGGGAAGGAGAGGGTCCCTTTCTGCTTTTAAGGAAGGTATGAACAACTGTGATTCTGTGCTGAGGAGGAGAACATAGAAGGGGTCCCCTGCCTATCTCCATGCTCCACTCCACCCTCCAGGCCCCTAGATGTCTCAGGGGAAGCTCTGAGGCACTGGCTTCCCAAAAGACAAAGCTATTGCTTCAGAGAGAGCATCCCCCAAGCATTCCTAGGTGACTGGAGGAGTCTAAGTATATGTGCCCTTCATTCACCCTTCTCTATCCTCATGCCCCAGCAATGCCAGAGAGACCTGGGGAGAGCCAACTGCAAGAGGCAGCACCTCAAGCTCCTGATAATGCAGGGTCCCCTGCATGCCTGGGGCTAGTAAAAGCAAGCTCCCTTTAGCAGGCATGCACAGAAGGATCAGCGTTGAGTGGAGTCTAGAAGAACACCAGGAAACAAACAATGCTGTGATGGGAGAGGGAAGACCCAGGCCACCCACAGTGAGCCATCCTTCCTAGCAGCTCTGGTTGGACCCTGGTCACTATGCCAAACACTGGACTTCAGACTATTTGCTTACTTCCAATATCAGTAAAATAAATTTGAGTCTGTATTCTGCAATGTGAATGATTATAGATTTATAAATTGAGCTAATAAAAGCATCACAAAGCTTGGTATTTTATAAAGATAAGAGGAAACCCTAACTAGGATTTCTGATGTTTTCTCCTTTCACACCCAACAGTTTGTGGTGTGCCCCTCTGGAAACAGGGACATTGACAGGGAGCCTGCAGCCCCTGGCACTGCACTTGAGCCTGGCTGCAATAGGACACTGCCCTTGCCTGCGAGAGGCCATGGAGCAAGGGATTTGGCCCAGAATTTGGGGTCAGACAGGAGAGGACTCTGCTGTTCGCCATGCCACTGAGGGGTTGTGTGGCTTGGGATGTGACTTGCCATCCTGGAGCTGTTTCCTCATCACAGAGTGAGGAGCTGACCCTCCTGCACAGAGCTAAAATGCTGACCACAAAGGCACTGCACAGAGAGAGGCACAGGGCAGAGGGTGGCCACAGATATTCATGCTTACCAGGGAGTTCCCAGGCCCTACCTGTGCTGGGGAGGGAAGTAGGTGGTCTGTATCTGAAGGACAGTCCTGAGGATGATGTCTAAGTGGGGACGCCATGGAAATGCTTCTGGGCACACCTCCTCTGTGTTTTTATGGCTCCAGGTAGAATTCCACAAATGGAAACACACAGAGATATAGATGGACTGACAATTAAGTTCACAAACTAGCCACAGAGCACTTATGTTGGCAGCACTGTACAAACAACTCGGTAAGGTCATAACCTTGGTAGATCAGTGTCTCACAGTTGTGCTCTTGTCAACATGTGGCAGTGTCTTGCTGAGTAGTGTTCATTATTGTTGCTATATTATTGTTGTATGTTTCTGTGTCAGAGCTTGAATTAGAGCAACACACAAACATTCATAAATTTCTTGTTAAAGTTGGCAAGAGTGAAAGTGAAATCAGAGACATGTTAGTCCAAGTTTATGGGGATAATGCCATGAAGAAGACAGCAGTGTACAAATGGAGTAAATGTTTTTCTGTGAGAAGGGAGAGCATCACTGATAAAGAGAGGTCAGGGCAGCCAGTAATGAGCAGAACTGACAAAAACATTGCAAAAATTTGTTGAACTGTGTGTCAAAATCATCATCTGACGGTGAGAAATAGTACAAACCAAGTAAACATCAAGAGAGAAACCGGAAAATATTAACTGAAAATCTTGGCCAACAACTCATGGCTCTTGCATCACAACAATGCACCAGCTCACACCACACTGCCTGTGAGAGAGTTTTCAGCCAATAAACAAATTTTATTGGAGAACCCTCCCTACTCACCTGATCTGGCCCCCAAAGACTTTTTTCTTTACCTGAAAATAAGAAAAATATTGAAAGGAAGACATTCTGATGACATTCAGGGAATCAAGAGTAATGTGACAATAGCTCTGGTGGCCATTCCAGAAAAAGAGTTCCAAAATTATTTTGAAGGGTGAACTAGGTGCTGGTATTGGTGCATAGCTTCTCAAGGGGAGGACTTCAAAGGTGACTGTAGTGATGTTTAGCAATGAACTGGGTAGCACTTTTTCTAGGATGAATTCACGGATTTAATTGTCAGATCTCTTACATAAGTTTGATTTTATCCCTCTTCTGGCATCATACCAGTTCTGGATGCAAATGCTGTGAGTCCTTTTAGCAACTTAAGAAGCACAGTAGAGTCAGGAAAATAATTCTGCAGCAGTTGAAGTTTATTTTTGACTTAGAATAGCCCCATGGGACTGGAGACCTATACTCTCCCACCATCAAGGCAGACTGCCTGTCCTGTGTCATTCAGCAGAACTCACATCCCCATGAGGCCACCAAAGAAACTGGACATCTCTTAGGTAACAAGCGGCAGCCCTGAGCAGAAAATGCCTATGCTATCCCTCTTGGATAAGGGAGAGGCTATCCCACCACTGAGCTGTCAGAGCCAGATTCTCAGCTAGAGCAGGGCGGGGAAAGCCCCTATGGGACTCTCTGACCACTCCCCAGAATGTTTCTGTTAATAGCTGTCCATGGCCAGACAATCACAGGAATGCCTCCTCTAGAATAATTGCATCAGAGTCCCACCAAATGAAACTCCCATCTCCACCTGAGAGAGAAGGATGTGTAATGGTGAAGTACAGGGACAGCTGGTAAAAGAGGGCTGCACTGCTTCCCTGGGATAGGCAGCTGGCTCCCTGGGAACCAAGCCACTATTCTCGGCAACATCCCTTCCCCAGAGGGCTCCATGTCTGAGCTTCATGTGCAAGTATTAGAGTCCACTGTGGCTGCAGCAGGTACACGGTACAGAGCCCAGCTGGGTTCAAAGACCACTCCCTGGTACAAGCCTGATTGCTGAGACTGTGGGGGTGGGGATCTGTGATCAACACCTCCCGATTACCCATGTGCCCTCTTTCCTCCCCTCTGCATCTCTTGCCCCTTCCTGTCTTTCCCTCTCAGAAAGAAAGTGTCCCCAGTAGTCATAGGTATCCTTATAGAGCATTTAGCTCAAAGTTGCATAATCTTTAACTTTCCCCAGGTCCTGGCCTGTCGGTCTCTGCACCAGCCACTGTGAGGACAGGGTGAATTCATTTGCAAAGGACAAGCACAAAACCTCCAGTGGAAAACAAATGTGATGTACCATAGTAAATGGGAGCAGCTAAAAAAAAAAAAAAAAAAAAGCACAAAATCCATTGGGGACCCCGTTGCCATAGGAACTGGCATTACAGCTTGCTTCCGATAATTAATGGAGGGTTTTGCTATTACAGTATTCTTGAAATTTCGCTTTCCCCTGTGCTGCACTGCAGAATGCAGCATCCTCTCCCCATTCATAAATATTTCATTACCGCCGGCTGCTGTGTTTCATCACTGCAGATAACACTCAGCCTAAACCACCCCTTGCCAAATTCCTGTTGTCCTGTCAGAGTGCGACTTCCATTTCTTCCTCTTCCTTCTGCAGTTTTCATTTATCTGGTTTGAAGTTCTTTACATCGCCAAACCTAGAAGGGAGGCTCTTGTTGGACCTGTGACTTCAGTTGCTGGGCATCTCTGATCTGAGCCTGTCTTATTCTTCTCAAGGTCCAAGGGCCTCCTGCAGAGGCCTTGGCTCTGCTCAGGCCCCACTGCCTTCTGTGTATCCCCTTTGATGGAGTCCTGGGAGGGCTCTGGGCTTTTGGATTCTGGTTCCACAATATACTGGCTGAGCTTCTGCTTCCTCATCATTGAATACAGATGCTGCTGCCCTGCGGGGCTGGAGAGAGGGTGAGATGAAATACAGCACCCCTGGGGTGCCAAGCCCAGGCCCAGACCACCCCTGGATGGGCTCAACATGGTGGCGGTCACTGCTGCTGTCTGCTGATTCTCTCAGATTTATTGTTTTCCTCTAGATTTAATAAAACCCATAAATTTCTGAATTGACAAACAAAATTGTACATATTTACGGTGTACAATGTGATGTTTTGATATATAAACACATCATAGAATGGCTAAATCAAACTAATTAACATATGCATTGCCTCGCATGCTTATCATTTATTTATGCTGAGAAGGCTTAAAATCTGTCTTAGCAATTTTCAAGTATACATGTGTACGTTGTTATTAACTATGGTCACTGTGTTGTACCATAAATCTCTTGAACTTACACCTTCTAACTGAAATCTTCTATCTTTCGACCAATATTTCTCCACCCCATGGCCCCTGGTCACCACTATTCTCTTCTCTGTTTCTGTGTGCTGAATCTTTTTAGATTCCACATATAAGTGAGATGGTGCGGTATTGGTCTTTCTGTGCCTGGCTTTTTTCATTTACCATGCCTTCAGGCTCATTGATGCTATTGCAAATGACAGGATTTCCTTCTTTTTGAGGGCTGAATAGTATCCCCTTATATACATATGCGAGACTTTATCCTTCCTTCTGTGGATGGGAACTTAGATTAACTCCCTGACTTGGTTATTGCAAATAATGCTGCAACAAATGTGGGACTATAGATACCTCTTCCACACACTGATCCCATTTCCTTGGGCTGTATACCATAAGTAAGATAACTGGATCATAGAGTTCTTCTATTTTTAATTTTTTGAGAAATGTCATACTGCTTTCCATAATGGCTTTACCAACCTACATTCTCAGCAATAGCACAAGCCTGGATTGCAAAGACCATGGGAGTGAGGGGCTCCACATCCTTGCCAACATTTGCTATCTTTTGTCTTTTTGATAATGATCATCCTAACAACTACGAAGGGATATCTCATTGTGGGTTTTAATGTTCAATTAGTAGTGATTAGTGATGCTAAAGTTTTTTTAATATGGCCATTTGTATGTCTTAAGAAGTATCTATTCAGGTCCTTTTCCCATTTTTTGTGTTACAGATGCCCCTCAATTTAGAAGGGACACACACAGTGTTTTTCTGGCCTGGCTTCCCAGAAGTTCCCCTTGTGCAGGGTGAGTAATGCGTTATTCCTGGGTGCTCCCCTCCTGCCAGGGTCCCAGCAACACCCTGGGTCAGCAGCCTCTGGGAACCATCCATGAAGTTCTCCTATTGCCTTTTCCTGGGTCATAGTTGGAGAGCTCAGCACCACACACATTTCATAATCACGACTTCAAAGATTCTCTACCACATAAGCTTCAAGGACATTTCAGGGGCAAAGAGAAAAGAAAGGAATTATGTGCAGGAAGTGTCAGTTTACTTCATTACCACTGCCATCAATATCACTTTCTCACCTTCCCAGTCCCACCACTCTGGCTGGAGCATTTACTGGGTGTCTACCATGAGGTGCCCACCAGGCCACATGCAGGTCCCAAAGTGACGTCAGCTCATTTCTGGGTTGGTCTTAATGATGCCACGTTCAGCTCCAGGGAGGCTTTCCGGAAAGTCAACACATCCTGAAGGAGGATATTGATAATGAAGCAGGTTTGTGGAGGGGTGGACAGCGGGCATATGGGGACTCTCTGTGCTCTCTACTCAATTTTCCTGCAAACTTAAAACTATGCAGGAAATACTAAGTTTTTAAGAGAGAAAAATTTACGGTTCTGTTCTTTTCCCTGTTGGACACATAGCCACATCTTCTTATGAAATGCTGGCCTCATTTGAAACAGAATAGTGAAATAGTAAGTAATCAGATTGACCACCTGGTCACTTTACTCTGGTGAAGTGGGTAGTTTTGCCGTTGATGACCCCTTCATTGACCTCAACTCAACTGTCTACATGTTCCAGCATGACCCCACTCATGGCAAGTCCAATGGCACAGTCAGAAAAGAGAAAAGGAAGCCTGTCATGAATGGGATGCCCACATCCATCTTCCAGGGCAACATCCTGCCAACATTGAATGGGAGATGCTGGCGCTGAATATTTTGTCCACTGGTGTCTTCAGCACCATGGAGAGGGCTGGACACACCAGAGCCAAAGGGTCATCATCTCTTCCTTTTCTGTGGGTATCTCCATGTTTGTAAAGAGAGTGCGCCCTAAGAAGTATGATGCCTCCTATATCACCAACTTCTTGGCCCCCTTGGCCAAGGTCATCCATACTACAGGCCATGCCATCATTGCCACCTGAGGACCTCAGATGGCTCCTCTAGGAAACTGTGGCATGACAACCACAGAGCCACCAGGAACATGACATCATCCCTTGGTCTGCCAAGGCTATGGGCATGGTCACCCCCTAGCTATACAGGAGGCACATAGGCATGGGTTTTGGCATCTTGAGAGAGCTACCAATATAATATCGAGAAGGTGTTGAAGCAGGTGTCAGAGGGCCCCTTCAAAGCATCCTGAACTACACTGAACATCAGGTTGTCCCCTCTGGTTTTAACAGTGATTTTAATACTTTCACCTCAATGCTGGGGCTGGAATTGCCTTCAATCACTGCTTTGCTAGTCTCCTTTCCTGGCAAGGCAATACATTTGGCAACAGCAGCCAGCAACTTATGGTCTAGATGGTCTCCAAGGAGTAAGAGCCCCCTGGACCACCAGCCCTAGGAAGAAGAGAGAGCCTTTAGCTGCTGGGGCATCCCACTCCCAAGACACGTTCCCCACCACCCTGAGAATCTCTCCTCCTTGACACAGATTCCATCCCAGACTCCCAGGAAGGGGATTTAGCAGGCTCAGGCTTGTCATGTACCATAAATGAAGTACATTGCATCCAGCCAAAAAAAAATGTGCATCACTTAACATGGGCAAGAGTCTTCTCACATGATTCACCACACTGCACTTTTGATCAGTGAAAAAGAAGAGAGTTACATCTCCTAAAGATTCATGTATGTATGCACATACTGGTAAAAGAAACATAATATAATTGTAGTCTATCGCTGTTGATGTGCTACAATGGTGCCGTTTGAGAAAAGTGCTGACATAAACTTTTACCTCAAGCCAATCCTGGAGACCTGGTCTCAGGGGGGTCTTTGAGAGAAGAACAGGACTCCAAAGAGGCCTAGAATCCCTAGCTCAACATTAATTATAATTCTCGCCCTCTCCTCTGAGGCTTTACCTGGCTGACATTCCTGGGAGTGTCCAAGTACACTGTGTGAGTAGCTGTGCATCCAGCAGGACTTTGTTACACCTGTTCCTGAGGGTGGGTGTGACAGGAAACAGGACAAAGGGACACAGTGAGGGGAGGGTGCTCCCTCACTCTTCCTTCTAGCACAGTTGTTTCTAGGGGCTGCTCTGGTGTGGGGCCTGCTATAGGGAGGGAGTGGTCTCCAGCTGGCCCTGCCCCTGGCCAGTGTGCAGGAGGCTCATTGACAAACCCAACCAAGGCCTGGGCCACCTACGGCAAAGGTGGTATATCACCAAGCCCCCACACCCTGCCCCCTTTTGATGATCACACATATCCAAAGAGCAGGAAAAGAATCCATGTCAAAATTCATGCTAATACTTCAGCCTCCATCTCTCTCTCCTCAAAACTGCTTGGGGGCTTTAGTTCTTGAAGAAGCCATGTTCTTCGAGTCCAACGTCAAGATGTTGCATGTGTCCCTTGTCGATGAGGGCATGCAATTCTCAAGCCTGAACTATTTATTAAAGGACTCCAGTTGGTCATTCCAGGGGGCAGTGTCAGAAAAGGGAGTGGTCCTCCTGGGAGGCTGAGGAGTGACTTGCCCTTGTGGGATGTCATTTTATCCATGGCACATTTAGGTCAAAGTGTTCTACATACAGGGTTCAAAAGGACAAGTTCTGAAATATTTTCCAGACCAGTGAGCTCCTGTGATGTGGACAGCTCTCACCACATCCTTCAACGCCTCAGTAGGGTGACTGGGCTGTAGGCTGCACCTTAAGCTGGAAGTGACATTCATTCTCAGGAAGAAATGTGGATCACTTATCCCTTAGAAGGAGAATATTAGAATGTGGCAGAAAGAGTGTCAGGTCGAGTCAGAAGGCCTTCCCCGTACAACCCTCTGGTCTTACCTTTATCTCTGAGCTCATGCAAATGCCCTGGAGTGCCTCCCATCCTGGAGGGTGTCAGGGTCAGATGGGGAGTTTGAGAAACACATTGAAACTATATAGAGCCTTCTAAATAGCAGCGATCATTCCTGCCTGATCCCCCGGTTGCCCTTTGAAATGGTATCAATGTTGGACCCAGTACAACTCTTGGCGAATTCAAGACACAGGGCAAAGTGGTTGTAGAGGCCATCTGCTCCTACCCCCAGACTCGGTAATTAATTCACAGACATGACAATTCTTCTGGGCTGCATCATGCAGCTCTTAGTGGCTTCCAAAGCAATGAATTCTTTGAGGTTCCATTTTTTTAAAAATTTCTTAATTTTTCATCAGAGTTCACACTTTGGCTTTGGTGTCTCTTTTTGCAGAGGACGATTAATACTAATAGCAAAGCTGGCACTGGTTTTGTGGGCGGACTCACTGTGCCAGGACACAGGCCTGACCCTAATAAGGTGCCTGATGCTGCCTTCTGGACGGAGCCCTGGGCTCCATGGGGTGCAGAAAAGGAAAGAGGGCGCCTGGGGCAGAAGGCTACCGGTGCTGAAGGGACAGCCGTCCCCTGGGACTGTTCCTGGCTCCCTCAGAAGGCACAGGCACATGGCAACAGCAACCCTTGTAAGTAGGCTCCTCCAGCTCAGGCAGTTGACAATTTCAAGAAATCCGTTAGAAGAAACCGCCAGAGTTGCGATGCTGGCAAAGTTCTAGGGCTTTTTTTCTTCCCCATTTTAACTGTTAAAATTTATCTCCGACTTTGCACAAACGAATGAAATCAACAGCCTCTTATCAGATCCCAAATCTGTCAGCCAATGTCTACCAGCTGCCTGGAGCCAAAAGCCTCTTAGCACATGTGCGCCTTGAGCTGAGAAGGGACGGGGACAGGAGCGCAGGCAGCTTTGTTCTGGCACCCTCGCTCCCAAACATTTGCTCATTTAGATCAGGGAGGCAGAGATACCACCACTGCCTCCCATCTCAATTCCATGGGCTTCCAGAAGTGGTTCAGATGTCTCACTGACATGCCTTACTCTCCTTTTTCTGCAGGTTGGCCACCACTTGCGACTGGAGGGCCAGTGGCCAAACTCCTTGTTCTGCTCCCACCCCTCCATGCATGTCCACGTGTCCACAGAGTGGGCAGAGCTAGGAGTGCTAAGACCTTGGAGCCTGGGCAACTTGGGCTAAGCCAGGAGAGGAAGAAGGCCAGCCCTTGCTGGGACAGGCTCACCCCAGCACCCACCTCGGGCCCAGTACCTTCAGGACGGGGGGCTGAGGAGAGCAGGCCTTGGGCAGCACCCTGGCTGGGCCAGCTGCACAAACCATGGACAGATCCCACCATGTATCTCTCCAAGACACATCTATTCCCTTGGCATCTGATGGAAAGACACAAAAGGCTTAACTGAACACAAATTTCCTTAGAATATGTTTGGATTGGCTCCGCGTCTGTGGCTCAAGTGGCTAAGGCACCAGCCACATACACCTAAGGTGGCGGGTTCGAATCCAGCCTGGGGCCGCCAAACAACAATGATGGTTGCAACCAAAAAATAGCTGGGCGTTGTGGTGGGCACCTGTGGTCCCAGCTACTTGGGAGGCGGAGGCAGGAGACTTGCTTGAGCCCAGGAGTTGGAGGTTGCTGTGAGTGATGCCATGGCACTCTACCCAGGGGGATAGCTTGAGGCTCCGTCTCAAAAAAAAAAAAAAAAAAGAATATGTTTGGATTAATGTGTCTATGTACTCCTGGGTTTGGCACATAAGAACTACCAATATTAGTAATATTTATGGGGCATCTACCATATGCCCGCTAGTTTATATACAGGAATAGCTTGTTTTACTGCGCTTTGCTTTAACATGCTTTGGAGAGTCTGCAGTGTTTACATGTTGAAAGATTGTGGCAACCCTGTGTCAAACAAGTCTATCAGTGCTCTTTTTCCACTCGCTTTGTGTCTCTGTGCCACATTTGAATAATTCTTACAACATCTCAAACTTTTTCATTATAATTATCTCTGCGGTGTGATCTGTAATCAGTGATCTGTGATATTACCCTTGTAATTTTGGTACCACGAACCATGCCCATTTAAGACAATGAACTTAATACATGGTGTTCTGACTGCTGTACTTACTGGCCGCTCCCCTGTTTCTCTCTCCCTCTCCTTGGGCCTCCCTCTTCCCTATACAATGATATTGAAATGAGGCCAATTAATAACCCTACAATCACCTCTAAGTTCAAATGAAAGAGTGGTATGTCTCTCACTGAAATCAAAAACTAGAAATGACAAAGCTTCATGAAGAAGCCATCTCAAAAGGTGAGACAGGCTGAAAGCTGGGCCCCTTGCACCAAACAGCCCAGCTGTGAACTCAAAGGAAAAATTCTTGAAGAAATTTAAAAAAAAAGAAAAAGAGAAAAGAAAAACTGAAATTGCCACAGCCACACCGACCTTCGGTAACCATCACCCTGATCAGTCAGCATTAACGTCAAGGCAAGACCCTCCACCAGCAAAAAGATTATGAATCACTGAAGGCTCATTAGCATTTTTAGCAATGAAGCATTTTAAATTAAGGTATGCACATTTCTTAAACATGATGCTACTGCACACTTACTAGACTACAGTATGGTGTAAACATAACGTTTATATGCACTGGGAAAACAAAAATAGAGGTGACTCGCTTCAGCACGACATTTGCTTTATTATGGTGGTCTGGAACCACATCTATCTGCAATATCTCCGAGGTGTGCCTGTGCATCATCTTGTGGATGTCAATATGTGTCTTATAGCAAGTTAGAGGAAAAATCTGGAAAGCTCAGGGAATTTCCCAAGGTAGCAAGCGTGAAGTCTTTATGCATTCTCCCTCTACTTGTCATTGCAATTATTAATGAGTGAATGCGTTGAAAGGATGAATGAATGACAGAGTGAGTGAATGAGTCTGTTTTTCCATCTGAAAGGGAGAGAAAGGACATGGCCGGAAGGATGAGTCTGGGTCTGTGTGTCAGGATGGTGGGGAGGGACCACTATCTTCATGCAGGTAAGAGCTGGGGCTCCCAGGTGAGGGGCTGGAGCTCAGACTTGCAGACTACAGAAGAGGAGCTCCTTCCTCTCCTGCAGGCTTCCTGCCCCTACTCCTGAGGGATCTCTGTCTCTGATGGCCGACAAAGAAGCCATCCACATGTTGCCACCACTGCCAAGCAGAAGAGAGGGCACTTCCGGCTCTGGTGACATCTTCCCCTGCGCAGCATCTGGGCCCCACCAAGATTGTCCCTCAAGGCTGTGTTAATCTGTGCATAAGGTGAGGGAAGGGGGGGAATGAGAGGTAGGTGTGATTTGCCCCCTAGCCTCTCCCTGCCCCTGGAGGTGGAAGTCGCCCCTTTAGGAGCAGCAGGAGGGTGGTCCCTGGACTTGCTGCCTCGGAAATACTGGCAAAAGAGCCCAAGCACTGATCCTCCACTCACTTCTCCAACAGCCGCCTCTCCGACCCTGGGCCTTGGCCTTCCTCTTTCCCTCATCCGCACCCTCCCTGTCCTCGCCCTTAACAGTCAGAGCCCCTAGGCTGCTTCCAAGGAGGACAGCACTTTGGTGTGTCTGTGACTGCTGCCCTGGTGGTCCACACCACAGATACACAGAGCCCTCAAGAGCCAGGACCTGAGGGGAACCCGTGTGTACTGTGAAGGGGAGCTCAGGCAGCCCCAAATGTTGAGCTCTTACTGCGACCTGGGCCTGTGCTGGGAGGGCTGAGAAGAGGCAGATGAACCAGACTTTATCTCCTGAAGAACAGATGAGCGACTGCTGACTGTGTGTCAGAAGCACTCAGGATTTGTTTTAATCAGAGATAGTAAGGAATGCAGGCATGACAATGAAGAAGTAAGTGTGTTCTCCTCATAGACCCCTAGAAATTGGAGGCAGGCATGGCCATACCAGGAGGTGGAGGGCGGGGGGGGGAGGGGAGGGCTGAGGGAGCGCAACCAGGGCAGGAAACTTTGCTGTGGCTTCCTGGGGAGGAATGGCTGAGGCAAGGCACACAGGCTTAAGCTTGGCTGGTTTGACTAATTTCAGGACCCTGGGGCATCAAATTGTCCCGAGTTTTCTGGCACCTAGGCTTGGGGTGATTAGGGCAGGTGGACAGTGGCCCAAGTGGGAGACCTCCGTATGGGAGATGGAGGGGCTGTGGCTCAGGGCTGGTTGGCCTTCACATGACAGAGAACTTGCAGGAGAGTTTGCTACCTCTAGGACATCACTAGCCTTGGGTGGGGAAGTCCCCTCCAGGGTCAGCAAGGCCCCAGATGTTGAAGCATCAGAATATAGAAAATAAAAGACAGGATGAATACACTCCAGTGCCTAGAACACCTCAGGGCACTGGATTTCTGAGAAAGCATAATGCTCATGGATAAGGTCATACCCGGGATAACGCCCCTTCTGGATTGGAAACCAGGAAGGGCGTGCTTCTGCAGTCCTCCCTGGGGACACTCCACCATCAGCTCTCTGACCACAGGTGGAGGGACAGCCCACACACAGCCAGTCCTCCCCCCCTGTCCCTCCAGCCTCATCTCTGCCATCTTCCTGTGTTCCACTCCCCCAACACCCCCGCTCCCCCCAGCCTGTGACTTTGCCTGTGCCACCCCTGTGCCTGGTGAGCCCTCAGCCTACTCACCCCCTGGGAAACTTTTACTCCCACTTCAAGTCTCAGTTTAAAATCAGCCTGAGTTCCACATCCTGAACGTGGGTGCTTTCCAGGGCTGCACTAAGCTTTTTACACATAATGACTGCCTGTGGTTCAGGTGCCATTGAAGTGCTGATCTGTCCGTGAGCCAGATTTTTTTGCTCTGGTTTGGAAATCTACTGTATAATGCCCATGTACAATCCACAACCATTCACAACTTTCCACAGCTTTCCTGAAAGATTTTGGCCCAAACTTTCAGGAAAAAAAATTCTTGTTTTGATTTTTTAACTCAAATTTTTATTTATTTATATTTAGGTCCTTGCATCTTGTATGATAAAGGAATTTTAGCATTTATTTTTTAACACGTTACAAGAAATTATATGTAATGAATAATTACAAAACACAAAAACAAATACAAGAAATTTTTATGTATAGGAAACAAATTTATAATATTTATGCATCATAGAAGGCCAAGAGCTCTTTGTCACTGTCAATACCAAAAGTATTGTCTTCTTTAATTTTTTTTTTTTTTTTTTTTTTTTCAGTTTTTGGCCAGGGCTGGGTTTGAACCCACCACCTCTGGCACATGGGGCTGGCGCCCTACTCCTTTCAGCCACAGGTGCCGCCCTTCTTCAATTTCTACATTACTGGTATCATCTAAAGACTCTCTTTCCTCATACTGTTAAATTTTATTGTCCTCAGTTCCATCATAGCATTGCTGATGTTTTATTTTTTAAATACTTTCACAACCACTTCCTTCTGATACTATTTCACGATCCTAGGATTCCCACCATGAATGGGTCCTTGATTCTGCCTGTAGGCTTTAAGTCATTACCAACTGACTGCATCCACCACATCCACTCTTTCTTCATCGGGGCCTTCAAGGGCCCTTGTTTACTGACACATCAAGAGGCTGCAGTTGGCTAGTTAGCCCACCAGGTATCACAGCTAGTTGGATTTTCTCTTTTTTTAGGGATGCATGTCTTTATTGTGCTCATTCAGTTCAATAATCCTACACACATTTCCTCTTGTTTTAGCATGGGGTTTTGAGTGAAGGCTCTAGAACAGTGATTTTCAACCCACCTGCCATGAGAAGATCTTAGGTGTGCAGAGAAAATTATTTTTTTATTAAATCATAGCTATATACATTAATGCATTTATGGGGTACAATGTGCTGGTTTTATATACAATTTAGAATGTTTACATCAAGCTGGTTAACATAGCCTTCACCTCACTTTCTTAATTATTGTGTTAAGACATTTATTCTCTACACTTAATAGATTTGACATGTACCCTTGCAAAATGCACCATAGGTGTGTTCCCACTGATTACCCTTCCTCCACCCAATATCTTTAATGAACATAGATGCAAAAATATTTAATAAGATCCTAGCAAACAGAATCCAGCAACATATCAAATAAATTATACACCATGACCAAGTTGGTTTTATCCCAAGGTCTCAAGGTTGGTTCAACATACGTAAATCTATAAGTATAATACACCACATGAACAAAACAAAAAACAAAGGCCACATGATTCTCTCAATTGATGCAGAAAAAGCTTTTGATAATATCCAGAATGATCAGAACACTCAGGAAAATAGGTATAGAAGGGACATTTCTTAAACTGATAGAGGCCATCTACAGCAAACCCATAGCCAATATCATACTGAATGGAGTAAAATTGAAAGCATATTCACTCAGATCAGGAAATAGGCAAAGTTGTCCATTGTCTCCATTGCTTTTTTTTTTGCAGTTTTTGACCGGGGCTAGGTTTGAACCCGCCACCTCCAGCATATGGGGCCGGCACCCTACTCCTTTGAGCCACAGGCACAACTGTCTCTGTTGCTTTTTAACATTGTAATGGAAGACTTAGCCATCACAATTAAGCAAGAGAAGGCCATCAAGGGTATACAAATAGGGTCAGAGGAGATGAGACTTTCGCTCTTTGCAGATGATATGATTGTATATCTGGAAAATCACAGGGACTCAACTACAAAACTCTTAGAAATGATCAAGGAATACAGCAGTGTCTCAGGTTACAAAATCAATACTCACAAATCAGTAGCTTTTCTATATACCAACAATAGTCAAACTGAAAAATCAGTTAAGGACTCTATTCCTTTTACAGTAGTGCCAAATAAGATGAAATATTTGGAAATTTACCTAACAAAGGATGTGAAAGATCTCTATAAAGAGAACTATGAAACTCTGAGAAAAGAAATAGTTGAAGATGTTAACAAATGGAAAATCATCCCATGCTCATGGCTGGGAACAATGAACATTGTTAAAATGTCCATACTACCCAAAGCAATATACAAATTTAATGCAATTCCTTTTAAAGCTCTGCTGTCATACTTTAAAGACCTGAAAAAATAGTACTTCATTTTATATGGAATCAAGTTGGGTTTTCAAGTCCACTGTGATTGCTTTTGCACTTTGTGTAGCATGGGCTTTTAAGTGATCAAAAACAAGCAAAGCTGGTTATTCAATTAATCTTCCAGGCCTTCATGACCAGACTTTGTGAAACCACATTTTCATGCCTTCTTCATTCATTCATCCTTTTTCACACACAAGGACGATAACTGCACTTGGAATCTTTTCTTTTGGAAATGTGTTTCTTTTAAAGATGCTCATAGGTGGTAGCTTTGTCCCATTGCACAACAGGCTAGAATAACAGTGAAAGGTGTTTTCTCACGTCCACTAGTTTTAACCCCTAGTCTTTGCTCCTTTGATGTCCACAGTTCTGTTGGCTGGCACATCAAATGTGAGCAGGACCTCATCCATACTGGTGATTTGGGACAGTTCAAAGTTCTAAGTCTTCTGAAGATGGATAATATAAGAATGAAATTCCAAAATGTGTTTCCCATAGGCTGCTGGGAGTTTCTGTTGGTATCTTCATGCTCAAACCTTCTCTCTTCATAAACTAAAGCCGCATTTGAGTGTCCCTGAGAAATTGTCAGTGTTTTTTCTCATGCAATATTTTACCCTCTTCTTATACCGTCTTGGTTGAAACAGATCCCAGATTGATCTGCTTCAGAATCTAGGTCTTCACCTACTGCTCCATCTGAAGCCGCTCTGGAGGTTTCCCTCACATCGTCTGCATCTGTCTTGGAATCCGAAGAAGCTTTTCTTCCTGCTGCCTCCACAATCTGATGACACGTTCTGTGGGAGGAGGTCCACAGTGTCTCTCGGCAGCTCTGCTGCCATGCTCTTTAGCATATTTAATAACTTAGCTTAAAGCTTGCAATGTACAAAAATCATTTTGACATTTTTCAAGGCATTTTCCAATAATTTTTGTAAGAATATCAGCTAGATTGCTAGCTCCTGCCTAAAGTGTATGGAGAGAAAAATGTTATTCTTTGTTGGCTGAAAATGCTTTCGTTGCAAGCTGGTCGTAAGTTCAACAAAACCAATTATCATTCTGTTGCGTACAGATAGCATTCTTGATTTCTGGAGTTACACTTTTAACATATAAGCAGAAATAAAAGAAGTAAAAGCATGAATGTATAAATTCGCATCTAATGAGCATAATGCATACTATATGGGGGATAGACATAATTATAGCCTAGCCTCAAAATACACAAAAGTAATGCATGTAACCAGAACATCTGTACTCACATTCTGAAATAAAAAAAATTGTTTTAAAACTAGGTACAGAATTAGTACTAGGTATAATGTGCATCCTTGTTTTCCCCTCAAAAGTGTGGGCAAAATTGCACATTATACGCAGCAAAATACAGTAATCTGCCTGTTGACTCTGCCTGGATTCCTCAGGGCTCTCCAGAGAAAAACCAACACTGAGTTTGTGCCTGTGTGTGCAAAGAGGTTTGTTATAATGAATCAGCTCGCATGGTCATACAGGCTGACAAGTTTCAAGACCTGCAGTCAGGATAGTAGGTAGCCAGGGGCTACCATTTGTGTTGTTCCCGCCCAGGGGCAGGAGAAGACTCATGCCCCACCTCAGCAGTCAGGAAGGAGCCAAGTGTCAGTCCCTCTTAAGCAGCCTCTCTGTTCTGCTCAAGCCATCAGTGGCTTGGAGGAGGTCCACCCACCCTGGGGAGGAGGTCTGCTTGACTCGGTCTACTCATCCCAATGTCAATCTCATCCAAAAATACTTTTGCAGAAACACCTGGAGTAATGTTTGACCAAATACCTGGACACCCATGGCCCAACAAAGTTGACACATGAAATTAACTGTCACATTATCTAAACATCCACAGACTTTTAGACCTAAGCTGTTGATACCTCCCCACCTCTAACCCATGAGGCCCAGCAGATTTAGCCCCTACAACATGGCTCAGACCATTCCCACCTCCCAGGCCTGTGATGTCTGCCTTGCCTTGGGCCTGTCACTTGCCTGAGTTCCCACAGGCTACTGCATCTGTGGTCTCAGGCCTGCAGCGTTCCATCTCCTCTCTTCTCTCTCCACAGGCCCTTGCCTGAAACCTGCCTGTGGTCTCCTCTTGGCTGAAATTCCTTCTTGTGGGCTGTCACTGGAGCCTGCCCAACAGGTCTGGTTCCCCTGCCGCCCCAGGGGATCCTGAACACCTGTTGCCTTTCCGTGCCTCTGTACTGCACCTGCCTTCCCTTCCCCACATCCTCTCCGACTAGCTCCGGTGTCACTAAATGCTCACAGTTGTTTGAACTGGACCCACCACACACCTGCATACACAGCCCACACTCCCACCCCCATGACTATTCCTGCTTCCTCACCCCTTCACACCTTTCCAAATGTTACCCCCTCATAGCATGAAATGGGCCTTGCTGCACACACCCACCCACATTCAGAGGTGCCTTCCTAGAGCCCCAAACGGGGCCACGTGCATGGATGGCTCTGGAGGCCTCCCCACTGCTTCCGCCCTGCCCTGTGGCTTCTGCACCAGGGTGGTGAACTCTTTGCAAAACACTTGGCCTCCAGCTGCACACGCCCAGCCTCCACCAAGAGGCTGGAAGGATGGTCCTCATTCCTGACCTACATCTCCTGGCCCTCAGGGATCACTGGCTGCATTATCCCTCTAAGCATTGTTCCTTCATTCACTCATCAATTCGCTTATGCACAGACATATCTGGAATGCGTTCTTCATGACTAGCACTGTGCCACACCCTGGAAATAGGAAGGAAAATATGGTAGCACTTGAGCTAAACTTGGAGAGTCTGGACGTACCATATGGAAATTCAGCTGACAAGGCAAGGTGACAGGAGGGGTGGCGCAGCAGTGCATGGCAGGTGCTATAATTTTCCAGATCAGGAAGTGCTGATGGAGGACCTGGAAAAAGGGAGGGAGGAAGGGTGAGAGAAAGAAGGAAGAGAAGGAGGAAAAGGAAAAGAGAAAAGGAAAGTGGGGAGGGAGGGTTCTGCAAGGAAGTGAAACCAGGTTTCCGAAATTCTTCTTTTTTTTTTTTTTTTTTTTTGCCTTTTTTGAAACAAAATGACACTTGCCAACCACCATCTTCCTGGCCCGTGTCCTGGACCCCCAATATCTAGATGACAACAGTGTGACCACCTGTGAGTTTCTTCTGAGCCCTCTGTCTCAGTCACCTGGTCTGAGGTCCAAGTGGCTAAAAGCAGCTCCTGAGCTGCTCACTGACCCTGCTGGCACCTCGGACAGCCTCTGGTGACAGCTCCTAACAGCTCTGCTCCTCTCTCTCCTGCTGGAAGAGGTCCTCCGGGACTGTTGGAAGCAGCTGCCCGCTCCTGGCCCCTGGGAGTGGCTGGAGACCGCTGGACATTCCTGCAGCCCTGGCAGGCAGCAGAACCTTCACGGAGCCTTTCTGCTCTGTGAGATGGTCCAAGGTCTCCAGTACCTTGGCAAGCACCGGCTCTTTCTGGGGTGTGGCCTCCTTGCTTCATCCCTTCTGCTGCCCTTTTGTTTTGTTTTGATGATGCTCATTCCATCTTGTGAAGAGGGTCTTGGAAATCCCGGGCTCTGTACAAATCCCTGGTGGGTCATTAGGACCATCTTCAGATGACACGGCCTCCACCTCCATGGTACCAAGGAGGGACTGTGTGTGGCAGCTGGTTGGTTAGATTTTAGTCCCGTGGACGTAAATACTCAGAATTTAAATGTGATTCTCTGTCCGTGTAACTCTCTCTCTATATATATTTTTAATTTGTCCATAGAGTCTAGGGTATTGGTACTATACCCAGCATTGTGAATTCTTTCCAGAATTTTCTTTTCTACCAAAATTCTTGCCCAATTCCTTTTCATAGATCAAAAATAAATCTAGATAATAGTTGCTTTATTGCTTCCTCTTGTTGCTTTCATTTTATGGTGAATTCAATATTTCTTTGAAAATGTAAAGTATTTAAGATGCACACAGTGTACAAAGAATAATTCAATGAGCTATCAGGTGTCCACTATTCAAGGAAGGAAAGGAAACAGTCCCGGTGCATTGGAAGCTCTCTGGGGGCGGGGCCCTGCTGCCTGCTGGACCTCCCTGCAAACAGACAAACACAAAAGAAGAGTTTGTCATCATCATGCTTCTCCTTGTACTGCTGCTACAAATATTTGTGTCTCTACATAGTAGATAGTATTTTCTTTTTATGTTTTATTACAAACGAATCTTGATATATGTATTTTTCTGTAACTCGCTCTTCTTACTCAACATATCGGAGATTCATGCATGTTAACACACATAACACAGGCTCACGCATTTTCACTGCTGCATAGTACTACTGCCTTTGTGACTATTTCATGATTCATGTATCCATTATTCTACTAATGAGAATTTTAAATGTTTCCAGGGTTTGGTTTTTTGTTTTTTGTTTTTTTGTAATTCAAAGAATGTTGCTCTGGACACTCTAAGACATATTCATGCATCGATGTGATAGATCTGCATTATCTTAGCAGGTTCCTAGGTCAACTTACCTTGGACATAATATATTTTTAGTTTTATAAATTACTGGATTTGGCTTGAAACTTTACTATGGACACCAACATTTGCAGGTGGCCTTAGGAGTGAGCAGTATGACTGGCCCTTCATGCTTGTTCCTGGCCCCAAACCTGGACGTCCCTATGCTGCCCTCCCCCTCAGGGACACTCTCCACTCCCTGCCACAGAGTCCTGCTACCTACACTCACAGACAGAACAGCCCTGCTCCTCCCCAGATGGAAGACTTCCTCTTCCTCTGCCCCAAGGCTGGAAGGGTGGTCCTCACTTATGGTCCTCAGGGATCACTGGTGGCATTAACCCTCAAAGGGGTGTTTCTTCCTTTACTAATCAATTGGCTCAGTCATCTGCTGTGAAGCTCAAATCCACTCAGTATCCATCTTCACCTCCCCACTTGTAGGGTAGCTGCAGAAAACATCACCTATACAACCAGGTGCAGCTTTGCTGGTGGAAACTGTTGACATTGGAGAACTCAATTTGGGAGAGACATAGGTCCCATCTTATTGAGAGATGATGGGACATACTCAGGTGAGAAGTACGTTTTCCTTACGTGGACACAAGGATTTGCAAGGGGAATTATTTGGCAAAGTGCCATTTAAAGAAATTAATGAGAGAGAGGAAGTAGCTACATGCATAGTAGTGTGGACAGGATCTACAACTGAGAGGGCCAGATTAACTCCATTTTGTGGTTTACTGCACAAGCCCCATTCCTAGTTGTTTACTACACAGTGGTTTACTGCACAAGCCCCATTCCTAGTTTTTTACTACACAAGCCCCACTGCTTACTACACAAACTCCATTCCTAGCCCTTCCGCCCTACCAGTAAAACCTACAAGCCACTCCCTGCTGCCTTCCCCCACCCCTCACTTGTACCAATCCAAATCCTCCTTTACTAATGAAATCACCAACCACCAATCAAAAAGTGTACTCATACCCTCCTTCCCTTCTTGCTTTCTGTACCCCATAAAAACTTGCTCCACCCTGGGTTCAGGGCTCGTCCTAGACTTGCATGCTAGGGGAGTCCAGACCGGTCTCAATAAAACCTCACCTCATGTTTTTTACATTGGAGTGTGTCTCGGATTCGTCTGTTGGGGTTATTTGGGAGAATAATTTTCAGGCACAACACAACCAAAGGGACTTACTTCTGGCTGCTTAATTCTCAATTTTAGGAAACCCTAAACATTTGGAGAGAGGGAATTCACAGAGCACCTAGGGAAAATCTAAAGGAAGAAGAGCATCATGGACGCTTAGAAGGATGGACCTGCCACATCTGCCAGCCCTGAAGCCCAGGCCTGCCTCTCAGAGAGATGATAAATCCCAGAAAAGAAATAGCCACATAGATGTCCAGACTGATTTGTCAACAGAAAGACACACAGGAACTCTCTGCCCCTGGTGTGGTCTGGGAACAGCTGTCCCTGGGCATCTCCCATGGGTATCAGCAGCATCCTGGGAGTGCTGATGGCACAAAGTGGGTGTGCAAAAATATATACCTTTTCTTATTTTCAAGGATGCCTTTTCTAATGAATTTTCAGGCAGACAAAACTCTAATAAAGGTTGTTCCCAGGGGTTCCCCCTTTTCTACCACTGGGCTACAATTATGGAGTTTATCAAAGTATGTTGGCTGGGGTGATGTCCATGTGGTCTTTGTCATCATGACACTTGCTACCCATCCTGTGAACCCAAAGCTGTGTAGAGGCTGTCACTGAACTCTACAGACACTGCACTCAGAAGCAGAAGCATCCTCAATTGTGGTCTTGCAAAGTCCTGCTCGATTGACAGCAGCGACCCACCTGGAACCTAGCTCTCAGCCTCCCCCAGCCTGGCTTCTTAAGCTGAGAAAACCCAGTGGGGGTGGAGAGATCCAGTGAGGTGACAGAAGCTTCAGAGTGTTCGGTGAGCAGCCGGAGCAGCATGTGCTGGTCCGGAACATCTCACACTAAGTCTGGCAGCAACAGAGTCACACCGGGGATTGAGCATGTGAGTCTGAGACCCCTTGTTGCAGTTTCCACATGATCATATTAATCATCCTATTAGGCCTTGAGCTTCTCCCACGGGGGGCCCAGGTGGGCTTGTGTGGCAGGGACATTTGACGCTCCACAGGCCGGATGGAATTAGATGCAATGGAACATGCTGGTGGTCCTACTGTGTTAAAGAAAAAGTGGAAATAAATTCATCATAGAGAAAAGATCAAACCATGAAGTCACACAGAAAAGGGAATAGACCAGAATGTACAGAATGTACCCTGTGTTGTGCTTGGTGCCAATTCCTGAGGTTAACAGTTAAATTGTCTTTGAAAACCATTTTCTTTTTTTCTCCTTGTTTTGAACTAACTCTACCCGACCATCCAGCGCAGATTCGTGTTAACCTAGGAAAGGGGGAATGCAGAGGTCTCCTTGGTAACTCTGTCTGCACAGGGCTGGAGCTGCCGCCTCTATGGATCTGAGCAGAGCTGCCCTGGCAAGTGCCCTGGTTGCTCAGCTCCCAGCAGCTTTGCCTGGGGCCATCAAGGAAGGTTTAGAAAGATGAGTGCCAAATAGGCCTGTGTTCAGAGGACAATGTAAGCCTGGGTGACACAGCCCCCACTTTCCTTCAGGATTTTTAAATTTGCTGGTTACTGTCTGTTGCATGTCCTCCTTTCTGTCTGGATCCTCACGTCTCTGTTTAGATCATCAGAAATGTGTCAAAATAAAATAGTACTGTTTGACCCAGAAATTCCCCCTAGGGAATCTAGCCTAAACAACTAATCCACAAGATAACAAAAGCTGTATGCATGAAGATGTCCACTGCGGCATTTATTATACTGGTGACACATACCGACTTACATAAGAAATAGTAAGAAGATAATTATGTAAATTGTGGCATATCCAGGCAATATATTATTACGCAGTCAATAAAATTATAACTGACAATATGTAGCAACAGGGAAAAATACATCTTATGATTTTAAATTTTAAAAGATTACAATATTATAAGTAAAAAGTATATGCACAAGACAAGGGGCTAAAAGGGGATGCAGCATAATACCAGTTATTATGCTAGATGAGTAGCCTTAAACACAGATTCCCTCTTACTTGTGTAATTAATAGGAATGAATAGCAAACACCTTTAGAGTCTTATAAATCAATGTCATAATTATTTAGAAGAATATCTTACCATCTTTTTAAAACTACGCCTGTTAGGTATGGATCTAAGTCAGTTAAAAAAAAAAAAAGAAAGAAAGGTAGAGCTTTTTCAAATCTGAAAAATGATCTCTTTTCTCCAGGGCAATAAAACTGCTCTTTTTTCTACCCCACTCTTGTGTTAGTTTCTTTAGGTAAGATGCTAATTTGTATTACGTATTTTTTTAATGCTCTTCCCCTGCAAACTTTAGATTTTTAGATAACTATTTTCCTGTTGATCCCCTCATCCTTGCTGTATCAGTTTGGTCCTTCTTTCTCACCACTACAGACTCAGAGAATCATTGCATGTTAGCCAGGTGTGGTGGTAGGTTCTTGTCCTCCCAGGTACTGAGGAGGCTGAGGTGGGAGGATCACTGGAGTCCAGGAGTTCAAGGCTGCAGTGAGCGATGATCCCACCTAGAAATAGCCACTGAACTCCAGCCTTAGCAATATAGCAAGACTCTAAGAAAATGAGTAAATTAATTTTTTAAAATTAAAAAAAAACATTACTGCATGTTAGAATGGAAAGGGATACTAAAGTCCTTAAGTCCAAGGTTTCTCGAACTGGGGTCAGTTGGAGGTGGGGAGGTACGAGGCTTTGTTGTTACTTCTTCAATTTACTTTGGATCAATAATTGTAAGCATAAGGCATTTTCAATGGACTGAATATTTGTGTTCCCCCCAGGTGATATAATTAGGAGGTGGAACCCTCAGCAGGTGATTGAGTGAGGAGCCCTCAGAATCAGATTAGTGCTTGTGATGGCTGATTTGGGGTGCCAGCTTGACTAAAAATTTTAGAAAGCTGATACAGTTTTACTCTCAATGCCGCAGCAAGGCACCGAGCTGTCCCTCTTCTGCTGAAAGGAAAATGTGGGTGGTTTTGCTTTTCATTAGAATGATTGGGCTGCTCCAGGTATGACCATGAGGTGTTTCCAGAGGAGGTTGATCTGGGATCTGACAAATTGAGTGGGAAAGATTCACCCTCCATGTGGGCAGGCACCCTCCAATCAGCCAGATGAATCGAAAGGCTGGAGGAAGGGCGAACTTTTCCCTCTCTTTCCTGGAGCTGGGACACCCTTCTCCTGCCTTTGGATGTCAGATTCCAGGTTCTCTGGCCTTCTAACTCCAGGACTCACACCAGAGTGTAATGCCAGCCTAGGAGAGCCACAGGCGCCTGACTTCAACCTCTGAGAGCCACGGTATGAGTGAACCCAGCAAAGCTACCAGGGTGGGCCTGCCCAGGGCCTATGGGACCCAGTCCCCACCTAGTGAGCTCAGATGGCAGGACATGGTGTCAAAGAAGACAGGATGGCTAAGACTTAGTGTTGTTTGCCCCATTGGGTTTTGGTCTTGGAATCTGTTACTGCTTCTTCTATTTCTCCCTTTTGTAATAAATATATCTGTCCTATGGAAACACATAACTTGTTTGATTTCACAGATCACAGCTAGGGGAAAATTTGACTTAAAATGAATCATGCCTTGAGTCTCACCCATATTTGATTTAGAAACTCTGGATTTTTAGACTTTTAAGTTGACGCTGAAACAAGTGAAGGATTTGGGGGCTATGGGGGTGGAATAAATATATTTTGAACATGAGAAAGACCTGAATTTGGGGGTAGGGCCAGGACAGTATGTGGGGTTGATGTCAATGTGATGGTATGAAGAGCCTGGCCTTCCCCATGGTTCCCATGGGATTGTCTACTCCAAGGAAGCTCTGCTTCTCTACCTTGGTACAGCCAAATGCAGGCTGACTCAGGAAGCAGGGCAGCACATATCTTATACATTAGCCTGAAAGTGGAACTTAGTATTCTCACATTTTGTGTCACAAAAGGGGGGCAGTCATGTGATATGGCATTGGACACTGTGTGGGCCACCTGCAGATGAACTTGTTCTTCTAAGAATAACCATGAGTTCTAAGAAGTTGAAATGCACTCAAGACTACATCTGAGAAACTGGATACCTCTTCAACACAACAGCAGAGAGTTTCTGTCTCTTGTTTCCATCAAAGAAGGTTGTTGGAAATGAAGTTAAGCATAAAAGAGAGGCTGAGGTTTTAGTTTTGTTGTTGTTCTTTTCCATGTTAGCCTGTAACTAAGCCATCCGGTATGGCTTTTAGCTGAAAGTGGCTGCTCTGTGTACCTCTGATGTCTGGGGTACCCTGCAAAGCTTTCTTAGCAGACCCACAGGAGGCAGGGAGAGACTGCTCAAGAAATCTCATTGTTTCCAAGCATGGCCTCACCCTCTCTGGGATGAATAGTTTTAAAATGTGGACACATCAGATGTATTAAAGGGCCCAGTGAAGTCCTTAAAGAGGTGAGAGGCAACATGAGCCCAGGTAGATGTGTGGACCACCTGTCTAAGAAATAGTAGTGAGGCAGGCTGGGATGAGGGCGGGCAGTAGGAGCATGAAGACATTCTCTTCTGATCACTTCCATGTTGCAGGTGAATTGAGAATTGAGAATTGGGGGCAGCTTTGGAGACTTAAGGAGAGAGGAATGTGGAATGGTGTCCGAGAGAGGAAGCCCACTGACTGACAAACTGCAATGGGACTGGCCACTGAGGTGTGGTCACAAATGTAGAGGGACATCCATCAGCGCTGGTTGATCTTTCCTTCAGACTGTTAGGGCGCACATGTAGGGTAAGTAGAGAGATGCAAGCACCGGGGAGGGTTTTTCTAGGCAAGCATGAGGAGGACAGGGAGAGCAACTGAGTCTAAATATTTGCCAGAGACTGATTAAAATGATAGATTATGGTTTTATAATTTCAGACTTTATGTTTAAGTCTTTAATACATTTTGAGAAAATGTGGGGGTGAAAGCTTCTTAACATTAGATTTGGCAATGAATTTTTAGATATGACCCCAAACCACAAGCAACAAAAAGTGAAAATAGACAAATGAGATTGCGTCAAACTATGAAGCTTTCTGTACACAAAGGCAATGATCAACAGAATGGAGAGACAGCCTTCAGAAATAGGAGAAAATAAATATGTACAAACCATATATCTTATATGGGGTTAATATCTGAAATATATAAGGAACCCAACTGAACAACAAGAAAACAAATAACCCAATTAAAAAATGCACAAAGAATCTGAAAGGACATTTCTCAAAAGAAAACGTGCAAATGGCCAACAGCTATAGGAAAAAATGCTCAATGTCACTAATTGTCTGGGAACTGCAAATTAAAATCACAATGAGATATCAACTCACACCTGTTAGAATGACTATTATCAAAAAGATAAAAGGTAGGCATTGGTGAGGATGTGGAGAAAAGGGGAACCTTGTATACTATTGGTAGGAATGTAAATTAGTATAGCCATTATGGAAAACAGTATAGTGGTTCCTCAATAAATTAAACAGAGCATTACCATATATGATCTAGCAATCTCATTTCTGGGTATATATTCAAAGGAAGTGAAATTGGTATGTCAAAGACATATCTGCACTCCCATGTTCATTGCAGCATTATTCATCGAAGCCAAGATACAGAATTAACATGCCTATCAAGACATGAATGGATAAAGAAAATGTGGTATATATTCACAGTGGAATACTATTTGGCCAAAAAAAGAACGAAATCCTGTCATTTGCGTCAACATGGATGGAACTGGAGATCATTATGTTAAGTAAAACAAACCAGATGCGGAAAGACAAGCACTGTATGATCTCACTTCTCTGTGGAGTGTAAAAAGTTGAACTCTCACAAGTGAAGAGTAGAATGGTGATTACCAGGATTGGGGGAGGGGTGGAAATAGAGAGATGTTGGTCAAAGGGTACAAGGTTTTCGTTAGGAATGATGGTGGGCACTGTTCTAAAAAGCCCTTATATGCAGGGTGCTGCCCGACATGTGCCACCATCTGTAGTTATTTATTCCTTACAAGGCCTTCTGTCCCAGATAAAGTTTAAAGACAGTCCTAGGCCCATGGTTTTGGCCAAGGAGCCAGTGTGCTTTGTGCACACAGTAAAGTATTGACTAGCTATAAATTTAGTCTAGAGTAGGAATGCTTTGAAAACATAACCACTTTGAAATTAAGGGAATATCTTGTAACCTCGTAACCTAAAGGCAGATCTGTTTAATGTATGCTGTGATGAATAACCACATTGCTAATGTTTACTTTTGCTATGAGAGTATAAAACTAACAAAGGGAAACAGGAGAGCAGGGTAGTGCTTTGAGGAGACATCTATCCTCACTGCTCTCTGGAACTGTGGCATTTCTGTAAATAAAGTGAAACTGTGGATCTCTCCTCTGTTTCTCTTTTAATTGGCTTAGGCAACTCCTTAGTCCGGCAACAGGAAGAATAAATTCTAGAGAGCTACTGTACTTTGTGGTGAGTATAGTTAATAATAATGTATACTTAAAAATCACTAAGAGTCAAGATCTTAAATGTTTCTCACCACAAAAAATGATAAGTGTGCGAAGGGATGGACGTTAATCAGCATGATTGTGGCAATCATTTCCCAGGGTATACATTTACCAAAACATCACATTTACAGTGAATATATACAATTTTTGTCAATTATACCTCAATACACCTGGGGGGGAGGGGAAGAGTTGATTCAAATGCCACATTAAATACACCTCCATATTTTTGTAATGATGGCATATTGGGGTCTTTTCATAATAAGTTCTTTTGTGCCATGTGATTGATTACCATGTCCATAATTGCTAATATATTCAAATAGTTAAAAAAAGAGCAAAGCAGATGCTGGCCGGATTAAGAATGAGTACATCCAAAGAGACACCACCTGGTAGCGAGTGTGTGTGCTTCCTGCACACCTGTCAGGTGCTATTTCTTCTCACACTCCCAGGTACGGAATCGCAGAACGTGGGGTGTGAAGAGCGCCCCCTAGAGTCTTCAGCACCTCTGAATGTATCTTCTCATCAGACTTTGCCCTCTAAGGCCATCCAGTCCACACCATTCTTTGTTAGGTAAAGTATGAGTTCATATACCAAAGGCAATAAGGCTTCAAAGACTGTCCATCCATTAGGAGCTAATAGTGATCTCCTAAATTCATTCTTAAAGTCCTAACCCCCAGTACCTCAGAGTATGACAGTATTTAGAGACAGGGTTTTTACAGAGATGATGAAGTTAAAATGAGATCATATGGGTGTGCTCTAATCCAATCTGACTGGTGTCCTTCTAAGAGGGGATGAGGACAAGGATGTATACAGAGGGAGGTCTATGTAAGGACACGGGGGAAGGCCAAGGAGAGGCACCTGGGGAAAACCTACCCTCCTGACAGCTTGATCCTGGACTTCCAGCCTCCAGAACTGCGCAACAATAACCTTCTGTTGTTTAAGCCGCCCAAGCTGTGGCACTTCTTTACATTCACTCTAGCAAACTCATGCACCATCCAAACTAGGTAGGCTGCTTTACTAGAATATTACTAAACTATGTCAAATATTTAAACACTGTTTTATAAAATACAAGCTGAAGTGTTTCAACAAAGTTTCCTCATTTGCACATTTATGCGCTAGTGAATTGCTGGTTGACATATTCATAGGTTTAAGCATATGGTATCTGGTTCATTTCATATATGTGTTTGGTTTCATCTTGCTGAATTCTTCTGTTATTTTTATTAAGTCCCTAAAGGACCTCTCCGTGCAAAGTTAAGGAGAGATCATGAAATAAATAAACCAGACAAATAAACAATTGAATCAGATGAATTTGTTAGCAGAAAAAGACCAAAACTCTGTACAATAATTTAGGAAGCTTATTCTGAGCCAAATGTGTGTAACATGCCCAGCACACATGACCTCAAGAGAACCCGAGAAGATGTGCCTTCGGTAGCTGGGTCACAATTTGGTCTTATACATTCAGGGAGGTAAGGTCTGTCCCAAAAAGGGGATACATAGAGTGGGGGGGGTGGTTGCTTACAGATTATAGGCGCATTTCAAGATTCTTTGACTTGTAATTGGTTAAAGAAATGAAGATTTGTCAAAAGGCTAGGAATGTTTAAGATAAGAATGCTGGTTTACCAGGGACAAGCCACTGGACATTTACAAAACTCAAGTGATCTGTTGAGTAGACTGATAACCTGTAGGTGTGGTTTACACTTTGTCTTGCATAGCCTTAGGCCTGTAAATGAGGTATAAAGAATATCTCCAAGAAGGGAGTGGGGCATCGGGAGGCATGTCTGACCTCCTTTCCCATGGCAAGAAACTCAGCTTTAGGGTATTTCTGAGGTCCCCTTGGGTAAGGGGGGGCCCATTCAGTCAGCTAGTGGGGAGCTTACGATTTTGTTTTACTTCACTAATGCAACCAAAATTAAAAGTTGTTATATTGGGGTCAAATTCGCTCTATTCAGAGTGATGGTACACATTATGGAATTGGGCATAAACAAAATTCATTCCTAATAAGTGTGTGTGCGCGCGCGCACGTGTGTGTGTGTGTGTGTGTGTATGTTGCTAAGTAAATAATGGGCAATTTTTTTTTTTTTTAAAGAACTATTGAAAGGCATTTGAAGAGTGGATCAGAGCAGGCAGAAACTGGAGTGTGCAGGCTCTGTAAGGGACAGGGATGGGTACTTGTCTGGTGTCCAGTGCGACAGACTAGGAAGTGCAGCGTGCAGGAAGACTACTGAATGGCTGGAAAAGAGGGGGTGCGGTGGATGCCAGGAAGGAAGGAGCCTGGAAGGGAAGCCCTTATAAAATCCATGTATAAATTCCCCCAGGTCTTCAGCTGACCTCTCAGATGCACCAGAGTGGGGGAGAGTCCAGAAAACCTTCAAGAAGGAGCCAGCTGGAAGGCTGAAGGGGTGAGAGGAAGGGACCATAAAATAAGGCAGAGTTACTTTCAAAACGCCGTGTTTGGGGGAGCATGTTCTCTGACTCCAGTGGAATTAAACTAGAAATCAACATCTTGAAAATTCCAAAATAGACGATAGACATTATTGGGGCATTTGACGAACTTTTATTATGGAACGAGGATTGGGTAATCACTTTGTATCAATGTTGAATCTACAGATTTTGATAATTATACTGTGGTTATGTGCAAGATCGTTTTTGTTCTTAGGAAATATGAGACGGGGGAGAATGAGAGAGAAACCAAGAGAGAAGGGGAGAGAGTGACAAGACAAATGGAATAAAATGTTAAACAATTTGTGAAGCTGGGTAAAAGGGATATGGGAGTTCCTTGTACTATTTTTGCAACTTGTCTGAAAGTTCGAAATTAAATCAAAATAAAACTTAAAAATACTAACTCTGATCCTATTATGTTTCCCTTTTCTTCTGGAATTGTCTGAATTGGAGGCTGGAGGCAAAGCTTTCCATAGCATATGATATTTTTTCCACCTCCAACCCCCCCAGAGAGCCTCTGTGAGTGGTGAGGTTGGGACTGTGCCCTGACAGCAGACAGGGTCTTTGTCACCCAGTGTGGAGGGTTAACAGGGTTCCCACAGCTCTGTCTGCTGCTGGGCACCATCTTGCTGTTATTTGGTTTCTAAGTGGACAACAGCCAGGCCTTTGTGTTAAACTGTAAAGCAAATCACAGGAAGCCAAAGGCAAGGATTAGTGTCCACTAGACAAATGACCAGCTGCTATTATTATCTTGTTCAAAGTTTAGAAACCTCCAGATCAGAAAGGTGAGAGAGCAATTGTGTTTGAATAATGAGCTCGCCTGTGGTGGAGGGTGTTCAGAGGAGGACAGGCCAGGGAGGGGAGTGGGGGAGGAGCGGTTGCCTCACAGGAAGAATCCTTGGAAAGGCAATGTTGACTTGTGATCTGCCTCTATCTTAGCACTTCAAAGGAGGGAATGTGAGCACCAGCATTTCTTGGCTACCCCTCACGTGCAGGGATCCTTAGGTATGTTCTCTTATGTCTCTGAAGTAGGCATTAACTCTATGCACACCTGTTATCCTGAAACCTGTTATCTCTCTGCCACCTTCCTATGTTTGGAAGAATTTCTACCTCCTGTCTCAGTGGGAGGCAGGGCCCGACGCCCACAGTAGAAGGTAAGTTGCCAGGGACTTGCTTCCTCAGCTTTCCTTGCAGTGCAGAGTGGAACATAACCCAGCCTTCTCCAATCAGCTACATTTTCCCAGAGCAGAGTCCTGGGGACCCCAAGGTCCTCTCTCAGGGTGAAGTGGCTGCAGCTGGTGGAGACTGGGCGGGGAGTGCAGCACCTGGCAACCCATCTTCAGTGGCTGCAGCTGCAGTGTCCCCAAGAAGCACTTTCGGGTGGGGCTCCGCATGCCCAACCACTCTGTGACCTGCCCAATCTCCATTTTTTTTTTTTTTTTGCACTTTACTAAAAGTCCATTTAAAATTATAGTGGTAAAATACACATAATATAAAACTAACTATTTTAGTCATTTTCAAGGGTACAATCCAGCAGCATTAAATACTTTCTCAATGCTATGCAATCATCACTATTCTAGAACTTCTTCACTACCCCAAATGGAAACCCCACACCCATGAAGCAGTTTCCTTTCCTCCCTTACCCCACAGCCCCTGGCAACCGCTAACGTGCATGCCTTAGGGCTTCGCCTGTTCTGAATATCTCATGCGAGTGAAATCACACATTATGTGGCCTGGCTTCCCTCGTTTTGCGTGTCATGTCGTGTTCAAGGTGTGGCCTTGTTATAGCAGGTGTCAGGGCTGCAGTGCTCTGAGTGGCTAACATTCCACGGCTTGCACACACCACACATCGTTTATTCAGCCATCCACTGTGGACACTGGGTTGTTTCCAACTTTCGGCAATTGTGAATGGAACAGCTGTGAATATTCATGTGCCCAAGTTTTTTGTTTTTGTTTGTTTTATTTTTTTGTTTTGAGACAGAGTCTCACTCACCCAGGGTAGAGTGAGATGGCATCATAGCTCTCATAGCGATCTCAAATTCTCAGGCTCAAGCCATCCTCTTAACTCAGCCTCCCAAGTAGCTGGGACTACAGGCACCCATCACAATGCCTGGCTATTTTTTAGAGACAGGATCTTGTTCTTGCTCAGGCTGGTCTCAAACTCCTAAGCTCAGGCAATCCGCCCACCTTAGCCTCCCAGAGTGCTAGGATTATAGGTGAGAGGCACCATCCCTAGACCCTAAGTTTATTTATTTATTTTTTTTTTTGAATGCTTATTTTTAGTTCTTTTGGGCATATGCCTAGGAGCAGACTTGCTGGGTCATACGGAAATTCTATGCTTAACTTATTGAGGAACTGCCAAACCATTTTCTCCAGCATTCTTCTAAGACATTCTTTTCTACTTAATATGTGCAGTGTTTATTTCTGTTCCTGACAACTAGGCACCCTGACTCATATCTCATTCCTGACTAACTGGTGAGAAAACTGAGGCTCAGGGAGACTGAGTGGTTTGTCCAAGGCTCCTGGCTGCTTAGGGCTTGATCCAGGCTACAAAGCCGTTACCCAGGTACAGGTAAGACTTGAGGACAGTGAGATTCTTTTTGCATTTTACTCCCTGAATATTATGGTGCTGTGGTTCCCAACAGGGCTCCCTGGAGGCCAAGGGCACCATGAATTATTGACTGGGGTCTGGGAGCTATTCTGAATATTTCACAAAGTGTAATGGAAAACCTCCACTTTCCCATAAGGAAGCTGTTTAGACCATCTAAAATGTCAGGTTTCTTTGCTTTTGGCAGGAATTAAATCAACCCAGGGTAGTAATAAGGGTTATTGCCCACTGATCAGAGACTCTGGTTGACAGTTGTGTATATCTTTGATTAATTTTAAAAATAGGAAAATGAATAAATTATAACTTAATAAATGTAGTTGTTTGGTGAATGAAGATCTTTTAAACCACTGGGTCCTTGGGGAGAAAAATCAGACATGTGTTTCCTGGTGGTAAGAAGTCATCAAAGCATTGGGAACGTGTCCTTGCTGTGTGTCTGGAGCTCTGGACTTGGTTCTGCTGGCAGTAGCTTGGACCTTGTGCAAGTGACCATCAGAGCCCCCTCTCTAGCACAGAGGGGCTGACTCACTGTTGCTGAGCTTCTTCCCCACTCCAGTGTCCTGTGACTCTCACCCACCTACGAGGGAAAGCGGCTATGAAGAAGGGCAAGTATCCATTTCTTCCAGATGACTGCGTCACAGTTGGGTTTCCCAGGACACAGTGATGTGACCAGTGACAGGAGAGCCTACAAACCTCCCTGTCTCTCTCCAGATCCCGTCTTCAAAAGCTGCATCCTCTGTCTTGGGGAAGGCACTGCCATCCACTCCTCCCCTCTGCACCCATCCTCACCCCCCTACCTACCCATCTCCAGGCCTTTCTGTCTGCAGAGCTCTCATCTGGGCCAGCACCCCTTCATCCCTGCCCTGTCCCTCACGGGGACCACGGCTGGGCCTGAGCCTCAGTCTGGCTCCTCCTATCCATCGCTGTCTGCCTCCCTGGCCAGCTCTGGGCTAACATAGCACCCGGCATCCAGAGCAGATGTGACCTCTGCCCTCTTGGCCACCTCTCACCATCCCCCCTTTTAATGCTTGTGCCCCACCCAGCTGGCCTGGCTGTTCTGGGTCTCCAAGCCTTTGGGTCACCCATCATTGCTTTCTTGACATTTCAGTTGAAAAAGTGACAAAGAGCTTAGCATTTTAATTCCCAGTGATAAACGCTGTTTCTGACAACAAATATAGTAAGCCCCAGCAGACCCCTGTGAGATTCTATGCCAGGCTTTCCAGCTCTTTGGGCACTGAATACTCTCACCATTGAGAAGAATATTTACCATCTACCTAACCAGGAGCTGTGAACATAAACAAATTAACATTTGTAAAGAGGCTGAGCACACTTCAAGGAAAGGCACAGCAGTGAGTCAAGAGGCTCTGTAAAGTGCCAGCCTGGAGGCGCCCTCCCACATTGTCAGCAGCAAGTGGGTGTCGCCCACCTTTCTTGACATCCCCTGCAGAAAGGTCTCTGCTCCCAGGTACCCTCAATTGCTTTGTCACTGACACACTCCACTGCCACAGGTGGGATCCTGCCTGGGGATTCCTAGAAACAGAAGCCAAGGAAAGGGAGTCCTGGTCTGTCCTAAGCTCTAACCACACTCTTTCCAGTTTGGATTCCAATTAGTCCCCTGGCCAAGACAAGGCCCCTTGCTCCCGCCCTTCACCACACTCCATCAGTAAGGCCCAGCTCAGCAGGGAGGCAGCCGCTGAGGGACTGACTTGGGAAATGGCGCCAGGCCCGGATCCAGCCAGTGGGACCTGGAGGGAAGGAGGAGAAGTCTTCCCTCTATGATAAGAAAGAAACTGTGAGGAGAAACAGGGACACCTGGCCTTCTCCCTTCCGCTTTTGGAGGTTGTTCTATGAGGATGTGCTGTTTGACATTCCCACAGCCATACTACAACCACGAGGGGAAAACACAGGCAGCGTGCTGCAGCTGGCCGAGCAGAAAGGCTGGCAGAGTCTGGGGTCTCAGTGACAGCGTCAGACCCTCGAACCAGTCCTCGCTCCTCCACACCTCTCATTCTGTGAGAGATTGGGGACACCAGTCTAGGTTGGTATTCTGATATTGATAGTTGAAACCATCCAGATAATACAGAAAGTCACTTTACTTCAGCAGGCCTCAACAATTCATCTCTAAACGGAGCCTCTGAACGAAATGGTCTCAAAGGGGCTTTTGAGTTCAGACCTTTTGGGATACCTCCAAGTGCTACCTTGTTCCAGAAACTTCCCAGACCTCACAGTCCCTTCAGTTGGAATTGCAGTCCCCTCAGAATCTCTCAACTGGATTTTCGTTCTCCCTTTCATGGCCTCTTCACCAGCCCCAGTGGCAGCAGCTTGTGCCTACAACGTGCTGTTTGATTCCTGAAACAATCCAGTGCCTCAGCCTCTGGTATGGCTCAGGGAGGTTTCAGGGTATGCTCAAGGACAGACACCACATTTGGACTTGAATCACCCAATTCCAAGCCCAAACTCTTAACCACTTTGCCTGTGTTCGTCTTGAAAATGTGCATAAAATGACCTAGTAAACAAGATTTCTCAAGCTCTAACATCCTTACAGGGCTTGGACTTCAGTGATTCACAGACCCTTTCCTGGCCTGAGGTGAGTCCCCAGGGCTCACCAGTTAGAGCCTGCCGGGGGCTAGGGAGGGACGCTAGCCCAGCAGAGGCTGATCAGTAGGGTGCCCAGACTGGACCCATGCTGGGGCAGGACGGTGCAGCCTGAACTCAGCAAAGCCTGTCAGCCTTCAGGTGCAAGGCAAGGATTTAGCTTCCTCCTTCTGGGTTCTGTGGTGCCTGTCTGTAGGGGACAGAGAAGCTCCAGGAGCTCATCCTCTCTGAGCCATTAAGAGGCCCTGCGGCCTGTGCCCGCCTGGCTGTGGATGTGATTAATGTGCAGTGACGGGACTGTGGCTCGCTGCCCTGGCCAGGGAATGGCAATTTGCCAGGTGTTGTTTCCCTCATCAAATGGGGTGGACAGGTTACCAGGCCCAAAGTGCTTTCCTCTGTCCGGGGGCTGTAGCCTCATTCCCATCATCTAGGTCTGAATTAATCCTAGCCAGAGCAGCCCTCTGCAGGTGGGCTGGACAGGTGGATAGGGGCGGGGAGGAGGAGAGAGTGAGAGGAAAAGAGGAGAGGGAGAGAAGGTGGAGAGAGGGAAGGAGGAAGAGAGGGGAGGGAGGGAGAGTGAAGAGAGGGCGAGAGGAAGAGGGGGAGGAATTTCTGTTCAGGGGCCTGAGGCCTGGCTTGGCTTGGTAGGGTAGATGAGATAGAAAGTGATAAGAGATGTCACTCTGATTATCCAGGATACTCTTGTGACAATCAAGACTTCTTTTGCCTGCATAGATTTGGGGAAGGGATACCCTGTGACTGGCTAAGGGGCACAGTGAGCCCCCCTTACAGAACCATGCATGGCCACCTCACATCAGAGGGGCCTGAAAGTCTGCTGGGCCTCAGCCATTTCCCTGCTACCCTCTCCCAACTACGTGGCAGGTGGCACACTCTCAGAGGATGCAGAGCCCATCATCTGTGTTCTGCTTTTCCTCTGGTTGTGAGGGCTATGGACAGTCCACAGCCCCTCTGTGTCTTATGCCCTCGGTGCTGGTGGTTACAGGGTCTGTGCCCTCCCCATGAGGACAGGCCTTCCTTGGCCGACTGTGCCTGGATCTGGAGCTCGCAGGTGGGGCACCACTCTGAGTCTGGGCCCCCAGTTGACCCACTGGCTGTCAACTCCACTGCCCATGCAGTGTACCCCTTGAGGGGACTCCTGGGTGCCTCCAGGTCCTGTGAAGACTGAGAGACCTCCCAGAGATGGTGGGCTTGAAGGCCCCCTCAGCCTAGGCATACCATGGGCCCCCCACCCCCCACTTTACAAGGCACCTGTGGCCATTGCCTAGGTGGGCACAGAGGGAGCCTTCTGCAATATGACCCTCTGAATTTTCAGAGTCCTAATGAGCAGAGAGGAGTGGTCCCTCTGTCTTAGGCAGTGAATTAAGTTCTTGGGGTTGTTGTAACAACTCTCCCCAACCTGGTGGCTTGAAACAATAGAAATGTATTGCTCCACAGTTCTGGAGCCCAGAAGTCCATGGATAAGGTGTCAGCAAGGCCAGATTTCCCTCTGAAACCTGGAAGGGAGGATCATTCCTTGCTGTTTCTAGCTTCTGGTGGGTGGTAAGTTGGCAATCTTGGCCATTCCTTGGCTTGTGGACATGTCATTCCCATCTCTACCTCCCTTGTCAAGTGGCCTTCTCCCTGTGAGTGTGTCTGTGACTTCACACGTCTGTCTTCTTATCAGGACACCAGGCAGATTGGATAATGGCCCTCCTAGTCCAGTAGCATCCATCTTAACTAACTACATCTGCAAAGACTCCCTCCTCCAACTATGGTCACATATTGAGCTCCTGGGGGTTAGAACTTCAACCTCCTTTGTGGGGAGACAGAACTGAGAATTCAAACCATGGCTGTGGCTCTCAGGGACCTAAGGGTAGAATTTTCTTCCTCATTCCCCCTGTAGTCCAGTGGTTAAGTTTTCTTAGTGAGCAGTTTCTTGCTGTATTATCTGACAGGAGCATACTACACTAGCCCAGAGCTGACTAGCTCCACCAGCACACTGGGACTGATTGCCTGGGGCATGGCTAAATGCAGATTCACTTAGCTTCAGCAGGCAGGGGAGGAGCCCTGGACTTTGCATTTCTAACAAGCTTCGGAGTGATGCACCAGCTGGTGGTCAGTGACCCACATACTGAGCAGCAGGGAGACAGCCCAGGAAGCCCCTGAGGAAGTCAGCCCCTCCTACCTTGGGAGAGGTGAAAGCTGCCAACGTTCAAGTGCTAGAAGGGAGAAACTAGAATGCTCCAGTCACAGAAAACAGTATTCCCATTACAAGCGCATGGTCAAATCTGCTCTGAATCCTTGGCCTGGGAGCTGCAGCTGAGTTCTCTGTGGCCAAATCCCCAGGAGGTGTAGAGGACAGGCCAGACAGCTGGCATCAGAGGAGGGACACCCCTTCTGCTCAGCTCCTCTTGGGCCCCAATTCAATTTAGTCCCCAGCTTTGTTTTTTCTTGGAAATACCTTAGGGATGGGATTTTGGTGGGTCATATGGTAAAGGCATGTTTAACTTTTTAAAATTTTTTTTTATTAGATAATAATTTGCATACCATAAAATTCAGCCTTTCAGAGTGTACTATTCAGTGGCCTTTAGAGATTCATAGGGTTGGGAAACCATGAGCAACAACTAATTCCAGGATACTTTCCCTAAACAGGCTTTTAAGAAAAATGCTAATTTTTAGTGGCTGCGATAAAAATTAAGAGCACCCTGCCTTAGCTCATTTTAACCTCGCTACTATCCCATGCCTGGGATTAGCAGCCTCATCTTACAAATAGAGAAACTGAGTCATAGAGGTTCAGAAATTCAAGGTCATTCATCTGGTCAGTGGCAGAGCCACAGTTCAAACCTGATGTTTGAGGGCCATGGGCTCTTCCCAGTCTGAGCGCCTAGTTATTGTCCATCCAGCTCAGATGCATTATCTGGAGGTGAGGGGCTTTGGTTCAAGAGCAGGTGCTAGTGCTCTAACCCCATCCAGGTGGAACTAGGCTGACAAAGGGGCTGGCAGCCTGAAAGCAGGAGGGTGGGCTCCTAGAGTCTAACTCTCCTGGATGAGAGGGGTTTTCTGTGGCACCAGGAAGCCACAGGCATCTACCCTGGCTTTGCTGTGTGGTCACTGGCTGACCCACCACTGGGCAGGGATAGACTCAGTAACTGCTTTGTTCTGAGCTCGATGCCCACCTGCTGCTCCAGCTTAAAGGGACTTTGGTAAGGAGCAGAGTGAATAAACCAGACGCTCTATCAGCAACACTCAGAGCCGTCCTTCCCCTCTCCTCTCTGTGCCCCTGAGTCCACCCATTCTGTCCTTAGGGCCAGGACAGCTCCATGGCCTCTCTCCCTTTGTCCTTTGCCGTCCTGAGCTTGCATCTCAGACACCTCCCGTTCCACTCTGTGCTTTCATCCACGTGGCTGTCACACTCACAGAGCTCCACACCCCAGGTGCTCCACCAATTCAAGGATGACCTTGTCCCCAGAGCCTGTTCAAACCATCTCCCTATCTCTTCTGGAAGCTCTACTCCCTGGGCACCAAGTTGCCTTCTCCACTTTGGAGCTGCAGTACGCACTTGGTTGTAAGATATAGCATGAGTCATTTTTCTTTCTTTTTTGAATTATGGTATAATTTATGTATAGTGAAAGGCACAGATTTAAAGTCTATAGTTTGATGAGTCTGGACACATGTATTCATCTGTGTACTCCACTCTCCTATCAAGACGCAGAACATTCAATCACCTAAAAACTTCACTTGTGCCTCTTTACAGTAAATCCCCTTCTATCCCAGGCAAACTCGGGTCTGCTTTCTGCCGCTGTAAATTAGTCTTCTATAATTTTATAAATGCATTTTGCTGATGACTAATAATGTTAAGCATCTTTTCATGTTATTTGGTCATTTATAAATATTTTTCGTGGAGTGTTTAAATCTGCCCATTTTTTCAAAACAGCTTTTAAAAAAATTACAGAATTACAGGCATTCTTTGTATATTCTGGATGTACGTTCTTTGTCAAATATATGTGTTTCAGGTTTTTTTTTGCAATCTCTGGTTTGTCTATTCATTTTCTTAATGACATGTTTCAAAAACACAGAAGTTTTAAATCTTGACAATATCCAATTTATTATCTCTTTCTTCATTAAGAATTTCTGTGTCTTCCCTAAGAAAGCTTTGCCTATCCAAAGTCAAAAAGATAATCCCTTATGTTTTCTTCTTAAAGCTTTATATTACATTTTGCCTTTTATATCTAAGTCTATCCTCCAACTCTAATTACCGTTGTGTGAAGTAGGGGTCAAGATTCTCTTCTCTTTTTTCTTATATGGATAACCTGTGGTTCTAGTACTCATCATTTGTTAAAAAGACTTTCCTTTCTCTATAGAATTGCTTTGGCACCCTAGTTGTTTCTTATTAATAATAAAATACAGATGACTTCAAATGATTAACTCTCGATAGATTAGATGCTGTTTAAAAATAGCTTTCAAAGTTTCCTTTATACTACTGTCTAACTCACACACATGCATGCTGAGATTGGTTCTTTACTGGGAGAAGAGGGGCAAGCCATGGTGTGTACGCAGCTCTGGGTGTGCCTGTATCCCGCAGGTGAAATTCTATTAGCCACGGGTGCAGCCAGGACCCTGGGCTGGGGCATGCTGCTCTGAGAGTACACATGTAACACACCCATTTCCTTTTCAGACTGATTCTTGTCTTAACCAGTCTCAAAAGCCCATGTTGATTTCTCCTGTTGAACCTGATGTTCTCTCCATCATTTTGATACATGAACACACCACACCTTTTTGAATGCTCATATCCAGATCAGACAGATACACACATGCCAACTTCATCTGGAGAGGGAGGCCGCAGAGGGCAAAGCCCTGCTCATAGCATTCTCTGCAGACATGCACAGTGGGAAGACTAGGCGCTTTAGTCTCACAGAGAAGGGGCCTTACATTCTGGCTCTCCAACCTACTAACCTCAGGGCCTGACCCTCGGGCCTCATGTTCTCAGCTCCTAAGGAGACACCTGGCAGCCCCCTTGCCGTGTTTCTGTGAGTCTAAAATGTGATGTCTAAGAGTTCTACACACAACATTTTCCTGCTCCTTGCTGAGCCATTCACAGTGGAACCAAGGTAGGAATGGCAAAGGTTATTGCCTCCATTTCAGTGGTGAGGAACTTGGGCTCAGGGATGTTAATGACTCACGTGTGGCAGAGTGGGGTTTAGATCCCGACTCAGCCTTGGGTTTGCTCAGCGCCATATGGGTTGTCACTGCTCCACCTTCCTCCTGCCCACCGCCCCCGAGCTCAGAAAAGGGCTAGAGAAGGAGGGAGGGCAGGATGGGCTCCTCCATATCACTGGAATCATCTGTAGTCCCTGCCTTTCCGTAGTGCGCTGGCTTTGTTGGTTTGTTTTGTTGTTTTCTTTTAAAGCAACGAGGCATTTCTGGGCACAGAAGCCACTTAGAAAACTCAGAGCCAGCACACTTTTGAGTGACTGGAGAGGTAGCAAGTGCATTCCCTCCCCCCACCTCCTGGGTGCTAGGATATTCCTTCCTGGGAACATGAATTGCCCTTGTAGAGTCCTTAGATTGCTCAGCTTCTGAGTTCCTTGGTCTCTCCGGAGCTGGCCTTCCTAACTCAGACTCCATCCTTGCATCTGATTTGCCATCCCAAAGCCACTATGGTTTCAGGGGCAAAACCACTGACCACTTGGAACATGTGAGGATAAAGAGGGGCTTCTGATAGTTTTGACAATGAACCCACAGCTGGCCCACATCCTATGGCCTAGCAGCTTCCTGAGAGGGTTCTGTGGCTTGTCTATGGCTGCTGCCATTGTTCTGAAGGCTGGACATGTCACCACCATGGTAGTGGCCCATCCACCTTTGTCATTGTCCAGAATGAATTTCTAGCCTCAGCTGTAGGTGTGCCTCCTCAACTATGTGGGAGGGGGATAAGGTTAAGGGTACAGACATGGATGTCCGAGAGGCCTTCTTAAGTCTTGACTTTGCAATGTCTCCTTGAGCACATTAATCTCTCATCTGGATAATGGGGAGGATAGAGCCCCGTGGGATGAGTTTGGAATGAGAGCATGCATGTGGGCTCCAGGTGGCTGGGCTGGTTCTCTCTTTCTCTCTTGCAAGTAGAGCAGTGGCTTCTACTCTCTAAGGAGCATCCCACCTGAATGCCACGGATGTCACTCCACCATCACTGCTGGTGCTGTCTGTGCCCTCCCACCACCTATAGATGGGGAGAGCACAGGTGGCCCTGGCTGGCAGCTCCTGAGCACTGCTCAAGGGATGGTGGTCAGTGGGGAGAGGGAACTCCCAGAGTGACAGCCGAGGATACACACATGCCTGTGTGGGTGTCCATGGTGGGGCACTTGCGGGCTGTCATATATTCTTCAAATATTCTTTTGAGTTCACTTGTTTTCTCTCATGTATGAAGAAGAAAATAACCTCCAGTGTGGAAGGGCCTCCCTTTCATCCCCTGGCTGCTTCACTGACTGGCTCTGGGGCTGAGAGCTGCAGGGCACAGCACCAGGGAAGCAGCCCACAGGCTGCCAGGGCCTCCTGAGCAGGAGGAGAGGTAGGCAGGGAGGGGCAGAGGCACGATGGGTGCTGAGCCCATGAGGCCCTCCACTCTCTCTGAGGCTCTGGTTGGTCACATAATTTATCGCCACAACATTCGTAGTCTCCAGTGCTTGCTAGCCTCAGTCTGGCTGGTGTCTTTAGAGGCCTGTCATAGGGACAGGTGATACATGTGCTAGCAGGACACCAGGATGTGAGCTTTCAGACCACTTAAAGGGAGGGAAACTATCTGTAAGGTTGTCCCCTCACATCACTATGTCTCCAGACAAGAGGGGTGCTGGGGATGCTTCTCTAAATGGCCACCGCCTCATTAAACAGCTCAGCCCTGGGCTTTTTAAGAAGGCCTCCCTGTCTTTCCCTGAGTGCGGCAACCTCAGTCTGACCCTCTGGAGTGGGGAGTCTCTGAAGAGGCTTAAAGATACACTCGGGATGTCTGATCCAATGCAGTGTTAGGAACAACACGCTGGAAACCCTGATTCTAAACCCAGCTCCACAATATTTCACTGTTATTGTGCCCTGGGGGAAGCTGTTTTGTCCCTTTGGACTTCAATGTCCTCACATATAGATTGGGGGCGGGGGCATGTGGATGCCCTCTGTTCCAGTTCTAACAGCCCATGCTTCCATCTTCTCTCCCTGAACAATAATCAGAGCAGGTGTCCCTTACTGATGGCTGGCTTCGTGCTGGGCTCTGTGCCAAGCGTAGTATATGTGATGTCACATTCAGTCCTCACAAACCTCTGGAGCAGGCACTACTGTTATTCCCATTGACAGAGGAGGGAACTGAGCCTCCCGAGGGTCAGAGGGATGGTGCTGTTATTAGTCACCACGCTCTGTTTCATATGGGAGTTGTGTGTTTCTTCAACTGCAAAGTGACTGTTTGTCTAATGGAGTCCCTTGCTCTTCTTTCATTGTTTCCCCCTTTTTCATTATTTATCCTTCTGTGGGAGTCACATGAAAATGCCAAGAAGTAGACATTCTCTTGGCTCCCTGGGGGTAGGGCAGGCCCACTTTTAGCAGGAGTGCTTATGGGTCAGAGCTGGCCCGGGGGGCTCTGCACAAGCCCCCACAGCTGGACAGTGCACAGAAGCCAAATGCAGGCCTGGGGAGTGGGGAAGGGCGCTGATTCCCCAGTCAGCCTGCTTCTGCTTAGACAGACGTTCTTCACTTGGAGGCAGCAGTCTGAGCCTTCCAGTTACGTTCCTGGCCTTGCTCATGACCTCCTTAGGCCTCTGTTTCCTCATTTGTAAAATTTAGGTAACAGTTTACTATACCTCATGGAATGTTGAGAGGATGTTCAAGAACGTCCTCTGTGCACCCTTGGATTGAAGTCCAAAGGGACAAAACATGTCCCTCATGTATGAAGAAGAAAATAACCTCCAGTGTGGAAGGGCCGTGCCGTCTTGGTTTGTGTAAGTGCACACTATGAGGTTCCCATGATGGTGACATGACCTTAAGATGCATTTCTCAGAACACATCCCCATCAATAAGGGATGTGTGACTGTACTTGACAAATATTTGTTCAGGTGTGGGCCATGGGGAAGCACCATGGTTGTTGCATTGTACTCACCTGGCTTGCATTCTTAAAGTATGCTAATAAATGCCTGACCAGTCCTGGGGAGGAAGGGATGTCTGGAAATGCAGCCCAATCCTGCACCAGAAATGGTCTTCTGGCAAACACACGTGAAGAAGAAATTACAGGTTCCATTGTGTGTTCCCTCTCAGATCCACCCACGTGGGGAACTGCGCCAGTGGGCCCCAGGGCCCTGGACAGTGATTTGACTCCAGGCTGGACGTGGAGTATAGCTTCCTTAATTCCCTTGAAAATCCAAGGGAAAAGTCCGAATTAATCACACAATAAAATGACATTAAAGCTATTCCTTCCTTTGGAAAGCAGCTGCCCACCCCCATCCCGCTAGCTGATAATGGCCACTCCTCATCAAATATTTATCCCAGCACTCACAGTCTTCCATCAGCCTCCAGCATCATGCCAGGGATGGAATCTGATTATTAAAACTGGTCATGAATGAAGCAGGCAGACTACAAAGTGCCTGGGATGGAAAGGGGGAACATCAAAGCCCCATACTCCTCCTCAAAGGTCGCCTGCTGGAAGTGGAGGCCTCCTACTGGGAAACAAAACTTGAAGGGAGCTTGAGGACCTGGCCCCTCTGTGTGCCTCCGAGACTCTGGAGCCACTCTCTCCCTTTCTTTCCTCTCCAGTGGGGCAGAAGGCAGTCAAGCCCAAGTCCTGGTGCCAGAGGCCTGACTCCAAGCCACTTGTTTATGAAAAGCAAATAGATATCCTGTCCCAGCTCAAAGATGCAATCCTCTTCACTTTTGAGGGGAGCCCTGGCATTTCATTAGTGCCCTCTTTGAAGCCTGCCCTTTGCAAACCAGAAAAAGAAGAGAAAGGAGGAAGGAATGGAAGCTGATTCAAAAGGCTTTCTGTATTGTAGCTGGAGTTTCTGATGTCCCTCTGTGTGGCTTCAATCATTACATGGGTGGAAGAGCCTGTCAGGTAAGAAATCATGCCTGGTGCTTAATGGAACCCAGGGACCAATTAACCGCAGAGTGCCAATGTCAGCAGGCTAAGCCTGTCTAGAAGGAATAGGAGTGAACTCATATCATTGCTTCTTCCCCCCATTTCCCCCAAATAAAAGACAAATGCTATGTCAACAGTTTCTCAAGAGTGATCCTTTATTTTCTAAAAATCCTAAAACTGACCCATTTATCAAAAATGACTGATGCCGCAGTCCACAAACCATTTCTTTCCTCTTTCAGCAAATCCTAGAGCCCTGAGAGTGCCGCAGCCCAGGTGAGGCGGTGACATCAGAACCTGCCCTCCACACCTAGCAGTTGCACCGCAGCCTCCTGCACAGCCTGGTGGACGTGCCCGACCTCTCTCTGGGATAGGGTGCGCTCCATATGGCGGTAGGTGATGCGGTAGCAGTGGCTGGTCTTGTGTGTCCTGGAGAGTGGAAGAGAGTGCAGGTGAGTGAGGGACAAAGAGGCCTGCACCTGCAGGAGCAGCCTGACCCACCTGTCGGACCTCCCCACCACACGGCATCTAGGTATCACTTGCCGCTGCCTTTTCTACATACTATGGGGGGAGGGAGGAGAAGGTGGCACTTAGGGAAATGTTAGCTTGAGTAATAGAGAATGCTTGTTCCCACTGGACTGGAAAGTCAAAGTTCCCAGGGAAGAAAGCTGACTAACTTGATTTTCTGGGTCAAGACCTGGAGATTCTGATTCAGCAGGTGAGAGGTGGGACTTGGGGGGCTGAGCAGCTCCCAGGCTTGCTCTTAACCCTATTCTGACAAGCAGATAGGGTTAAGAGCTTACTCAAGTGTGCCTCTACCTTTTCCACATCACAGAAGACAGCCACAACTGGGTGGCATTTTGCAGTATCAGCAAGGCCTGAGGGTGCCATTCTCTCAGAATCTCGTCAGCCATCAGAAGCATACAAACTGTGTATACCATGCATGTGCTGTGTAGACCACTGCTTTAATAGTCTGCCTTACTACAGTGCTGTTGACTTGGCTTTCATGTAACAACTGATTAATTCTGGAATGCATGGCCTTGACAGCAGGGGTGCCTTCTATTTGCATGATAGTAGTTAAGATACACTGGTCAGTGTATCTCATCAGAAAGACCTGTGGGCCATGAGCTGGCAGACATGACCTTCCGCCTGAGCTGCCTCACTGGCCACGTGGCCAGGGGTCTGACACCTTCTCTCTCCGGGTGTTTACACTTCTCTTCTGCATAATGATGGGACTGGTTCAACTTCAGAGCCATGTGAATTCCTCATTTCTAGCCCTCAGTAGCAGGCGTCCTCAAACTACAGCCCGTGGGCCACATGTGGTCCACTGAGGACATTTATCCGGCCTGCTGGGTGTTTTTGCTGCTGCGGCCTTAGCAGCCAACTTGTCCCAGGGCCCACAGTCCGGCCCTTCAATGGTCTGAGGGATAGTGACCTGGCCCCATGTTTAAAAAGTTTGAGGACCCCTGCACAGTAGCATAGTCAATCCAGGCCCTCCCTCCCCTCTCACCTCAGGGAAGGAAAGTAAAACTAATGAAGCAGTTCCAGGTTGATCCCACTGGGGTTATGTCACCCAACTCTTGGCCTACCCAGGGAGAGGATATGTGCTCTCTGGTAGGTGAGGGAAGGCTGGGCCTTCAAGAATGCCAGGGCCTTGGACAAATGGCCTTCTTGTGATACCACCCCCTCATATACTCTGAAAGACCTAACAGTCTGTATTGTTGCCCCCCTGAGTCCACAGCCTTTGCTCCGATGCTTCATGGATTGTTCTCCCTGGGGTCTGTCTCCCTCCTCTCCCTCTCCCTCTGCTTTAATGTCAGACTAGGCAGAATACACCTTGTCAGAGGGGAGTCAACTTTGGTCCTAGCCTCCCTAACCTCTTTTACTTCCCCTTCCAGCATCTCTTCTTCTCTTTCCTCCAGACTGGCTTGGTCATCTTTGTCCTACTTTCATCCTTCCTCCTGCCTGGAGCCCACTTCAAGAAAGATAAGCTCCTAAAGTGTAGGGTGCTGTACATTTCAGTTGAGTACACAGTCCCTGTTTGGATCAAGCCACAAGAATAAGTTACCACTGAGGTGCTACAACAACCAAGCCAGGAGAAGGAAGCTTTCCTTAGGGGCTTTCTGACAGCACAGGGAGGCCTGATTCATTCCCTCCCTGATTCCAGTAGCCTGTTCTCAAAGAAGAGAGAATATAAAACTCCTTCCTACCTTCCTCTTCCAGCCCAGCTCAGGTCAGTGGCTCTGCTCTGAGGATATTCCCTATAGGATAGAGCCTGAATGCTGAGGGATCACTGCTGCTCAAACTGACCCAAGGGCCTCCCATGAAACAGGGTGTCCCTTTCTCTCCCCGCCTGCTAAAACATGAGTGCCCCAGACACCATGCTCACCCAAGCCCTCCAGACACCAACATGCAGTGAAACAGGGAAGCCCAGCACACAGAAGGAAACAGAGGCTCTCGAGGGGTGGGAGCTGATGAAACCACACACCCAAGCCCCCAAATACTGACAACTTCTTCCATTCAAATCACAGTTGCCCCATTTATAGTTGATTGGTATTTGACAAGGGCATTCAGATCACCTACAAGGGAACATCTTTTCAGTAAGTGATGCTGAGACAACTGGATATCCACATGCAAAAGAATAAAGTTGAATCCCTACCTCACACCACACACACAAATTAACAAAAAGTAGATCATACATCTAAATGTAAGAACCAAAACTATATCATTCTTAGGAGAAAACAATCAATATAAATTGGTAAAAAAATCAATAAATTTATCAACAACTTATCAAAGTTAGGGATTTTTGTAATTCAATGAATGTATATCACCAAGAAAGTAAAAAGTTGATACAGAATGGAAAAAAGTATTTGCAAATCTTAACCTGATAAGGGACTTGTATCTTGAATATATAAAGAATTCTTATTACTCAAAACAAAATGACCAATACCCAGTAAAAAATGTGAAAATTAGAACAGACATTTCTCTAAAGAAGATATACAAAAGGCCATTAAGCACATAAAAAGATGTTCAACCTCAGCCATTAGAAAAATGGTTAAATCAAATTAAAAGTGGTTAAATCAAAACCACTATAATATACCATGTCATACTCACTAAGATGGCCATTAAGACAAAATGGAAAATAATAAGTTTTGGAAAAGATATGGAGGAATCAGGACTCATTTGGAAAGTGACAGGGATCTGCAAATTTTAAAGTACTATATGAGATGTATGTGAGGTAAAAGAATCATTATGGCTACTGTTGTTATGTTCATTTTTTTGCTGGTTCACTTAGGTACTTCCTAGCTCAAGAGTTGGTATGATGGCAACTCTACAAGTTATTGCCAAAGACAAATAGGGAGAAAAAATATGTCTTCCTATTTCTGTGCATTTCAAAAGGCTGCTGTAAGTATTCTTGGAATCCCAACAGTTTATACAAGACATTTTGATGAGTTAGATGTACATGAATCATAAATTATGGATTAATTTTACAAATTAAGAGAAATAGTAGAGTGGACATCGACTTCTGTTGAATTCAGTAGGATCAAGTAAAAATCAATTGGGTTTGCCTTTTTTTCACACCAAAGGAGAGACAGAAAGCTTCTTTTCATTGGTTTTCTAAAAACTTCTGTTTGGCGCTTCCCATGGGAGGACATACTCCTACTTTTGCAGACTGGAGAACTGAAGAAAGTAGAGCTAGCAGATGGTCAAGGGTGGAGGACCCAGGTACCCTCATTCTTGAACAGTAGTCCATCCATGGAAACCACAGGAATGTAGAGCTGAAGGATCTCACCACATATCAGTAAATAGGTAAGAAGATGGATTCTTCAATGGGTGGGATGCTCTCAATGACCAATTCCATATGTCTGATTAGAGCTCTTTTGGTTCTTTTATATCACTCAATGTAGCTTCTTTTAGCCCCAAAGCTTTTCAATTTATCATCTGTTGTAACTCCCACTGTCCCTAATAGTATAGCTACAGCAGCAAACATTTGTGTAGCACCTGTGATATACCAGACATGTTCTAAGCCTTATACATACATTAACTCATTTCAGCATCACAACCCCATTGGGTAGATAGCATTACTATCCCATTATGCAGATGAGGAAAAGGAGGTACAGAGAATATACGTAACCTGTCCACACTTAACAAAGCTAATAAGTGGCAGGGCAAACTAGGCAAACTGGTGGGAATGTAAACTAGTACGAGCCACAGTGGAAAACAGTTTGGTAATTCCTCCAAAAGTTAAACACAGAATTACCACATAATCCAGCAATTCTACTCCTC
>NW_003852421.1:2849151-2849660 GCF_000181295.1 Otolemur garnettii | reverse complement strand
TATGTACTAAATGGCACTGAATCTCACACTTACAAATGGTTAATTTTATGTTATGTAAATTTATATCAAAACTAAAACACAAAACCAAAATCAAGGAACTCTGGTTTCAGAGCCAGTAATTAACCAGCATACTGGACTGCTCCAACTAACACCTCACCTGTTCCCTTCATTACCTCCAGCCTCTTCCTTTTACTCCAACATCCTGTAAGGCAGGCATCCTCAAACTATGGCCTGCGGGCCACATGCATCATTTATCTGGCCTGCCGGGTGTTTTTGCCACTGCTGCCTGTCCTGCTTAGCAGCTGACTCGTCCCAGGGCCTGCAGTCCGGCCCTCCAGTGAACTGAGGGACAGTGAACTGGCCCCCTGTTTAAAAATTTTGAGGACCCCCTGCTGTAAGGACAAGGTCTGGAAACTACTGAGAAGGGTAACTGCTTTTAATTGTTCTGTTCAAGGGAAAGATGGAATGACCCATGTTCCTCTCAGGTTCCGCCCTTCCACTAACAGAGA
>NW_003852421.1:2840185-2848988 GCF_000181295.1 Otolemur garnettii | reverse complement strand
AGGTGGGCAGCATAGCCAGGCAGCTGGCTGGGAAAATGAGAGCTGCAAGGGGAAGAAAACAAGGGTGAGGGTATGGGTCACAGCGTTCAGGACAGGAAGCCTTCCCTACAGGAGAGAACAGTCTGTATTGACGATCGGGAATTTTAAAAGCAAACACAAGTTCTCTTCTATGCACTGTACAGCTATTTCTCATAGGCAAAGTAAACGAATTACCCATTACTGAGTTTGAAAGGTCAAATCCCATTGTAATGAGTTTAGAGAGAGATTCTAAAAAAAAAAAAAATCTCCTTGGTTCTGGAATTTCACTGCATTGCGATACTGGTAAAATCACTAGCTAGATTAGACCTTGAATTGTTTTTAGAGCTTTTTGTTTAAGAATCTAAGAATGTTTGCGTTTCCAAGGCTTTGGCTATTACTATCTCATTCAGAGATGTCTTCAGCCATTCAATACATAGCATCTTCCTTCCAGGTACTAAGCTGGACAAAGAAAAGCATATTCAGGGAACCTCTATCTGCCCTCAACCCGCTCACACCTGGGACAGCAGTACCCAAGGTCCTACAGCAGCTGGGCAATAGAAGGCCATTCTCTAGTATACTCACAAATGGAGGCGGGTCTTGTACTTGCTGGGCAGTGAAGTCAGCCATGCCACAGCCCATGTGTAACCTCACATCCTCCCAAGACAGCCCATGTTCCCCTAAGACTGGTGTGATGAAGCACGTCACAGTGCACTACTGTGCCAAGGCCCCACCTCTCCCACCTTCCCACCCGGCCTCCCATCAGCTCCCTTTCTGAGAGCTTTCGCTTGGCTCTTAAAACTGGAAACATGACTCCAAATTTTTCAGAAACTTACTTTTGCTTGGATCCTGTTCCTTGGTCTAATGCGTGACTGCCAGGGCCTGCTCAACTCTACCATCCAGAACTGGAGGTCCACAACCAGAGAGGTAGCCCTTGGGTGAACTGGGCTGGACAGTGGAGTGGACATACCAGCAGGGAGGCAGCCTGTCCTTGGACACCTCCTTTTCCCAAAGCCCTTACCTTATACCAGCAGTTCTCAACCTGTGGGTCGCGACACCTTTTTAACAATGAAAATGCACTGCAGCATTAGGACGGTTGAGAACCACTGCCTTAGACCAAGGACAAAGCTGTGTAGGTGCTGAGTAGAGTTGAATCTGGATCAGTAAAGGATTATCAGAATTATAGATGTTTGAAAGGGGTCCCTCCCCAGTTCTTCCTTGTTTTTCTTCCTGGCCAACTAAATGATAATACTGACAAGTCCCAAAACTACTGGTAGGAGTATCACTGCTCTCCAGTGCAAAGTGTGCCAATGACAGATTTTCTACAAGAACTCAGGGCTGTCAAGCCTCACAGGAAAGAAGGAACAATGGGTCAGACAAGGGTTGAAATACTTCTGTGATGCAACCACTTGGTTTAGCCTGGCAACTAAGTGGGCTCTGAACTTGAAATAAAATCCTTCCAGGGGATCCAGCCAAAACCCAGCTCCTGCAGCATCCACAGTAGTCTGCTCTTCCATCTGCGACAGAGCAGCAACTTCATGTTCTTGGATGGTACACTCAACACCTCCCAGAATAGATCACATAGGACCAGTAGTCATCGCAGATGCCACCTATTCAGGCGAGGCTTACTCAACGGGAGAGAAGGGAGAAGATACTGTCACGGGGCAGGTTCCATTTTCAGAGTAGCAAACACTGGGCTTCCCCAGCTCGTCTGGTGCGGAAACTGTCTGCAGCTGCCCACGTCAGGCACACTGTGCCTGGGTGGGAGGGTCGATACATGCCCCGTTTTCATGGGCGGGGCTGCACTTGGGCAAGAGATACAGTGTGAGAGGAGAGGGAGGAGGAGGGGGACTAGCTCCACAACCAATCCTGAAAATATAGAACCAAACGGGCTTGGCAGAGTGGAGAAGCCCAACCTGGCAGTTAGGAAGAGCAGGGTCCAGCTCCCACTTTCCCCAGGGCTATCTGTGCACTTTGCGGCAGTTGTGTAGCCCCTTGGGCTTTAGTGACCTCATCTGTAGAGTGAAGCTAACAGGACCTGCTTCTTGGGGTGTGAGGATTGAATGGGGGAGTTTTGCGGGGTGTTAATATAGAGTCTAGCCAGCAGAATGGGTGCTCAGTACCCATCCTCTTTGTTGACTGCTATGGCTTACTGGAGAGTGGAATGAAACTTTGGGGGCTGGGGGGCTCATGCTTCCTGTGTTTCTTTTGCCCTCCCTTTATGTGCTGGGACTCTGACCTCAGATGGAGGAAGGGAAGTGCTTCCTTCCTCCAGAGCACAGACACATTAGTCAGTTTGGCTGCAAGAGTGAGGAGTGGGAGGCAGGGAGAGTGATGAATTATGGCTCAGCAATGGGCACGATTTAAACAAGTGGTCTGGAAACTAAGTAAATCATTTTTTTTTCCCTTTACTTTTCCTATATTAAAAAAAAAAAAGCCAAAAGGGAAGAGGAGAAAATGAAATTCTGATAGTGAGATTTTCTGATGACTCTATATTGCTTTTCCTAATGAACTGCTCTGGGGTTTTCTAAGAAAGATGACATTGTGGGGTTAATGCAAGGAGGCAGAAGACCTGTGTCTAGTCCAGGGCCTGGCGATGACTATGTGCGTTTGGGCCAGTCATTCTACTGGGGGCATTTTCTTCACCATGTGAGGGCTGGACTCTGAGGCTCTTTCCAGCTGGAGAATCCCAAGAGTCAGCTCAGAGAACAGAGGAGATTCTAACGTAAGCGTCCATGTGCAGGAAATGATCCAGCTGGGCAGCTGGCATTAACAGGGCCGGCAAGGGGTGAAGGGGAAAGGCTAGGGCAGAGGCAAAAAGTGCATCGGTGATGTGAGGGATAAGATGGGGAGGGAGGAGGCTTGGCTCAGAGAGGGCAGAGCACAGCTCAGCAGGCTCACTAGGGAAGCTATCCTGAGGACAGTGGCTCTCAAGCCCTGGCATACACTCTGGACACCATTTAGCTCTTCTCCATTGACTCCGGCCCTCCCCTCCGCCCCCTCATACATTCTCTCCACCATGAACAGCTTCTCCCTCTCCTCAGAACAGGCTGTCCTCAGCCTGGTGCCCCTTGGGGGCATCCTGAGCAGTGTCCCCCCTGTGCCTAGCCAGCCAACATTAGAGTTGCCTCACTGCTGTTGCTGCTGCAGTTGCCAACTCCTCCCAGAGGGATTTCTGTTCCTCAGAGTCAGTCACAAGGAACCAGAGCAGATGGTTCCTCTGACAGTGACTGCCTAGGGAAAGCCTCTCCAATCCAGGCCTTGATGGAGGCAGAGCCCAAAGCAGGGAGAGAGTCACTACCGGAACTCTGTGCCCCGGGCCTGTTCCTGGTCAGCCACACTTGGCACTGTAAGAGCTCCTTAGAGATGCACACACATTGTGCAGGCAAGAAGTGCTTTTTAACACCAAACACTTGCCAAGTCCTCAGGGAAGTTCCAAAGCACTGCCAGGTTTTTATTCTCATCACCCCTATGACTTCTCCTGGTACTTCTGAGCGTCTCCTGCCAGGTACCTTAGGAGGAGAACTTCATGCCTTTGCCTCCCACCCACCCCAGGACATGGCTGAGGCTCCTGGTCTGTACATGCATGTGCATGTGAAGATAACAGCTCTGGGGGAACTTTCTAGTGGAATGGCTTACGGAGAGGAATAGCAGGTGGTCTACCTACGACTACCACTTCTCATCTCCAGTTTTCATTCTCAGTTACAGATAATGAACTTAGGGTTTTCAAAGGGATTGAGTGAAAAAAAAAATCATAGATAACAGTTGGCATTATTATTTATGTAGATAAAGATTATAGAGCCTCTACTTTAGCCCCCAAAGAAAGATCTGAACAACCTCAAATTATCTGAGCTTCAACTTCCTCATCTATAAAAACAGATCATTGATAAGACACCCTACAACACAGATGAACCCTAAAAACATTATGCTCAGTGAAATAAGCCAGATCCAAAAGGACAAAGAGTGGAGGATTCCACTCACACGAAGTACTGGGAATAGTCACTTTCACAGAGACAGAAAGTAGAATGGGGGTTCCCAGGATGAGGGAGATTGTGCAATTGTTGTTTAAGGTAGACAAAAATCTCAGTTTAGGAAGATGAGGAAGTTCCAGAGATGAATGGCAGTGATGGTCACACAACAATACACACAGACTTAGTGCCATAAAACTGTTCATTTCAAAATGGATAAAGTTGGAAATTTTATATGATATACATTTTATCATATTCAAAAGCAATTCAAGGAGGAGGGTTGGCTCAAATGACCTAGTTGATTATTCCTAGGAATGAAAGTTGAGAACTCATGTGGTATTGAGAAACAAGCAGGAGATCACGGACATGGTAGGACGGCGGAGATGGGTTTGATGTGATTGGGTTCTGCCCTCCCTGACGGAACATCTCCACGGTTTCATTAACTTCAGCAACTAAGATGGCTGCATTTTATTCAAAGGATTTTTGAGACACGCCCACTTATAATGCTATGGCAGGGTTTGGTCATATTTGAAAAATTCTTTTCAACTATTCCATTGCTTCTTACATTTCCAACAAGAAGTAATGTCTCATTTTACACCGTTATCTAAAGCTCTGTGCTTTTCAATTGTGTAGAAAATCTGGAAGAGATTTTATTTTTCTCTCTGGTTTAGTCTGCCCAGTTGAAGTCAACGGAGCTAACTCTAATTCTATACTGTTACAAGGCAGCCTCCCAATTGTGTTGACACTTTGGTGGATGAGTTAGGTTACAAAACAGAAGATTTGTGGCAGGTGAAGTGCTACGTTTCCAACTCAATCAATTGACCTCAATCAATTGCTCTCAATCACTTGATCAGCAATTATTTATTCTGTGCTGAGGTAAACATTACGGGAGATACAAACAGGTATACCAATTGCTTGATCAATATATGAATATTCATGTAGTGGCTGTTCTGAGCATGACACAGTGGCAGTGTGAGAAGAAGCAGCCCAAAGTTACAGAAAGAAGAATTAGGCCTTAATTCACCTGGGCGTAAAGACATCTATATGTGAAAGGAGAGAAAACAGGAGGCAGCTATTAATGCTCAAAGTTAAATAAATGGCACGGACTGTCAACAACTTTGAGGTCAGAGGAGGTAAGATTTGCTTTAGATCTTAGAATACAAGCAGGAGTTTGATAAGTGAAGGGCAAGGAGCATATTCTAGCTGGCAAAAGCGCACCAGCAGTACTGGTGATGGGGGAGGGCCATTCACTATTTTTTTCCCCTTCCATTTCAATAAAGAGTGGCTGAGCATGTGTTCCAGTTATAAATGGCCCAGTGAGGACCTCTTTAGAGGATGTATACTCTACCAAGAGAAGGAGGGTATAAACAGTCAGTACGAAGCTGGCTTTGGTCATGGCATGTATACAAAGTAGCTTACTCTGCCCAGGAGACATCAGAACAGTTTCTTAGACTGGCGTCAAATGAACTATGGTTGGAAAGATGAGATGTGAGTTTGGTACATGAAAGGGCATTCTCAAAGGGTGCAGACAAAGCATGCATAGACCACTTTAAGTACAGGTGAGTAGTTCAGAGGGGCTGGTTGGCTTCAGGGTGGGTTGGGGTCACAGAGGAGAGTCTTCTATTTATGGCTAGGAAGCCAAAGCCAAAATCCAACACTGAGCAAGCAACCAAAACATCTGGGTCCAGGATAAGGTCCTACAGAAATCCTCTGAAAAGTTAGGAGGACCTTGCTCCAGGCAGCCTACAGAGGCTGGCCCTCAGTTAACTTCTAATCTCATTCCCTAAAAAACAACAGAGGGTTACTAAGATGCTATGACACAATAGGTCACTCATATGGTATTAATAGCCACATACCCAAGGAGTGTGCTCAATCCCTATTACTCATAAGTAGAATTACTCATGACTGTGTTATACTGTATAGCTTTTATTTCTTTAGTGACTGATAGATGAAATAGGTTAATTACTTTAAGACTCAGTGTTAGTTAATTATGAAGGAATTAAACATTAGTAAAGAAAAATTTATAAACATTTCCAATGACATTGCTATTCTTCAAATACCTTTGGGGAGGGACTCTCTTGGTCTAATTAATAGTGTCATCTCTTAACAAATATTGAAGGAGAGATCAAAGAGAAAAGGGATAAAATTAAGATTTGGCTGACAGGATGAGCTTCCTCTCTCCACATCTCAGGCTGGAGCATAGCAGTGATATCTAAACTAAGTATTCTTCATTCAAGTAAAAGAACTCAAGATAAAGGACTTTAAGGACTGCTGGTCTGTGCTCATGTTCCTTCCACAAGGCTTTTTGTTGGATCACTTCTGGGGCAGCCCCTTCCTGGCTGCGACAGTGTGGGCTGAGAGGGAGCCACCCTCTACATGCAAGTGCCAAGTGTGCCCTGTGTTCCTTCTGGTTGGCTGTGGATTCACTTGTCTTTCTTCCCCACAGCAGCCCTTCAAACTCTTCAAGTTGCTAGTAGCAGCAAAACAACAGCATGGTCCTGGCTAGGGAATGTCAGGACACTAGTGGTCAGAGAGGGAAGGGACCTTAGAGGCAGCAAGCACATGTGTTTAACATCACTGCCTCCAGGGTCAGACAGCCAGCCAGCCAATTCACTCATTCATTATGCAAATGATCAGTGAATACCCAGAGTGTGCCATGTATTCAGCTAGATACTGGGGACTTAATAGTGGAATAAAACAAGACAAACAAGACATGACCTGGCCTTCATGGAGCTCATAGTCTAGCAGAGGAGATAGGCATCAATTAAAGAATTACAAAGAAATATAAATTTCCACTGTAGTAAAGACATGGGGAAAAGGTACCTGGTGCCATGTGGCTACACTAAAGGGCCATTCACTTAAAGTTCAGAGACAGCTCCCTGTGGAAGAGTCAGTCATCTGAGGCCAGACGGGTGGTAGGAAGCAACTAGGTTAAAGGTTAGAGGGGTGTTGGGCAGTGTCCCAGGCAGTCAGGGTGGCACCTATGAAGGCCCTGTGATCTGTTCAAACCCTAATTTCTCCTCCTCTGAGCTGTAGGTGCTGAGAAGATCCCTTCCCTTCCCAGGTCAGGGTTTTGTCTACAACCCAGAGAAAATCATTCTGCACTTCGCACCAGGCAGGGGAAGCAGGTATGGAGCCCAATCCAGGTTAGCTGCTCAGAGCGCCATCCTGGTGCAGGTCTCCTGGTTTAGGTCTTGTTTTCTAAAGCAACAGAACCCCAACCTCTCTGTCCTCCCAGTCTGTACCCCCTGAATTACATGGTGCATGCAGCATGGCTCAAAGAAAAGCTGCTCTAGAGGGAGGGGCATGAGGACCCAAGGCAGCCCTCCCCAGCCTCTCCTCAGAATCCCAGAGGTCCAGGGGGCAACTTAGACCACTACAATAGGAGAAAGTGAAGCTTCCAGAGGCAGTGATGTGCCTGAATTCATCTCAGAATTTACAAATTCAAGGGAAACTTGTTTAGGAGCTGGAGCTCCTTTGGGGAAACCATTCTTCTAAAGAAAAAGGAATCCTTGCTCCTGGAGCATAAAAGCAGCAAGATATAGCAGAAAGCAGATAGACCAAGGAGGTTAGACACTGGATTCTCACCTTAGAGCACCTCTTTGTTAGACAAGTGTCTTAGGTGAGTCTCTTAATGGCTCTGAGACTCAGTTTCTCTGTTTTACAGTGGGGATTCTAACCTTGTGGTGTTATTGAGAGTTGATAGGTTTTTAAAGCACTTTGTAACTAAAAGTGACCATTTAAATTTATCATGATGAAAGGGACATTTCATTTGCAAACAGTCCAGCAAGATTTAGGGATAAAATTGGTGAGACAAGGTAATCTAACTGAGTAATATTCCGTATGTATTAAAAGAAAATATAACCATAAAATAACAAGATATATTTCCTGATGTGGCTTATCATTGGTGCTATAAAAACTCTTCAAAAAAATTCCAAGTAGCTTTTTGGAACTGGCTGCATTACAGGCCTTCAACACATTTGGAGGGTATAATGTTTATTGAATTCCGACTGGAATGCTTGTGTTTACTACTTTATAGCTGTGCCATGGTTAAGGCACATTTCTCATGGATTTGCTTTCACCTTATGGGAGAGACATGATTATCCCAGACCTCCTATTCAGCTGAAGAGCTAATGAGAAACCACACTGACGGGAACTTGTCCTAGAGCTTTGGACACTTGTATATGAAAGCAAGTTTCAAATTCCAAATATGGATACAATGGAAGAAAGCTCTTGGCATTGCCATGACACAATGTTTGTAAAATTGAAAGCATTTTGTAGCAACAATAAGGACAATTAACAATTATAAAGTAATCCAGCTGCTAGAACCTTTGTGCCCACTTGATCTCACTGGCTATGATCTGCCCAGCAATCCTGAGAGGTGGACAAACTGTCATCTCCTTTTGCAGAGCGGAGAACAGGTCCAGAAAGATGAAATGACTTAATGATGGCTACAGCTAGAATATGGCCTGGCTGGGACCCTGCTCACTTCCTTGAAATTAAGCTCTGCTTGCTTTTTTTGTCTAAGCATATTCTTTTTTGTTTATTAACGTCCACTATCCTCAACAGTAACTGCCTTTAAACTGGAACATCACAGTAACAGTATTCCCAGGATGCTTCTAAACTATGTCTTTATCATAGAGAGGAAAAAAGTAGATTCATTAGTAAGTATTAATTAGCAGAGAAAATATAGGGATTAAAAAGGAAGAAAGGTGAAAGAAGAAAGAAAAAATATTTTAAAGAGAACAACGGTCTATAATGTATTAAGTACTAGGTACTTTAATGTATCTCATCTTATCCTTATAATTTATAGAAAAAAA
>NW_003852421.1:2830072-2839757 GCF_000181295.1 Otolemur garnettii | reverse complement strand
ATCCAAGGTGACACAGGTGGGATTCCAATTTAGATGTTCAGCGGTCTCAAATCTATGCTCTTAATGCTGCCTGGGAAACATCACCTGATGTCAGTGGCCCATGTCTCAACTATATCCCTAGTTCAGAGCACTAGTAGGTTTCAAAAGGCCGTTCCCTTGATGAAACTTGAGGGAATAGTCTTAAAAGTACTTCTATTTAAAAGCAATTTTGCGTGGGGCAAGAGCGGGGTCGGGGGTAGGTTCAAGCACACAGCTTTTGTGGTGGGCTGGCTATCTTTGCCACTTGGATAAACCTATGGACCTCTCCTGGTCTCAATAAAACAGAAGTAATGCTATTTGTTCCTAACTACTCCCTCAGTCAGGAAAAACTGAAGTCATGTGAGTGAAGTGTTGTCAGCAACTTGGAACAGAGTACTAATACAGTAAAAGTCAGAGCCAATAAACCATTTCAGAATAACATTGAGTTACAGTTGTCCATTTTCAAACTCAGTGAAAAGAAGTGTTTTCTTTTTGGCATTTTCTTATTTCAAAAGAAAAAAAAAAAGATGCCCCGTGCTTACATTTTTGGCGCACTGGAGAGAAATACCATCAATTTTCTCAAGTTGTATTCTCTCCGTTATAAATGCTAATGCAAAATTTAATAAGATTGTCCATGGGTTAATTTTAAAGGCAAAGTGTCAAGACACTTCAATTACAGGCTTGAGGGGCAGTGTAAAACCCTGTTATTCCTTGAAGAAGATGATGGCATGGTGTAATATCTCTAGGCCCTCTTGCTTTGCACTGAATTTTTTTATACTAACAAAATGTCAAGCTATATCAATTATACCCAGATAAAGCTGTTCATGCTAGGATAAGGGCAAAATAAAAACATTTTCAGATAAAGTGTGCCAAGATGAGCAAGCTGGCAATTCAGATACCTTCAGTGGAAGACCTGTGAAAGGTAAGTTCCAGGGAGGAAGAAATTGAACTCAAAAAGAAAGTGAATGCAAGAAACTAGCACCAATGACATGATGGCTTAGATTAACATCTGGTGAAAGCTAGGTTTACTCTCCAGCAGAATTGCCATAAAACTGTCATTTCAGATGTCCCAGTTTTCCAGGGATAGTCTCCACCTTAGATGGTATCCCTAGAATTGCTCTAAGTTGGAGTAAATAGCTCAAGAGAGCTGATACCTTATCTCCACCAGTGTCACTGGTCCTAGGCTTCCCAAGATAACCTGACTACTTGCTAGAACATGCCAGGAAGCAATAGAGCAGAAGGGCTGAAGCTCAGGCTCTGGAGGCATACAGACCTGCTCTCAGCACACATGAGGTGATTTCATTTGGGCAAGTTACCGAATCCCTCTAATCCTCACTTTTGATACCTTTAAGTGAGACTAAAGGCACTATGAGAACCTAATAGTGCCTGGCATAAAATCAACACTCAATAAAAGATGGCAGTTACTATAGTAACTATTAGCATTATATCATTTGCTAATTAATTTATTTAATGAGCAGTTAATATAATTATTTAGGCTGATAAAAAGTTATCTGTCCCAGCAGTTATTCAACAAGAAAAGAATAAAAATGAACAATAGCATCAATTTTAACTAAGATTTGGGCAAGCACAGTCCAGGTGTCCTCAATCTACCCTTGGCTGGTGAGCGCCAGGTACATGGCATCTAAGCAGGCCTCTGCCAGCACCACCAGTTGTAGCTGGTTCAGCCTAGACTGCCACTTTCCATTCAAACTATGGAACATTTTATGGCTGGTGAATCTCTCTCCCCAAGATTATGTTGACCATACTTGATATGAAAGCTATATCCTGGCTGGTTTTGCTTTTTAAAATCACTTTCTGCGGCAACCTCTGGCCCTAGGAAAAATCAAAATAGAGCAGAGAGAAGACAGACAGATGTGCTGTTCCTTTTCAAAAGATAGGACAAAGACATGAAATGTCTGTGCATGTGACATGGGGAGGTGATGGACGGGTGGCAATAGAAAGGCTGGGTTACTGATGGCTCCGTGCCACAGTGGATCATTCTACAATTAAAAGACTCTCATTCACCTTAGCCTCTAGGTGTAGACCTAGGTCTGCTCCAGTGACAAAAGCAGCAACTTCTGGGCAAGTGTCCAAGGAGGAAGCTATAAGGGATCTTGTTGGCAGACATGCAGTTGAGCTCTATAGCTGGAACAGAGGATTAAATACACATTCTGGGCCTTCAAGCAAAAATCTCCAAGAGGGCACCCTTTCTCTTTGTTATCTACCAAATAAGTTAATATCCAAAGCGGAGTCCCCTCTGGCCACCCATCTTCTGTAGTGTTTGTGGAAGTGACTTTGACTCATAATGTTTTCACACAACGCATATATTTTCTCTTTCTCCTTCAATGCCTCTAGATCAAGGTCAAAGTGACTTTTAGGTGCCTAAAATAATAACTTTCTACTTTCTTTTGGGCACGTTCACATGGCTATCTCATATATTTCTTAAACTCTCTTACACAGTATTACACTCCTGGTAACTCAGGAAACTGAGAGCCAGAGAGTTGCACACCTTGCCCACCTGGCCCTACTGGGTGGGTCAGAATCTGCAGTGCCCCCTCCAGGACACCACACTCCCCTCTTCCTAAGACAGAGTCGAGGAAGGAGCATTGTACAGGTTGTCAGGAGGTTTCAGTTCCTGTGCCATGGGCCTTTCTCCAACCACCTGCGTTATCCTGAGTAAGTGTCTAACATTACTGGGCCTCAGTTCCTTCATCAGGACTGACTGATCACTAAGAGCTCTGGCTCCTCAGTTCAACAAATCTCCAAGTCCTTCCATGTTGATCACTGGTAAGAACAGAAAAAAAGCTAGGATCCAGGGGAAAGTGCATCTCAAACTCACCATGAAGCCCAACGTCTGTTCTGTTCCGGGCAGGCCATGATCATTGCTGATAGCACACAGGCTCATCAGGGGCTGGGAGACCTGGCTGTCTGCAGTGTTTGAAGCAGACTTTGCTGTAGCCATTCTGAGTAAGAAGCTATGAAGCTGCTAATTGGATTCGGCAAGTTGCTGAGTCACTGTCGTGTAAGATCAACTTGCTCTGCGCTGACAAGGAGGCCCATCCTGCCAGCAGCTAAGAACATTTTCTTTGTGATTAAAAAGGACAGGAGTGTGCAAAGACATATCGTAGATTAGCTTTCACAATTTACCACGAGTAATTAATACCTAACAGACCGCAATTAGAAAGCGTACACCACAACCTTATTTTGCCATTAGTCTTTTAATTAAATGTGTCCCATGATTTAGCTCTAATTCTGCACAGATTTTTTATGAGAGCAGAGGACAAACACACAGCTGGATACCCTGATATACTGGTTATGACATCGTCTTGGAGGAAGAGGGCAGAGAGAAGAAGCTTGAGAGTTTTGTGTAAATTACTGATCTTTACCTTCTTGGGATCTTTGCATATCACGGTGGAGATATGACGTGAGCCTGGCCCTTCACAAACCACTACCAGGCAACTGATGCATCCAGGGGCACCGTGCAAAGACAGGCCAGGGCAGAACTTGTTGGGGGACTTTAATTTTTAAAATTTCTAGCACTGACAGAATAAGAAGTGGAAGGAATGTACCACTGTGTCATAAAAACAAAATGTTTAATAGAGCACTCAGACACAAAGTAAGGTAGAGGAGATTGTTTTTTAAATGCAAGAAACTGAGGCAGGAGGATTGCGTGCGCCTAGGTGTTTGAGGTTGCAGTGAACTATGATGGCACCACTGCATTATAGCCCAGGCAACAGAGGGAGACACTGGCTCAAAAAAATAAAACAAAATAAAACAAAATGGAAGAAACTGGGATAGTCTTTTTCTGTGACAACCAAGGCTCAATGGCTTAGCATGACTGAGCAATGACTTAGTACATGGCATGGCCAAGGTTATTGGGTGGACGCAGAGCCATGAAACAAGGGCGCAGGGAATGAGTGTCCTCGGGGAGGACCCGTCTTTCTGTGCACAGCCTGGGGGGAGGGGTGCTCCAGGCCAGCACCGGCTTCCACCAGGCCTACTCTAGAGCCAGAAATGGGCAGAGTAACATTTGTTCATCTACCTTTTCCCTGGAGTTGGGCACAGGGGGAGATGCTCTACTCTAGAAGCTTGGAAAGGATCTATGATTGGAATTTGATTTACCGACTCTCTTTTAAAGGATTTCTCATCAGAATAAATGTGGATGAGGACAAAGTTGAAGGCAATTCATATAATGGCTCATTTTTAAGCTTGCTTTTTGCTCAATAGGAAGAATTTACCTATTGCTTCCTGAGAATTGCTGCACTTTTACTATTTCATCAACCGGTGAGCACCCTGGACAGCAGCATGTGACCCCCCCAGGCTGGAAGATGTCATTTGGCCTGAGTCCGTTCATCAGAGACTCTTGGCTTTCCTCTCAAGACGGGAGGTTCAACTTCCATGATTTCCTAAAATAGCTAAAATAACTCCAGGGAGGGTTCTTTATGAAGAGTTCATGTTCCAAAGCATTATTTATAAGACTGAGTCTGGGCCTAGAATGCTTGCTCCAACTCAGGAGCAACACTGTTAGAATTCTAGCCCAGCCATGAAAACCCACCTAATGTGTTGTACTTATGAAGTTCACCTTAGCATGGAAAAATGAAGCATAAAGTTCTAAGTTGAGTTAACTGGGTGCCTAGCAAGGTAATATCCCACAATGGTGGTGGGGAAAGACTTAGAAATCCTGAAGGAAGAGGATGACCATGAGAGGTAATTACACATGAGTTAGTAAGTTGAAAGAGAGCCTATCAATAGCTAAATTTTTAAAAATGACCTAACCTTCCTTTCCAGGCAGAAATAAGAAACCATCAGGTAACTCAGTGTCCTGCCACCAAACTCATAACCCTTTCACACCAATGCTTTTCTCCTTCTTCTGCCCCTGTTCCCAGCTGGGGCTAACTCCACCAGAGTGATCTGCTGCCTTCAGATTCTCAGCGCCCCTGTGCCCTGTGAGCCCTCCTCTCTCCTGGGACCCTTCCCTTTCCTGACTCTAGGATTTAGACAAGTCCAACTCTAGCCCAATTTAAAGAAATTTGCTTTTGCCTGGGCCTCATCTCTGGTTCTCACTTTTATCTCTTGCGTCTCTTTCTCAGCCAAGCTTCCTACAAGTATAAGTCTTACTTTCCAGTCCACTGTACTCCTGTCTGATCGAGGTGGCTAGTAGGGGCTGACGTCCAGTTCATGCTGTGCTTGCCAGGTTCTGCATCTGGTCTAGGGCTGGGTCTGCGTCCCAGAAGAAAGGGGTGCCCGGTTGTCAGCTGTACGAGGGCATGTTCAGGGCTGCTGAGAATGCTATTCTTCCCCTTCCTCTGCATACACATACCACTGCCCCTCAGTCTTCCAGTTCACCATTTCTCACTTACTCCTCGGGTTTCTATTGGGAAAGTTCTCCCTAGAAAGGAGTCCCCCAGCTCCCCTACCATTGCTATGCCACTGAGTCATGATGGTCTGCTGCTCCTCTGTGCTCCCAACTCCCAAGTTCCACTCACTCTGTGAGGGCAGGATTCTGTCTCTCTTTTTCACTGCTACAACTCCAGCACCTGGGATGATGCTTGGCACATGGGAGGGCCAAATTATCTGGTGAGTGGCAAATGAACAAACTTCCTTATCCAGTGGAATGCCTGCAAAGAGTAAACTCACCACAGACCCAAGACCTGCTCTGCCAGGCCATCTGGACCACATTTGTGGTGGCATTAAGTGGAGTTTTACAGGGGCCGTTAGCTCAGCAGGCTTGGGCCAGGGTCTGGGACCTGGGCAAAGCACGGCTGGTCTTTTCAAGGACTGGTAGCTGTATTTGCCTCATCTAAGCCTGTGTCAGTCCCTGGGAGGGGCTGACAACAGGAGGCAATGCGGAGGCCTCCGACTGGTCCCCACTTCTGTAATCTTACGGTTTCGAGTCCTCCTCCACCCCACTGTGGCCTCCCTCCAATCTAGTCTTCCCACTATGGCTGTTATCATCTTTTAGAAACACAAATTGGACCCTGCTTAAAACGACTAGCCAGCCTGTCATCACTCTTGGGAATAGATGGACAGGTCCCTGCAGGTCTGGCCCCAGCCACTTCATCACTCCATTGCCAGTTCCCTTCACCCCTACAGGTGGAGTCCCATAGCCCTTTTGTTAGTTCATCAGGGAATTCTCAAGTGCTGCTCCTCCTGCCTGGGACCTCCTTTCTAGGAGAGTGAATCTCTAGGAGAGGGGAAGGGCAGGGGAGGAGCTGGGCCATGTCGACTGGACCATCCTCTGGACTCACTCTCATCCCAAAAGAGTGAGAGGAGAGATGGTTTCAGGGAAGGCAAGTTCTGGAGTCGGACTGTGGCTATACACTGAGCTATATCCTCTCATTTTGCCCTATCAACAATAATGCTGTATTTGATCTTCGCCTGTCTGATCCCTGTCTCTACTTCTTAATTATATCTGAACTCAATGAAGAAAGAGGGAAGCCATTGATAGGTCTCTCCAAAAACATCAACAAACCCAATCTGTTACTGTTTCAGGCTAACCATATGCAAATTAGAAAGGGAAGTAGCAGAGATCCACAGTGTTTGCCCATAGGCAGCATAACCCTTAATTTGTACTGGCTGAATGAGTGAATGGAAAATGCTCAGGACTGGCTGGCAAGAGTTGAACTGACTTGTTTTAGGTCACTGCTTCAGGCTCTGTCAATGATTAGCAGTGTGTCTTTGAACAAGTTTCTCAACCTCTCTTAGCCTCGGTCATGTTACTGGGACAAAATGACATATTGCAATACACTTAGCAAACTGCCTGATGTGCATTGATAATCGGTGCTATCTCTTTTTATTGCCAATTTTTACTCTTCTCTCTGATTTTTGCCTGTGGCATGCCTGGTCCTCATCATTCTCGATGAGAAAAATGGTCAAGTCCCAATCTTTCAAGATGATTCTCTGCATTTAAGCTGGCTGTTGCTTTGGTACCAAACAGGCCATCTTCTTTTCCATTAGGTATGAGACTCTGAGACATACTTTTGTCTAGATTTTGCTCAAAATGGGAGGTGTCATTTTCTCCCTCAGCCAACTATGAAAAAAGGGGCTGTGGAATCCTTGAGGGGAGAAGGCCCAAGCTACAAGCAGCACAGATTCTTGCCGCCACAGCAGAGATGGTGTTGGAAAGCTGAGGGGCAGGGCAGGGGATGGGTAAGAGGATTGAGGGAGGGAGGGAGGGAGGAAAGGGTGCCAATAGGAGTTTCTTGGGATGGGGGTTGAACTGGCTTGGGGACAGATTTTGATGGACATTATATGTTAAAGCCATTTCAGATTGATCTTAGAAATGATGGAGGATAAAGCACAAAATATTTAAGAAAGGAATAACCTTAGAATTAGAGAAAAATAGAGGCTTTGGATATAGATTTTGAGATCAATTAATCTCTAAACTCAATAATTTAAGAAAGAGAGGGACCTTAAGAATCTAAAAAATGGGTTGAAAACTCAATATATTTCAGCAATCAATGAGAAAAGATTATTTATCCACAGAGTGAGGTCTATTGGAGGCGTGCATGTCAGCTTTGCCCTTCTGACTCTCAAAGTCACAGGTACAATTTTGGCAAGTGACTGAAGCTCTCTGAACCTTGTTGTAGGGGCTGGTGGGCACCTCCTGGGCATCCATTCACCTGCACCCATCGTGGTGTCTAGCACCTGGAACTCATGCCCTGCATAATACCACCATGTCATTCTGGGGTTGGCAGCATATGGCAGACAGACAGTATGTCACTTCACACCCCATATCTGAAACAGAGGCAAATCCTAAAAGGCTGTTTCCAAAACATATCCAGAATCTGAGCACTTCTCACCACCTCTATTCCTACCACCCAACCACTATCATTTCTTGTCTGAACTATTGCAATGGTCCATCTGCTCTCCCTGCTTCCACCCTTGCCTCCTTAACAGTCCAAATAATGCTGCTAAAACATAAGGTGCATCACATCACCTCTGCTGAAAACCCATTAGAGCCTTCCCACTTCATTCATGGTAGAAGGCCGGCCTTTCAATGGCCCACAGGCCTATGTGTCATCTGGCTCCCACCTATTATTTTTGATTTTATCTCCTGTAATGCCCATCACTTACTCTGCTCTAACTAGGGTGGCCTCTCTTGGTTGGTGCCCATCATACCACCCCCACGTATGCTGCCTTAGAACTTTTGAAACCGCTGTTCCCCCTGCGCAGCATGCTTAGTTAGTTCCCAGGTCTCCACATGGCTCATTCCCTCACCTCCTCAACAGCTCTGCTCAGCTGTCACCATCTCTGCAAAGACTTCCCTACAGCTTAAAACTGCACATTTTCCCCCATCACAATCCCCCAATCCTACATATGTTACCCATTTGTTTTATTACCTGTCTCTCCTCACTTGTAAGCTATTGTGAAGAGTGCTTTCACCTTAGTTTTGTTCTCTTCTGTGGCCTCTGAACCTGGCAGGGCGTTAACAAATACTGAGGGCGCCACACAATGTATACATGTTTTAACAAAGGGAAAAAATTGTATTAAATTTGCAATACTCAAGTCATGTTTGAGTTTTGTGATTACAAGAGGTGTTCAACATGAGGTATTAATCTCTTATTATTGGTATATATTGAGTATTACAATTTTAATACAGTTTTTTCCCTTTCTTAAAATTTGTGTACATTTTTTGGGCATCCTCTATATTAACAGATGTTGATACTGATCACTGTTCAGCGATATGCATTATTTGGGGCACATCGGATGAGTAAGGATGAGTAAGATCTGACCCCTGCCCTAAGGAAGCTCCGGCTGGACCCTCCCACCCCTCCTCTGACTGAGCCCCTGTCTCATCAGCCAAACCCTGGTGCTAACTGGAGGCTGGGCCACTTGTTCATTTGTTGAACCCCTAGGCCTGAGTAGGTGCTGTCTGCAAAGAATTTTGGCTTGAAAAATCTAAGAGCTTCATAATAGGACTGAGTACATTGGATACTTTTTCTTCCATTCTTGAGATAGTTTGCTAAGAACATTTTCTATAACTAAGAAAATGACATGAAGGCTATGTTAACCAGTTTGATGAAAATATTTCAAATTGTATATGAAAACACCACACTGTACCCCATAATTGCATTAATGTACACAGCTATCATTTAATAAAAAAAAAAACAACAACAACAAAAAAAAGAAAAATCTAAGAGCACTCCATCTCCCTCCTTGGCTGGGGACTCTGAGTGGCAGAACCTCAATGACAAGGGAGACAGAAAGTCACTATCTGGATTGTACTTAAGGTGTAAATGAATGTATGGAAGAGGACAAACGCTGCCACTGTCAGACACACAAACAGGGTGCCATTGGTGCGCACGCACACTCTCTGACTTTCAAATTTCCTCTTCCATTCACTATCTAAGGACCACTTGGCAATCATGTCATTGTCTTTATTCACAAGGGCAGGCTCTGGCTGCTCCTAGCAGAAAGACTGCTTGGTTCTGAGCTGGTCTCAGCAGCGTAAAAAGATAATTATCTGTTGGCTGCTTGGGAATGGAAGGTATCAAATAGATTACTTTAGTAATTAAAATAATGAAAGGAGTCATCAGGGCGGGAAGTTTTTTTTTTTATCCTTTTAATTGAAAACTCTAAAGAAGGGTTAAAATATGAATTGGAGGGGAACATCCTCATTAATCCATCTCATAATTACAGGCACGCAGGTGGAAGCTTGTTGCTT
>NW_003852421.1:2821811-2829969 GCF_000181295.1 Otolemur garnettii | reverse complement strand
TTCTTCAAACAGACCTTTCAATTCTACTGTCTTTGAAAAGAGCTAATAAAGAATCAATTACAAGAGGAGATACACACAAACAGAAACTGCTATTTCCTTATGTGGGATATCTCTCGAAAAAAAAGATCATTAATGCAGAGGGACACACCATGAAGTGTGTTTGCTGAAGACAGCCCACCACAAGGTGAGGAAAGGCTAGCTCTCATGGAAAGAGTGTGCATCCCACCAGCAGAAGGAGAGGGGCCAGGGTGATGCTATCGCAGGCATGATGGCTGTCCCCTCAAAGTGCTTCAGAAACAACTCTACTGGTTTGGGTTTCCAGGAAATATCTTTAGAGGCCATTTCCCCTGAGGACCTGGTATCCTGAGAGTCAGAAAGTAGAACAGGGCTAATAATAGCTTCATTGCTGCTACAGTCCTAACTCAGAAAGTCCGCTTTATTTTTTTAATGGCTCTTTTATAGGATACCATTTTGTGGGTCTATCTGTGGATGTTCGTTATGGCATAAATGGTCTAGATTAGGGTATAAACAGACTGTCAGTGCTATAGAGAGAGAAATGATGTAATGAGGCTGGGCTAATGCCTGGGATGACGATCACCTCTATTTCCTTTGCCACTGACTTTTTATTGCCAAATACAAACAGATCTTGGCAGGGGCATTTTCCTTATAATTGTTCATTACATCATATATTTATGTTTCATGCACTTTAATGTATGTGTACTGTCTTTGGCAATAAGAAGGACTACAGGATTTAACGTGCTGCCTCCCGAGGTTTCTGTGGCCACACACCAATCACAGCGCTGCCCCGCACTTGAGGCACTCCGCAGAAGCCGCGAAGCACTGCCCTATGCTCTGGCTGTTATTCTGTTTGGCTTGAAGGCAGAGCAATGTGGGCCTGGGGGGCTTCCTCCTGCCTCCTACAAAAGCGAGTGCCTTCCTGACGATGAGCTGGTCAAGGATATGGGGATACATCGACACTGCTGGGCAGGAAAGGCTGGCTTGGGAATCAGACAGAACTGGGTCTGCATCCCAGCTCCACTGGTCCTGTGACCTGTACAACTTACTTAACTCTGCAAAGTTTCTGTTTGCTTCTGTATAAACAGAGATTATAGCAGTACCTATCTCATAGGATTGCTACAATAGGTAGTTTGCTGACATGCTGTTTGGTACCAATGCAAACACAACACTGGCTGTGGGCAGATTTCCCAATTCAAATAACCTCAGAGAATGCAGAATCGCACTAGATCTTTTCAGTAAGAGGGCAGGTGTTAGGGTTGTCCTCCCACAGTGGCTCTGGCTTGGTTTCTCTGTCTCCTTTCCACCTGTGCTCTCCTGCAGGTGGCAATTTCATCCCTAGATCTGTACCAATGGCTCCAGCTCCTCATCCTTTCTGAGCTTCCCTCTCAAGAGTTGGGGAAAACTCCCAGAGGAGTATCTCTCACTTCTCCCTCACAAATCGCTGGTCCCAGCTGGGTTACCACCAGTCCTAAACCAAACCCTGTGTGCTGGCTGGCGCAGACTTGATGGAAAGGCTGAGGTCAAAGCCCCCAACTGTGGAGCTGCTGTGTAGAGGTAAGGAGTGGGAGGAGGAATGCGCAGTGAGCATGACACATTCATAAAATGTTCCGAGTTTGTGACTAGCACTCAATGAATGGAAACTATTATGGCGTAACAGTGTACTAACAGACAGATAAATGGCTGTTGATAGAATGCCTTTATTTTTCATTTCCTCCAAGGACAGTAAAACAGCTCTCTTTAAATTCAGCATGTTTTCCATGAAAATGCTTCTCAAGCTACCATTCACCCTCAGTCACAACTCCTTCTGTTTATGGTATCTACCAACAATGATCTCCCTTATTAAGCCACCCTCATATGAAAACTTCAAGCCAGGCACACTGGCTCAGGCGTGTAATCCCAGCATTTCGGAGAGGCTAAAGCAGGAGGATCACTTAAGGCCAAGAGTTTGAGACCAACAACATAGCGAGTGAGACACTATCTCTACCAACAAAATAAAACAAAACTTTTTAGAGCCAGAATTCTGGGAGATGTTTTAATTAAAAAACAAAAACAAAACAAAACAAAACAACCATCAGGGCCAGAATATGCCTTCAATGGCAGCATTTGAAGGAACATGGTTTTATTCTAAGCTAGGTTTGTTACCGATCAAATGCTAGTATGAAACTTTCATAAGGTTATTATGAAGCATGGCCTTCACCTTCTAATATTCAGGCTGTTTTTTTTACAGTTGCAAGGGGACAACAAAACTCTGAAGCACTCCTATAAATCAATATGAAGATTGTGGCCTTTAAGATGCTGTAAAAAAAGGTGATGTAAGATCTTAGCCTCATCTGGCCTCCAGAGCTCATGACCAATGTTCTCATAACAGAGTGGGCTGTGGATTCCAGTCCTAGGGTTGGGGTGGATGAAAGAAGGTCTCTATGGTTTCCAATGTAGCAATTTGAAGAATGAAAGTTATCAACTTAAGGTAGTCCCTTCCACCGAGGAATTTTCTGAGATGCAAAAAGTGAAAGGTTTAAAGGGAGTTTAAGTTGCTATTTAGTAAGATATTGGCATCCCTAAAGGTTCTCAGGAGAGCTTGAGATGACAGCAGGAGGAATTTTCAAAACTCAAATATCTAGACATAGCTTACAAGGCAGTAAAAATTGATGATATTATTGATTTAGTGGGCCCATATATCCTGCCCCTGCCCCGTGAGTCTCATAGACTCCCCACCTGCCACACATACTTGGCACTACATCATTGGCCATCGGGCAAACACACACATTCTTCTCTCAGGAGTACCGTCACCCCATTCTCAGCAGGGCCCCTGACACCTGCTTCTTTCCTTCTAGATCCAAGAATTTCTTCAAAGACTATGACTTTTTTTTCTATTTAAAGAGACTCTCATTGGATAGGGAGTTTATGTATTTAGAACAATGTTAGCTGATTCCTTCTCCTTACTTGTGGTGCCCTCAAACATCTCCTGTTTTTGGCAGACACCCAAAGAGCAAGGGGCAAAAAGTGCAGAGTGGTGTTCAGGTGGGAGAGTAAGAAACATCAAACCACCTACCAGACCAAGAAAACAAAATGAGTATTATGCCAGATAAGATATAGGAGAAAATTTTGTATAGGCACTCCCCCTACCAAACACTCCCAAACCCTGAACTTTTCTAAAATCTTTCAACCAGCAGAATTCTCACTGACGTCAGTGCTCAGAAGGTACTACATACAATGGGAGAAAAATAAAATACTGTACAGTTACTAAAAACAACCTACTAGGATCCTTCAGAATTGCCATCCCCACCTCTCTCCCCACCCTCATCTCCTAGACTGACTTTGTTCTTTTATATAGAAACTATGTTTAGATTCAAAAGGATAAGAAACCTGGGAAGAGAAGCAACGCAGGAAGAAGGTGATAAAACAGGAGATGGGAGGGAAATGTGACGATGAACTGCGGTGTTGAGGAAGGGTGCTAACCTGTATCCCGGCTTGGATCTGTGGGAAATAGACACCCCCAGGCCCCATAAACTCCACTGCATGTGAGCATCTTGGTAGCAGACAATAGGAAAGGATGTGGGCGCAAGTAATCCTGGGTAAGAGTTTCAAATAAACTGTGAGGCAGAGCTGGCTCCAAGGTACCCATTAATCTTAGAACCGAAACACTCTGGTTTATCTTTCCCAAGGCCAAATCTACACAGAAACTCTTTATCTCAGGCAGAAGGCGAGATGGTCAAGTTTAGAAACAAAGGCCTAGAAAACCTCCCAGGAACCTGGTGACATGGAGGCACTGGGTGCCAGTGCTGCTGGGCCAGGGGGCTGTTGGCACATAGCTGCGGGGTTGCAGACGCCAGTGAATGGCACTGGAGGAGCAGGGTACAACACGGTTTCAGGAGCAAGTGGGGCTCCCTAATGACATCAGCTGGGCCATTCCCTAGAGACACCCCACCTGCCCCCCCAGTTGCTTGGTGTCCTGATCCTGCACACAGTGTGGAGGCATCGACAGGAGAATGCATGCAGAAAACACAGCAGAATGCATGAGAAAGATGCAATGTCACAGCAGAAGCAGCTTTACATGCTCTCCACTCCTGTACCCTGCACCTGCGTGGTCAGCACACGGTGACTCTGTACCACTGTGGCCTCAGGGCACAGAGCCAGCTAGAAGAACAAAAGTGGAAAATGAGAATCTGATCTTATTAGTATTTGGTTAAACTCTTCCTCTTCAAACTTAAAGTGAACTTTGGTTGTAAGAGAGCAAGAAATTAGTGTACCAGCTTTCTCAGGACACTTTCTGGACGTGTGCAGAGGCTGGTGGAGGGAGGGCCGGCGTTTCCTAGGAGGCCCTTGGGGACCCTGCTATGGCCTCTGACAAAAGCCACCTGCTTGAACTGGGCTGTGATCAGAAGCTAGTTCGTTCCTTTTCATTAAGCTGGTAGGTTGTTGCCCATATTCAGCTTCAATAAAACTTCTAGTAAGAAGAATACACCATGAATGGGAGAGGATGCCAATTATCTTCTCAAAGGCACTGTCTGCAAAAGATGGAGCCCAGAAATGACATGTGACACAGACTCTGGACGACCAAGTCTCTATTCCCTGCAGGTCAGAGACTAACCACTTGTGTCCCCACCTTGGCTCTCCAGGACGATGTGTGTTTGCTTACTGGGGATAAAAGGCAAGTTTCCAGGAGGGTTTCTCTTTGCCCAGGTGAAGCACAGCGATGTCGTTCTTTATTACTACAGGTAAGCAGCTAGAAATTGGAAAACTCAGCATTTAGGAACAGGGTCCTGTGTAGTTCTGTGACAGTCCTGGGCAGGAGGTTTGTAAATATCCTCAGTGGGGCTGCTTAAACCAAGCTGAAGGATTTTGCTCTTTCAAAAAACAAAAAGAGAGAAAAGAAAAGAAAAAAAAGCAAGAGAAAGGAAGTAAGGAAGAAAGGTTAAAAAAAACTTTTTTTAATGCTTTGCTTCATACCACAGCCACTAATTTTTAAGAGCATAGGCCAAGTCACTTGGTACTTTATTTTGATTAGGAACAACTCTTTCACAGGCTCTGTTTCCACTGTTCTAAGAAATCCTTACTTACCTCATTAGGAGAAATTAAAATGGCCTCATATATTGCAGGTATTTTAAAAAACCATCAAGGTGGGCTCTTTACCATGAGGCCCCTCAAATACTTATTTCTAACAGTCTCCTTACTTGTAAGTAATGGGCTGAAACTTACATGTGTATATTTTACCAAAACCTCAGATTTAAAGGTTTTGAAGGACCCTAACCCATGACTTAGGAGAATCCCAGATGTCTCGTGCCCCTATGACCATTTCTCTAGCAGTGTGCAAAGGGATAGATGCTGGTATATGTAGGGACTTTTTCATTTTGGACTATAGCAGTGGTTCTCAACCTTCCTAATGCCACAATGTATTTTCATTGTTCAAAGGGGTCGCGACCCACAGGTTGAGAACCGCTGGACTATAGTAACGCAGTGCTGAGGAGAATGGATTCTGGAGTCCTTCAGTTCTGGATTTGCTATATGACCTGGGAGGTGTTAATTTTTCTAAGCCTTAACTGCTTTGCCTGTAGATGGGATCAGTGACAGGATCTGTCTTTTAGGGTTGCTCAAAGGACTAAATGAAATGTTAAGTAATACATTTAGTGGGGTGACTGGGACATAACAGGTCCCCAAAAGAGAGAGCTGAATCTAGACCTAGCTCCTCTCCCGCACCTCTGTTTTCAAGGGCCATGCGACCACATGGTAGCACAGGGAGCCCTCCCTCCTGACCCCTTGTTGTGGACAGGGGAACTCACTGACCCACTGCCTCCTAGATCCAAAGTAGGACTATGGAGGAAGACCTAGAAGGGAGAATCTCTTTTACTAATACTTCAGGATGATCCTTCACACAAAGTGGTCACTGCTGGCGTGAAAAACAAGTCTGTCTGACACATCTTTTCCATTTAGCTGGTCTTACCTCCTAAGAGCCTCAGGGACCCCAAGACCCTAGTTCCTCCTCCCAAGCAATCTTTAATTTCTTTCAAATGTGAAAAACAACCCACAGCTTTGCTTTGGTTTTATTACTGCCTCCCAGGGAAGGAACACAGCAGGCCAGTATTCCAAATGTGCCAAAGTTGGAGATGACTGAGCTGGAAGTTAGGATTCTTGCCTTTTTTTTTTTTTTTTGGTACATGCAACCATTTGGATAGCTTTCAAGAGCACTTTGCAAAGGGCAAAAAGCCCATCTCAAAAGGTCACATGCAGCACGATTTCATGTATATAATATCCTTCAAAGGACAAAATGATAGAGATGGAAAACAGATTAGTGGTTGCCAGAGGCTAGTGGTAAGGAGAGTGGGTGTGAGGCTAAAGGGTAGCCAAAGGTGGTCTTTTTCATGGTGGAACTGGAATGCTGCACGCTGATGTCTGCTCTCACCTGTCAGAGCCCAGGCTGGGCTGGTGGTTAAATATTTTGACTAAAACTCCTAGGTCTTATTAGATTTTTGTTTTGTATTCTGAAAAGTGTAAAAAAACAAAAAAACAAAAACTCCAAACCAACAATAAATGTACAAGTCTGATGAAAGTTTTATACTTTCAGGAGTCTTGAAACTTGTATTTTTCCCCCTCAATGTAGGTTCTGTGATAAGTTTTTTGAATTTAACTGTTGGAAAGAAATCTGTGACTAGCTTCGTGACTTGTAACCAACTCTTCTTGCTGTTACCATATGGTGTTTCCTTTAATAAAAACATTTTGCAGAAATAATGATAAAAAATTACTTTAAGCTTTTATAAAAGTTAGATGTTTCTGGCAATAAAAATCATTCCTTATAATTATGCGGATAGCTTTGTCCCTGGTAAACAGGAGAAACCCTGCTCTCCTTGCTGCTTTACTCTAAGAAATAATGATGCTGTCCATCTGTCCTTCACCCTTGGCCATGCTCTGAATCTCTTATTCATTGACCTCACCTTAGATTGTAGTAATGCAGTCAAGGATCCTGGTCTATTCACATATCTCTTAGGATCCCTTTCCCTCTATTTGCAATACAGCATCACATTCCATCTCTTCAGAGCTCTGGCACACTCTGTCAGTTCTGATAAGATCAGCTACATTCAACAACAGAAAACTGACACATTAAGAAAATTCTGGAGACATAGACCAAAGCAAGTATGAATGGTGCCACGAGGGATCTGGGCTACTTCTTCTTTCTCTTCTACCTTCTCTAACAAGCTGTCTTCATGTGCATTTCCCTGGTGGTCATAAGATGGCTGGTCCCCCTCTGGCTGTCACAATACAAGTACACAGGTCTACGTGGTAAAAGCCCAAAGTGGCATGCCAGGCAAAACAACCTCAGGAAACCTCACTCAGAAACTTCTGCTTATTCTTGCCAGCTAGCACTGGGTTGCACGGCCATCTCTAGGCCAGGGATAAGAAAGTCACGGATGAGGGCTCGGTCAGTCAGCCAATGCCATCTACTGCTACTCACATGCTTCCAGAAAGGGATACGGGGACTCACTTGCCTTCGCAGGAGTCCAGAGGATATTCTATTTCTTGTTCTCTCCACTGCCTTTTAGGACCCCTTTCGTGGTTCTGAGAGTATTTCTGGGAGTTTTTGGCTGCTCAGTTTTACTTTTGGTTGAAGTCACTGTGTGATCTCCTTTCGTGCTAGCTCAGCTGTGTTGCTAATGTATGGAACCTATGAAGTTTGATTTCATTTCCTAACACTAATTCATAGGGCAAAAGGAAAGTGGAGTAAGTTTAAATCAATGTCTTCATTGAAAATGATCGGACTTAGTGCAGAGGGCGGGAGGGGTCAGCCTCATGTACTAATGGGAATGGTAGAGAGAAGAGGGCTGAGTGAGACAGGATGTAAATTAGTCCACAGTATAGCAGCTGAGGCAAAAATTCTAACATCATTCTTAGATGATTCTCCTTTCTAGGTTAAAAATAAAAGCTTATTCTAAGCATTTATGATGTTTCAGATTTCTAAAAGAGTTGAATTTGTGCTGGTCTACAGGTAAATCTGCAGCCATTTCTATAACAAATAGCCAAGGGTACATGTATTGAAAAACAGAAAAACTTTTAAGTTAAAATGGCAACACAAGTTTCTAGCTTGGGTTTTTAAACTAATATGATCAATTGGGCTTTTTGCATTTTAATATAATCCACAATATACTCT
>NW_003852421.1:2805076-2821640 GCF_000181295.1 Otolemur garnettii | reverse complement strand
CTGGTACAGCCAAGTGGATGAGCGTGGAAGTGGGTCCTCCAGCCCTGGCTGAGCCATCCAATGCCTGTGACTCCAGGTGATATCATGACTGCAACCTCATGAAAGACCCAGAACCAGATCAGCTGGCGAAGCCATTCCCTCTCCAATTCTTGACCATAGACACTATATGAGAATAAAGTGTCTATTGTATTTGGCTACTCTGTCTGGGGGATAATTTGTTACTTAGCAATAAAGAACTAATCTATATCCTTCCCTCTTTAAGTGGTTTAGGCCAGCTTTCCAATCTTCTTGACAATAGTTTCCTAAAAGGAGAGCATCAGTGGCTATCAGGACATACAACCTTCCTTATAATTTTTGGCAAGTCAACAAGAGACAATACAGGGCATGGTGTCACAGACAGGGACAGCCCCACAGAGTGTTTTCAACAGGATGGAGGCAACATACCAAACAGTGAAACTGGAGGTTTGACACCAGTGTTACTGACTACAGTCATTAATGGTACACATTCAGAGCTTTCTGATGGCCTCTCAGACTTTGAACTGTTCTGTTAGTTGGTAAAAGAGAAACAATTCTTAAGAAAAGATAGCCAGGGGTGTATGATGTACTATTAATTTTAACCACAATGACCACTATGTCCTGACACTTTACATCTATATTTCATTTAGTCCTCATAAGAGCAGCAAGAGAAATGGGGCTTGGTGAGACTGACTAGGGAGTAGGGTGGAGCCAGGACCTGGGCCCAGAGCTGTCTTGCTCTAACGACCCTTAATCACTGAGTTTCCCATATTTTCTTTGGTCTAGTCTATTGGCATGACCTGGTGAGCTACCCACATCAAGTGCAGGATCAGGGGCGAGAGACATGGAGATGGCAGTTGATAGGACCAGAGAATCTGGAATTAGAGTATAGTTCTGCTACTTACTAGCTCTGTGACCTTGAGTAAGTTATTTAACTTAGCTCTGAGTTATTCATAGATGGATAGATTGGTAGACAGATAATAATTTGGCAATAAACAGCCAAGGGTACACATAGTAAAAAAAAGCCCTTGAGGCAAAACTGAAAATGTAAGTTTCTAGCTTCTGTTTTAAAGTTAATTACTTATAATGATGCTTTCGCATTTAAATATAATCTGCAAAATAACCAGGTGTCACGTCGTGCAGTAAATGTGGACTGAATCTTTTAGAAGGCTGCTTAGCTTACTGGGTTGGTCTTTTTAGAGGCAACAATTATGAGGAGGGGGAGAATTATCTATTTGTACATAGGTTATGGTATACTATGCTATAATAGATACAGTTTCCTATCTACCTCTATGCCCCTATCATCTCTCTTTCTCTCTTATTTGTAAAAAAAACTCTTCAGGCTCTAATTACCTATCCTCATCTTGTGTCAATTTCCTCATGTATAAGATGTTTGTAATATAATATCTATATAAAGATTGACATATTTTGCCATATAAGAATGTGCTCCTGTATATAACATGCATCCCCATTTTTAGCCCAAACTTTCGGGAAAACTCCCTTCGAGAGAGACACATTTGGGGAGGGCTAACACTCCCCTGATACATGTGCAGAATGCACTGCCCTCCCACAGCTGCCTGCTCTGTGAAGGTTGCTCTTTCCCTCTCTCCTGGAAACCATTCCTTCTTGGCCATGTCAGGGGCTGCTCTCCTGATTGCAGTGCTGGACAGAAGCCATCCCATCCTGCTCTCACCAGATGCCAGATCCCTGCCCGACTAGACCCCTGTGCACTCAGTGGGCCCAGGTTGGGGTGGGGGGGGCGCAGCAGCCCTGGGAGGCCTGATGGGTTTCCTGGTTCCTGAGCCATACTACACATATATAATGTGCATTATTTTTCCCTCAAAAATTTGTGTAAAAAAGTGCACATTATACCTGTATACACAGCAAAATACAGTGTAAAGATTGAATAAGATAATTTATATAAGGCATTTATGATACAAGTGAACTACATATACAGCACTAATTATTACTACATATACAGCAGTAATAATAACAACAACAATACTATAATGGTTCATATGTTGTGATAATAATAGAGCATAATACTTTAATGATAATGATATCCCTGCACTGTAATGATAAGTTACAGAAACTATTGTGCTCTTTCTTTTAATTTAACCAGAAAGAACATAAAAACAGACTCATACAAAAAGTTTAGAGAAGAGCTAGGAGACATTTTGAAAAAGAAAATTAAAGACTAACAGTCATCTGATGTCACCTCCGTCTCTTGCTTACTGGAGGGAGCACTCGTGAGGCAACAAGGTTGGCTAACATTGATGGAAGATGATGATGGAGATGGTGCTGGAAAGGATGCAGTGGGTGCTGGAGAGTCCGGATCTGATTCTGTTGCCAGAGGAGGGGGTTTACCACTGAAGGTGGGTTCTCGAAAAGGCTTCCCAGGATTGCGTGTGCAGCCCGTTTCTCTTTTTCATCGTGAATGGCCTTGTAGCAGCTGATGCTCTCACAAACTGCAGGGTAAAAATAAACCTTTGGAAACCTCTCAGCTTTTGCTTCACGTTTACCAATTCCTGCTTTGATGAGGTGGAAGCCTTCAGCAAGTCTTTTCTTGTAAACTTTCCTGGCGCTGGATCTTCTGATCCTTCATGTTCTTGAACTTCTATCAGCTGCTGCTCTATCTGTCTATGAGACTAGCTGCTAGCATAAAGATGATGCCAATGAACTACTCTGCCCGGTGGGTTTGTTTACATGCACGGAAGAAACTAGTTCCTGAGTTATTAGCTTAAGCAAATTATCCTTGTGGGAAGCCTTGGGAGTCTGTTTATAAGTATAGAACACCATAAGTCGGGTTGTCCACAACCTGGAGACTGCCCGGATTATCTGGCCACTTCAAGTGTTATGTTCTCTGCCATCATTAACATTTCCTTTCACAGTGCAATGAAGATCAAAAAGGCAAGGCCTACTTTCTTCTCCCATGCACTCAGCATCCTGAAGAGGACCAGGTCTTTTTCCTATGGAATGAGAGCTGGCCATAGCTTCCTTCTTCAGGAGAATAGGACTGAGGACCTGCAGCTCAGTAGCCTGACCCTGAGCATCACAGGGTTCACAGGGTTACAAAGCAAGGAACTAGGCTGGGACCAGAACCCAGGTCTCTCTGACTTCACAACCAGTGCCCCCCACTACTAGAGGGACCTACCAGTGTGTAGCAGCTTTGGGCTCTCTGCTTTGCTCTCATAATACTGAGGAAAAATAGGATGAGGGAGTAAGGCATTAACTCCACGGTTCTGTCAACCAAGCCCAGCTCTGGGCTACTACTTTTTTTTTTTTTGCAGTTTTTGACTGGGGGCTGGGTTGGAACCCACCACCTCCAGCATATGGGGCCAGCGCCCTACTCCTTTGAGCCACAGGCACTGCTCTGGGCTACTAATTTTTACATGTAAAGTGTAAACGTAGTTAAAGACTGGAGAATCAGTGTGACTACTAAGGTCAGGGCGTGGCAGCAGAGAGGAGGGAAAACAAAATAGGCAAGTCCCAGCTGAGTCTATAAAATGTTTCTGGTGTTTTGGTTAGGATGTAAAAAAAGTCACATCTCTTTAAAGTAAAAATTCCCTTTCTCGGGCCATGGCATTGCATAGATTAAAGAAAATGTGCCACGTGACCTCCTGCTGTACTTTTGAAATGATTCAGGACATACTCCACACGTTGCTGATAAAACTCTAATTTCCTCTGTTGAAAACCAAATCCCATTTTCACTTGTGGGTATTTCATTCATCTTTGCTTTTTTGGTTTTTTAATTACATAGCAGAAAGTGCTACTGTGATTTCCTCCCCATGTCATGACGGCAGTATTCATCAAGAAGCTTTTAATTCTACACAGCAATTGCCTCTCCTCGAAAATCTGATTTCAATCTCCGTAGAGGCAGAAGGGTAGGATTTTTTGACCCTAAGGTTAATTATCTGCAAATAAGTTAAAATCACACAAAACCTCATCCCCGGAAAAGGGAATCCAAGCCCAGCCCTTCACTTCCCCGGCCACACTGTCAGGTAAGGTCAGCCCAGCACCCCATCCATGGGGGAGGGGCAGGTCTCACTCACAGCTGTATTTTCAGAGCCTAGCACAGTATCTGGCACATGGGGAGAATTTGATAACTGTGTATAGAGGTGATCTGAATTGAAGGGAGAGTATTAGGACAGGCTTTGAATCATTCCTGATTGAAACATTAAAAGGGTATGAAAAGGTCCTATTTCTGGAGAAAAAAGTTAAGAGGGAAGCAATGGGGAGACTTAGTAGGGGCCATCAAGGATCTAGTGACGGGAGCTGGAGGGGCCTGGCCAAACAGAGCAGGGTCCTGGTCTCTTCCTCCTAGGCTCTCCGCTCCTAATGGCACCACTTCCTTCTCCTCCTAGCCAAGAATGTCCGCTCTTCTCTCCAACTTCACTAATTCTCTCTTGAGGGGCTGATATTCAGTTGTTATATTTTACTTAGAACACAGTCTGTGTGGTATTATGTTGGAGGTTGGGGGATGACAGGCAGAGGGAGGAGAGTAATAATGACTAACAGGGGTCAAGAACCCACTGCTGGCCAGGCCTGACCGCAGGCATCTCTCCAGGCTCCCCGTCTAATCCTCTCTGCTTTTGTAGGAGGCTGGGCACCAGGGATGCCCCCCAAACCACCCGACATGCACCTCTCTCATTACACTTCTGTCTTCTCCTACTAGAGCTGTTGTTGACACCCTGTCACTTCCAAGGACTGTGCATTCCCTTTTGTGTCCCCAGCATCTAGCATGGTGGCTGGCACATGCTAAGTGCCAAGCAATATTTGCTGTATTGTTTAAGTAACTTTTAATCCAATGAGGAAGAACACACATGTAAGAAGCAACATAAAGCCATGTACAAAGAGCACCGAAGGGACAGCTTGGAAATTCTGTCCCAGTGACGAAGTCAGGAGGAGCACAGGAGAGGAAGAAAGAGAAGGAGGGTGTGGGGGGCCAGGTGGGGCTCTACACAGAGGCTGTTCTAGCACAGGGTCCATGAAAGTCTGGGACAGCTGGTCACATGCGGCCCAGAGAAGATGCAATGGGCTATGTCATGTTAGGACATTGAGAAAGGAAAGGGTCCCAGCCACAGCTGACAAATGCTGGGGCCTTGAGAGGGATTGAGGGACCCTATTTTTCTGATCTCTAATTTTTAATGAGAAAGGATTTCAGAGACCACAGATGGATGGAGATTAAACAGTGTGGCCCAAATCTAAATCTGCACAGGCTTGGGATGGAATTTTACTGCATCGGGCCTTTGAGGTCCAAGTATGCAATATGCCCCAGCTTCTGCCCTCCATGACATGATTCCACTCACAGAGGAATGCGTACGAGAGAACAAAGTGTAACACAGAGTAGAGCTGTTCATTAAAAACCACATTCCTGTGTGTGAAAAATGCCCAGCAAATGGGGCCTATGGCTTCTAATCCATGGGGCAGGAGCCCGTGGTGAGTGCAGGAGAGGCCCTGAGAGGATCTCGGCAGTGGTCACAGTCCCTGTGGGGGCCAGGATACAGTCCAGTAGAGGGGTGAGTCTCGAGGGCTAAATGAAGAAAGGGGAGAGCTGGAAAGAAGGCAGTGTGGGGAAGGGAAGGAGGGGGAGAGAGGAAGGGAGAACAGCAGGAGGGAGTTTCCTTGGTCTTTCCAGTAAACTGTCTCATTCTATCAGTTTTCTTCATGCCCATTCTAAAAACTCTAATTCCCAGGTTTTCTTAAATGGCCATGGTTTTGTCACCTTGTCTGATCTCACTCCTCAGATGGGCTGAGTTTCCTGAGGAGCACTGGCCCATCTGGGTGGCATGATGGCACACACATGTGTTCCAGACCTCAATGTGTTCTCCAGATAAACACGTGTGTACTCGTTAAGGTGGATACTTTCCAAGTTCTTCCACTTAGTAGCTGTGTGACATGGGGCAAGTTACTTAACCTTGCTGTGTTTCAGTTACCGTGTTTTAAAAAGACCATACGGGGTTAACTGAGTTAATCCACGTAAAGGTCTTAGAACAGTACTCCATACGTAATAAGCACACGATAAAATTGGCAGTTACTATTGCAATGGTGAGGGGAGGTAGTGTTACTACTCACAAAGGAACCTTTCAATAACAGTGAATAAGTGAAGACTTAGCTCATGAACTCGTGTATAATCTATCCTTTGTGATGAATATTTTTGTCAGTTGGAACCGAAGCTCTTAGAAGGAATTCTAATTCCTTTCTCCTGGTCCTGGGCTAGGACACGGTAACTATGACAGTGAATTGTTGCCCTATGACATATCTTTGGAAAATAACTCTAAGAAAAGAAATTGTAGTTGGAGCAAGATGTCTTTGTAATCTAGTAAATCCTTATTTTGTAAATAAACAGATTAAAGACTGGGGTTAAGTGGGGAGATCTTCCTTACCACCAAAACATTTTCCTTTTCTTCCTTCTGGTCTTGGGAGGGGAGTAGGAGTGGGGGAAGAAGAAATAAAAAAGAAAAGATAAAGAAAAGAAAGCATCTGTCTTCCTCCCAAAGATTTCCCCCCAATTTAATGTCTTGGATCAGATTTTGTTTCCTCAGTAATTATCTCCTCTAGCTTCAATCTCCCTCCCTGATAAAAAGCTCCCATTTCGAGTCTGTCTAGTGCCACTCTTGTCCAGTAGCTGGATAGCTGAGTGGTTAGGTGGGTGGACTGATGGATGATGGGTCAATGTGTAAATAGGCAGGTGAATAAATGAACACACAATGAACAGTCTAATAACAGAACCACTCATCCCATCATGCAGATTGGCGTATCTTTAAAATGGGTGGGCCTCCTGTAGATACACAGTTCTCAACTGGGGTAAATTTGGCTCCCTGGGGACACAGGAGGTGTCTGATGATGAGGTGTCTGATGATGTATTTGGTTGTCACAACTGGGGAGAGGAGGATTGCTAGTGAGCAGAGGCTGCTGAGTGTCCTGCAGTGCTTAGGATGGCCCCCATGATAAAGAGTGATCTGGTTGAAAATGTCCACAGTGTCTCAAAGGTCACCCTTGGGAAACAAGCAGGTGTTCTGAGGTAAGTGAGTCATTTCAAACATGAAAACATGTGCCTCAAAAACAAAACCAAAGCAGGGAAGCCTGTGCTTAAAAAAACTGAGGGCACAGGCACATATCGTCCATCTCTCCGAGGGGAAAGAAAGAGAGGCCAAGGAGGACAGAAGCAGAACTTTGAGTACAGAGGAGGACAAAGCTCTGTGAATTAGCCTAAAAATTTCCCAAGAGAAAAAACACACGAGCCTTTGGAAAATGTAATACAAATGGCTGGATGCATGTGGTCTTTCCTGGACAAGCTCCTGAGAAGCTGGGGCTGTGTGTCTACCCCTACTGCCATTGATCATCTCCTCCCATGACCCTGCCCAGTGACCTCTGCCCACAGCCTCCAGGAAGTCCACGCCCCTGCCTAGTGGCAGGCTCTACTCCCCTCTACTCTACCCATGGGAGGGGTGGGAGAGTCACTGGGCCCACGTGGGCACCTCCAGAGACCAATGGGGGTCTGGGGGCACTCATGTTCATGAGCCAAGCTATTCATTTCCCTGACCCTGAGAGGAAGGTGAGTCCATATACACGCAAAGCCAACTCCAACAGCAGCTGCCGGGGGGCCAGCCTTTTCTGCAGCTAGAAGATTGATTCTGCCTGGGACTAAATGCCTGCTTTGCTTAAGTGCCCTGTTTAGCTAAGTTGTGAAAAATGGACATAACAGCCCCGTGTAGTATGAGTGAGCACTGCAGACGCCAAAAGTAATTGAAATGTCCCGCCAGCTCCACGGTAGGGATGTCCCAGCTGGCTATAGGACAGGCCACTGTCAAAAGCACACAGTCAGTGCTAGAAACAAGGGACACTCCACCTTCCACCACCTTCAGAAGTCAATGAAGGAAGAGTGGGGAGCTCACGCAGGGTTTGGGGGCACAGGGAAGTCTCAACACAGCAGGCTTGGCAATCCCTACAATGCAGGGCCATCCAGGGAGGGCCAGGGCAGTGGCAGTGAGTGGAAAATTCCACCAAACCCCACAGCTCACACAGAGCAAGTACCGGCCATCTTCTGGGGAAACCTGGCCACAGGAGACTCAAGGCTGGGCCTGCTGTTTCTAGTACTCTAAACTGGGCCTGCATCTCTCCCCACCAGTGAGGTTCTCCTGAAGTACAGGGAGCTGTGTACACCCAGCCTTTCTTTCTGATTTAAACCAATTCGCTGCCAGTTATAGCTATCCACGGAGCACAATGTGTTTTTCCTGTCACTTACTGCAGGCAGAGAATCATGTGAGTATGTTCTCGGTTTTGCCAACAGCGAAAATCATTTTGAAGAAGGCATTCTTTCTAGATGAGTAGAATTACTCCCTATACTTCCACAACCCCTCCCCATCAGGGATAAATAGTCATTTTAGCTTCAGCAAACCTCACTTCAAAAATAAGCAAAGCAAAACAAAACCCCAAACCAATAAAACTGTAATGCTCTAGAATCCTTAATTCCCCTCCGAATGTCACAGGGTGAAATACCTGGGTCCCCCCTAAGCACATTCGCAAGCCAAACCAGGCCATTCTCAGCTAGTAGACTATTTTGAAATAGACCCAAATTACTGGGTAGCATTGCAAGCTTGGCCCAATTTCCCCATTTGAGTTTCTCGTGAAACTGTATCCCTGTGACCGGAAACTCCTGCTACCATTCAAAAGGAACAAAGGATGCAGACACTGTTGATGAAACATTAATGACCAATTTGCAAATGTTCTTGGACCCCCTTAGTTCATCTTAGGTTCATCAAGGCAGCATCCACCCATCTCTCACTTTCTTCTTTCAATTATTTAGCATCCATTAAGTGCCCGTGGTGGTAAGCCAAGCTCCCAGCAACCTCTCACCCCATCACTTCCCCTCTGACAGCTTCATTCACCTGGTGGCCCTCCTAACTGCGCAGCAAATCGACCTTAGCCTCGAGACAGGAAGCTCATTTAGAAATCGCTCTCTGCTGGCCTCCCTTGCCCTCCATGTCTAAGTGCTGAGGACACAGGCACTGAGCAGGAAGAGCTTGGGGAAGTTTTCTGGGCTGTCACAGTGCACAATGTACTTAAAAAGGCGATCCTTGTGGTACCTCGATCTATGAACTCCTCAGACCCACTTTATCTGGACTTAATTAATTGGGGCATGTGTTAAATATGTACCAGGCACTGCAGCGTTCCAAGCATTGCCTCGGTGGGGGGATAGGGATGCAGTTAACAGTTGTAGGGAGGACTCAGTCCTGACCACGTGGAGACTGGCGAATGTGTTTTCTTCACAGTTACCACAAACTCACCAGCCTAGCATTTCTGGTCTTTACTTAAACAGAAAGTCCGTGACCTGGCCTTTTCTGAGTTGTGGTCACTTAGCACCCCGCCTCTGAAAAGTGATAACAAATATAAATGACACTGCTGCCACAGAGAAAGCAGCAGATGCCATGAAACAGGCACAGACGCGATGTTCCGGAGACCAGGGGAGAGAGAGAGAACTCTCGGCAGAAGAATGGGGTCCAACCTCACACAGGAGACTGCATTTGAACGACTGAATAAAACCAACGATGATAATAATAACCCCACAGGACGCCCACAGCAGCGGCGGCAGCCATTGCCACTCCTGAGCAGCTTCCTGGGTGCCGGCACCCAACATTTGCAGACTGATCATTGACGTTTCCTCAACAGCATCTGTAGGCAAGCTTTTCCTACTAGGAACAGCTCCATGGAGCAGGTATGACGGAGGTAGTACCCTTCTACAGACAGTGACAGTGAGGTCCAATGAGGCCAAGTATCTCATCCAAGGTCACACCATTTGCAGTTGACAGTGGTCAAGCTGGAATTTGAATTGTGCTAGTTTGAACTGAGATCAGCAACATGATAGCCTAAGGACACTGCTCTCCCCCATGTCTAGTTACCTGGGAGGCTCACTCTGAGAGCTGGGGCAGGAGCCACTGGTGAGGAATGTCCCTTTGTGGAGAGGATGGCACAGTCTGGGCCTAGAGGTGGTAGAGGGCGCTGAAGGCCAAGGCTGACTCTCTCATAACTGACACCTCCCACCCCCACAGCCCTCTTTGCTGAAACGATGGGGGATGTCCTCAGCATACATTCCCTCCATATTTTTACACCGTTATGAACTTTCTGTATCTAAGGTTTTATGTTATATTTCATTTAGCATCACTGCCTAAATATTCTCCATGTTGCTGCAGTGGAGCAACATGTTTGTCATGTTTGTCATTGTGGGCTGGGCCTCAGCCATCAGCATGTACCCCCACCCCTACCCCGGCTGCTGGCGAGTGAGTGAATGAGGTTCTTACAGTCCCTCCCCCAAGTCCATATGTGGGAAGCCTGCCCTAAACACGTACATGGACGTACACCCTGATGAAGGTTTCCGGGAGGTAATTAATGCCAAGCAAAGATTTAAAAAAGATTTTAAAAAGAAAATACAGCCACGTTTCTATTTGTGTGAGAGAACCTAGCGCAGGTGCCCTGGTGGGGAAGGTGGCAGCACACCTAGTCTGCCTTGAGATGCTGGTATGCCCTACTATGACAGTCGCCTACTCAAATTCACCCCTTTCCTTCCAATTCATGTTCTGAAAATGACTATGATGGCGATCACGGCAATAATAATAGCAGCTCTCACATTGACGGCACTTTCCCACAGCCAGGCACAGTTCCAAACTAGTTCCACTATGTCAACTAGTTCCATCCTTACAAGTGCACACTAGTACTATACCTGCTTCTCAGAGTTAGAAACTGAGACACAGAGAGGCCAGGTCACTCTTCCCTCAGCTAGTGGGCAGGGCTGGAACCCGGGCAGCCAGGCTGCAGCAGCCATGCCTTGGAACCATTGTAGTAGCTGCCTCAAAATGCACATCTCACTTCCGTCCCTGTTCAAAGCTCTCCTCACCTCTTAGTAATTATCAAATCCATTTCCAACTCCTTAGCTTGCCAAGTAAGGCCCTGCATGTCCTATCTCCCAACCCCCTTTCCAGTTTTCTCCCCACCAATCCCCTCTAACCTTCTCCACACACCACACTGCCTACATTTCAAGTCACCATACCATCCCCAAACACAGGCTGTGAATCTGGTGAATGGCAAACCTCACTTTCTTTCTTTCTTTCTTTCTTTTTTTTTTTGAGACAGAGTTTCACTATGTTGCCCTTAGTAGAGTGCTGTGTCACAGTTTACAGCAACCTCAAACTCCTGGGCTTAAGCGATTCTCTTGCCTCAGCCTCCCAAATAGCTGGGACTACAGGCACCCACCACAATGCCTGGCTATTTTTTTGTTGCAGTTGTCATTGATGTTTAGCAGGCTGGGGCCGGGTTCAAACCTGCCAGCCTTGGTGTATGTGACCAGCACCCGACCCACTGAGCTATGGGCACCACCCAAACCTCACTTTCATGTAGAACAAAGTAATAGCTACAGAAACTAGACTTGATAAATGTGTTTATTTGTTTAATGTCACCCCCCACCTCCGTTTTAGTCCCCCCACAAAGAAAGATCTATGTCGGTTTTGTCTGCTGCCTAGTACATTGCAGGGCGCAAAGTAGAGTTCTGAAATGGGATGGATGGATCTGGTGTTACTGCAGAGACCTGAGTTTGGACTGACCCACGGAAGTCACAGGGAGGCGGACTTGGGCTCAGGATAGAGAAGGGCTCTCTAAAAACAGGGAGCTGTTCTAGAGGGAGTGGAGCATGTGTCAGGAATGACATGAAGAAGGGGCAAAAGAGGACTGAAGGGCCTCGAGAGCCTGCCCAGGAGGACTGACCGAGTCCTGGCCGGCCCCAGTAGAGCACCAGGTTCCTACTAAAGGATGAGCTGTCTCCTGTTACTGGAGGAGTCCCAGTGATTATATCCTCCTTGCGCCACTAAGTTTTAGCCTTTCTCTATCCCCAAAGATTTTCCTCCTTGGCTATGCACCAGCCCAGCCACTCAAAGTGTGCCTTCTGGACCCCAAATGGACACAGGCAATCCTGAGACTCAGGCCACAGTGGCATTGCTTTATGCATGATGTTTTCTGACGACCACAAAGTGACATGACAGAAGAGGCAGTGGAGCTCCCCTATCATTCCTGCACATAAACGCTTGTTTGCTCCTTTGACCTTGGCAACTCCTTTTCATCATGGCACCCAGAATCATTCTGCTCCTCTTGAACCCGACAAGGAGGGCGCCAGTGGCTGCCATCTCAGGTCTCTGGTGGCTGATAGCCCTGGGCCAGCCCCTGCCTCAGGACAAGGCTCTAAGCTGTGGAAGCTACCTAACTGGGCTGGTTCTAACCCCCATCAGAGAGAACTGAAACCATGCGGTGTAGGGAAAACACACTGAAATTTAAAACCCTCTCGTTTCCCCTAGAACCGACTGGGATGGCCCTTCCTTTCCAACTGAGCCCACTCTTCCTCCAGCTAGACCCTGCATTGTGGGCAGCCCAGTGTGGCCACTGCTTTGTGGTGCTTTCCGCGGGGTCTTTCCGGTCCTAGGGGAATGTGTCTGTCACCAGCAGGGCCCCTCACAGCAGGGCCGCCTGCTGCAGCTACTTCTAAAATTCATTTCAAGTCACAGTTTGGCCCAAAGCCCTGAAGCCTCTTTTCAGGGAGAAAGCATGGAGCCTCCCAATTTCATTTTGTTTTCTTACTGCTTGTTCAAAGAACAATCATATAAAATAAAAATATCATCCTCAGGCAAAGAGAATTTAATTCAAACATTCTTAAGAACAGATTCAACAACCTTTTCCTCACAAGCAAAATAAAAAACAAAAATTCTGACTTTTCCCAGTTATACAAAGAAAGAATAAATGGATAGAAGCAAGGACTATAAACAGGAAAGAGAATTTCCAGGCGGCGCCTGTGGTTCAAAGGGGTAGGACGCCAGCCCCATATACAGGAGGTGGCGGGTTCAAACCAGGCCTATCAAAAAAAAAAAAAAAATTAACAGTGATGTTAATAAAAGCTGCCAGATTGGGAATTCAATAACTGGCTCGGCGCCTGTGGCTCCAGTGGCTAAAACGCCAGCCACATACACCTAAGGTGGCAGGTTCAAATCCAACCCGGGCCTGCCAAACAACAATGACAGCTGCAACCAAAAAGTAGCCGGGTGTTGTGGCGGGCACCTGTGGTCCCAGCTATTTGGGAGGTGGAGGCAGGAGACTCACTTAAGCCCAGGAGTTGGAGGTTGCTGTGAGCTGTGATGCCACAGCACTCTACCCAGGGGAACAGCTTGAGGCTCTGTCTCAAAAAAAAAAAGAATTTCTGTCTACTTGGCACCCTGCCATAAACAAGTGGTTCATGGTCATTATCCCATCAACGTTCTCAGCAATCCTAGAGAGGACCCTGCTATTCCTCCACTTCGCAGATGAAGACTCTGAGGCCTGGCAGGCTTGTACTGTGTCCAAGGTCAGACAGTTGGTCCAGCAGCATTTTCTCCTGACCCAGGAGACAACTCATGATATTTGTACAGGTAAGGTCTGAACAAGCTAGGAAGTCTGTTTTGGTACATGAGATATAAATGTTTCTTTTCTACCCTTATCTCTTTTCATGATAGACCCAGGAGCACACACTTGGCTCCTGACACCTTTGTTTCTGGCCTGTTCTTGGCCTGTTGCTTTCACTCATCCACTTGTCAGTAAGAGAATAACCAACCCCAGATGCCACTCGCCACCTGTGCTGGAACCCGTGTGAGGACCTTAACCTACTTGTGTTCTTCCCTCTGCCTACCCTCCTGACTCTCCTCTTGGGTAGCCACTGGTCAGAACGCTTACTTATTGCTCCTTGATTACTTTTTATTTAGCCTTATCAGAGCTATGAGATTTTTTTTTTTATTAAATCACAACTGTGTACATTAATACTATCATGGGGTACAGAGTGCTGTTTCTATATACAATTTGAAATACTTTCATCCAACTGGTTAACATAGCCTTCATGTTATTTTCTTAGTTATTGTGTTAAGACATTTATATTCTACATTTAGAGAGATTCACATGTACCCTTATAGGATGAATCATAGGTGAGATCCCACCAATCACCCTCCTTCCACCCATCCTCCCTCCCTCCCCTCCCCCTTCCTCTCCCCTTTCCCCATATTCTTGGGCTAAAATTGGGTTACAGTTTTCCTGTGAAAGCTATAAATTAGTTTCATAGTAGGGCTCAGTACACTGGATACTTTTTCTTCCATTCCTTTTGGAAAGACATCTGGAGAATACTTCCAGAACTAAAAATAGACCTGCCATTTGATCCTATAATTCCTCTACTAGGTATATATCCAGAAGACCAAAATGTTACGAGATTTTTATAAATAGTTTTTTTTTTTATTTTATAAAACAAGTATCATGCTGTATGTAATCTTCTGGGGCTTTCCTGTCACTTATATTTACAACTTTACAACAGGGGGTTAGAGTTCTAGCTCCTGCTGTGAACACCTAGAGCAGAAAGGAGTGGAGTAGGAGCCAATGTGCCACCCCTGGGGTACTGCAGGGGCGCCTTTCACTCCCACTCACATCCCTTGAACGGCATCCTCAGTTAGGGTGCAACAAAATCCAGCTCCCACCCAGGTTCCTTGAGCCTGACTGGTGTGGCCAGGTGTGACTGCCTGCTGACCTCCTCACCGTGCCTGCTGACCTCCTCACCGTGCCTGCTGACCTCCTCACCGTGCCTGGTGACCATGCCCTTCTACGATCCCTGAAACATACTGCAGGTGTTCATGACTTGCAGCTTGAGCTGCTTGTCCCACTAACTTTATTTTTGTTTGGGATTCACTGTGAGTACAAAGAATAGGTCACACTGATTGCATTTGTTAGATAAAGTCCTTCTCATAGTTGTGTCCCACCCCCAAGAGGTATTCCAAACACTGTGACCCCTATGCCCCTTCTACCTCCTCTCTCCCCACTTTCTCATCCCCCTACCGCAAACCTTGTATTAGATCATCTACTGCCTTCAAATTAGGATTGAGTACAATTATATACTTGCTTCTCCATTCTTGTGATGCTTTACTAAGAAAAATGTATTTCAGCTTGGGGCGGTGCCTGTGGCTCAAAGGAGTAGGGTACTGGCCCCATATACTGGAGGTGGTGGGTTCAAACCCAGCCCTGGCCAAAACTACAAAAAAAAAAATGTATTCTAACTTGATTCAAGTTAATACCAAAAAAAGTAAAGTCACCATCTTTTTAATGGCTGTATAGTATTCCATGGTATACATATACCACAGCATGTTGATCCATTCCTGGGTTGGTGGACATTTAGCCCTTTTCCACATTTTGGTGATTGTAAATTGAGCTGTGATAAACAGTTAAGTGCAAATGTCCTTATGATAAAAGGGTCTTTTTTTTTTTCTTCTGGGTAGATGCCTAGTAATGGCATTGCAGGATCAAATGAGAGGTCTAATTTGAGTTTTTTGAGGATTCTCCATACTTCTTTCCAAAAAGGTTATATTAGCTGCAGTCCCACCAGCAGTGTAAAAGTATTCTCTTCTCTCCACATCCATGCCAACATCTGCAAGCTTTGAGACTGTGATGTGGGTCATTCTCACTAGGGTTAGGTGATATCTCGGGGTCGTTTTGATTTGCATTTCTTTGATGATTAGGGATAATGAGATTTTTTCATATGTTTGTTAGCCATTCATCTGTCTTCATGTCTCTTGTCCAGTAATATTTGGGATTGTTGTGTCTTTTTTTGTTAATTAATTTGAGTCCTCTATAGATCCTAGTTATCAAGCTTTAGTCCAATTCATATATGCAAATGTCTTTTCCCATTTTGAAGACTGTCTATTTGGTTGTTGTCTCCTTATTGTACAGAAGCTTTTCAGTTTAATTAAGACCCATTTGTTTATTTTTTTTGTTGTTACAATTGCCATGGAAGTCTTCATAAAATCTTTCCCCAGGCTGATATCTTTGAGTGTTTCCCTACATTTTCTTTCAGGATTTTTATTGTTTCATGCCTTAGGTTTAAATCTTTTATTTATCTTGAATCAATTTTTGAAAGTGGTGAGAGATGTGGGTCCAGTTTCAGTCTTTTACATGTGATTATCCAGTTCTCCCAACACCATTTATTGAATAGAGATTCTTTACCCCAGTGTATGTTCTTGTTTGGCTTATCAAATACCAGGTGGCTGTAAGATGTTAGTTTCATCTCATGGTTTTCTATTCAGTTCTAAATGTCAGTGTCTCTATTTTTGTGCCAATACCATGCTGTTTTGATCACTATGGCCTTGGAGTATAGCCTAAAGTCTGGTAGGGTGATGCCCCTGGTTTTGTTTTTATTACTAAGAACTGCCTTGGCTATATGGGTTTCTTCTAGTTCCATATAAAATGAAGAATTATTTTTCTCCAAATTTTGAAAGTAGGATACTAGTAGTTTAATGGGCATTGCATTGAATCTATAGATTGCTTTGGGAAGTACAGACATTTTGACAATATTGATTCTTCCCAGACATGAGCATGGTATGTTCTTCCATTTGTTAATATCTTCTGCTATTTCTTTTCTTAGGGCTTCATAATTTTCTTTGTAGAGGGCTTTCACCTCTTGGTATGTATATTCCTAGGTATTTCTCTTTCTTTGAAGTTATTGTGAAGG
>NW_003852421.1:2804155-2805056 GCF_000181295.1 Otolemur garnettii | reverse complement strand
TTTCTTAGGGCTTCATAATTTTCTTTGTAGAGGGCTTTCACCTCTTGGTATGTATATTCCTAGGTATTTCTCTTTCTTTGAAGTTATTGTGAAGGGAATTATGTCCTTGATTAGCTTCTCATGTTGGCTATTATTGGCATATACAAAGGCTACTGATTTGTGGACACTGATTTTATATCTTAAGACATTACTGTATTTTTTAATCACTTCCAGCCTTGTGGTTGAGTTTTGGGGGTTCTCTAAATATAAGATCATACTGTCAGTAAAGAGTGAGAGTTTGACCTCCTCTGCACCCATTTGGATGCCCTTTATTTCCTTCTCTTGCCTGATTGTATTGGCTAGAACTTCTAGCACTACGATGAATAGTCCACTCACTCTCTAAGTTTCAGCTTAACTGTCACTGCCTCTGTGGAGCCTTTCATGATCATTCAATTGGAAATAGCCCCTCTGTCAGGCTGTGCTGGTTTATTTTGGTCAAAGCCTTTTTTGTTTATTTTCTGTCTCTCTCCACTCCCCTTAAGAAGAAAGCCTTATCTATGTCAACTCCATATCTAGTGGGGAGCTTTTCAAAGAGGGTTCTGCCCACTTATGGGAGTCCTCGAGACCCTTTCAGGGATTTGCAAGGTCAAAGCATTTTCATAATATTAAGGCTTTATTTACCTTTCCACAGTGTTGACTCTTACATTGCTGGTCCAAAAGCAGTGATGGATAAAATTTCTAGTGCCTTAGAACAGATTGAGGTAGTGGCACCAGAATATGCTGGTAGTCATTGCATTTTTTACTATCTCACACTTATAGTGGAAAACAACAATTTAAATTTCACTCATTGATTCTCCAATCCTATGTTGGACCCCATCTGACATCATTTTCCTGTTCCACTCTGATGTCAGAAGACACTTGA
>NW_003852421.1:2793975-2804135 GCF_000181295.1 Otolemur garnettii | reverse complement strand
TGATTCTCCAATCCTATGTTGGACCCCATCTGACATCATTTTCCTGTTCCACTCTGATGTCAGAAGACACTTGACACATTTTTTTTTTTTTTTTTTTGTGCCCCTCATTCCATGACAAGAGGTTAGTGACAAAGCTGAGTATATTCTTTGGCCCTCAAACACAGCTGGCCACTGGTTATTGAGAAGAACGAGCCTATTCACTTTGAAAAACAACAGTTGTTTTAGAATACACAAAGTTTATGGGAAGAGTGGACGGAGCTGATCAGTACTATGGATGTTAGGGGATTTATGAGGATCCTACAAATGGTGGGAAAAAATATTCTAGCTAATGGAAGTTGCAGATGTGAACAGCTACATCCTTGACTTATTAGATAGGAAAGAGACTGGAGAAAAAGTGCAGATACACCCTTCTTACAGAAGAAATCTCATCATTTAGCTTGTGAGCAAAGTGAGGAACAGAAATTCAGGAAAGAGGGGAAGGCCATGATCTTCTGACACTGAGGAAAGGCTAAATGGGAAGATGCATTTTTTTTTAATGAAAAATGAAAAAAAAAATCAGCAAAGGACTGCATGGCTTGCAGCAGGACAAATGAGAAAGATGGAAGGAGAGAAACCATTATCTACTGTGAGAGATGCAAGAGGAAGCCTGGACTTCATCCTGGAGACTGCTTCAAGAAATGTCACACTCAAAAAAATTATAAACAAAAATAAACAAAAACACTTTAATATTTTATGTAACCTCAAACAGATAATAAAATCATCAGGTGAGTTCATATTTATGTTTTTCTATTTCAAAACTATAGAATAATTACAAGTAATCCACCAACCTCTTTCCCATTGAAAATAAATAAGAGCTGGGGAGTATGCAGGTGCCAGAGAAGCTAGATTGGAAAGGGTTAAAACTAGAAAAATATTTTTAAAAGTCCTTTAAAAAGCAGTAAAAATTACCTTTATTAAATCTCAACTCTCGAGTACTTGTCTTTTTTATATTCTCTGTGACTGAATAGGAAATATACACAAAGCATTTTTGCTGAAGTACGGATTATCTCAAGAGAAAGCACACCTGTGACTAAGTTGTGAGCTGAACTATCAACTTTTTTTTGGTAGAACACCTATTTTGCATGAAAGAAGTCTTGACAGAGCAATGATGGCAGAAATTTCCTCCATAATAAATGTAGCGAGCCTGCCACTTCAAGAACTGACAGGAGTTTTTGCAAATAATAAAATTCATGTTCGAGTAAAATTCTGAATTTTGGAAAATGTGTATCCACCAATGCTTCCCAAGGATTAAGATGTTCCTGATAGGATTAGTGAGGATATCAATGAAAGAGATTCTTTGACTTTGATAATAAAACACATGAACATTTAAAAGAGTTATATAACCGAGTGAATGAATATTTCCAACTGAATGATGCATGATGTCACAAAATTATGTGTGAGTAAAAAGATCCACTCACATTTCAAGAAAGACTAAGGAATCTTACTGTAACAAGTCAAAAACATCCACTGATATTATTTCAGATTTCACTGAAATAAGTTAAAAAAAACCTTCTGCTTGTCCAGTTCTGGTGTAAGATCAAAAAATAGGCATAATTTTTCTCAAAATGCTATTAAAATACTTCTCCATTTTCAACAACATATCTGTGGTAAGGCTGGATTTTCCTCATACACTTCAACCAAAACAACTTGAGAGCAACAGACTGAACACAGAAGCTGATATAAGAAGCCAGCTGTCTCCTGTTATGGAAAGAGATTTGCAAAAATATAATTCAATGCCACTCTTTCATGAAAGTTTTTATAGTTATTTTTCCTAAAATCATGTTATTTATGTTAACATGCAATTTTTTTTGTTGATATGTTTAAGTGCATTAAATGAAACATTTTTAAATGTTACAGTTTTAAATTTTAATATGGTCAAGATGAGGAGCTATAACCCCACATAAACATAAACTCTCTGGAGTCCTCAATAACAGTTTGTAACAATATAAAGGGGATCCTGAGGCTATTTAAATTTAATAGTCTTGAGACTATTCAGAATGTAAAAGAGATCTAGAAAACTAGCAGTTTGAGAACTGCTGTTCTGGTGTCTAGCACATCCTAGGTACTCCACAAATATTGAATGGCCATATTAAAGATGCATTGTCTTTAATATTTGTCTGCCTTCTGAAGCTTCTCTTTTTTAAAACATCTCCCATTAACATTTGGAAAACCTATTTGTTTATTTCCTAACGAGCCAGAAGCTTTGAGAATGGCTGAGACGTGTTTGGGTCATGCTATTGGATGGAGACTCAATGACAAAAATTTGTAAGGCCCAGAACTCAGTCCTCCCTTAGATCACTACGTCTCCAACTTTTTAAAATGTCTTTTCCTTTTTCATAAGTGCCTATATCAAGATAAAAATTTTAAAATGAGTTCCCAATGTGTTTAATGTAATTGCTTTTATTTTAATTACTGGTATTGCAGAGTGTGATTTTTTTCCTGTTTCCATGGCTAATGTACAGTGATCTACTGTCACTACATTAGTAGGAGCTAAGTAGGAGCCTCACTACCATTTAAATGTCAGTTTTTAATACGAAAACATGTGCCCAATTTTAAAAGTGACTCTCAAGTTGCTTTTTGGAAGGCAAGAGACATTGTGGTTATGACAATTTCTGTGGTATAACAGAGAGTCCACAGTGAGTTGGTGTCATGCTCCAAGAAAGCCACATGAGAAGCTGTGTCACGTCAAAGCAAACAAATGGTGCTTTACAAGATTATTCCTGAATGGGTGCAATATATAAAATCAAGTACAAGTTTTTGGATGGCTGGATGATGCTATAGAACCCGGACTTGGAATCACTTTGTCTTGAAAATATGTACCCTTTCTGTTAGCATCGCATGAATGACAAACTAGTGGCAGCAATAGCTCTTGGCTGGCCATGGCCCCAGAACTTCCACATAAAGTTCATCTTTGTGTTAAAGCCTGAGAAAATGTTCAGAAGGGCACTGGGTGTACCCTCATAACTGCCTTGTCTGTTTTTTTTTTTTTTAATTTTCTTTCAAAATCCCATGTTAGCATCTAAGGGCTTTCTTTCAACTGCAGGCAGCTTTTTTCAGTAGATGAGTATAACTGAATCAGTAAGAAAGGGACAAACCTGGGCCCCTGACTATGATACAAGTTACGGTTTGCTCTGTACAAGTTGTAAGCAGTTGGGCTCAAAGTGGACTGGGAACAGCCTTGTGATCTTCCATGGGTGGGACACATATTATTTCAGAAGAACCCAAGATTTAGTATTACCAGGAAGACTCTAGATAAAATTTCCCTATTCTTGCAAAACACTTAACCCGAACTTAATAAACCATAGTTTAATACAAATATTTTATTTTCAAATTCAAAATAATGAGCCACACAGTTTTAACCTGAGAGTTATATTTCATGGGTGGAGCAGGAACAGTCTCAATCTTCCATAAGCTAATCTATAGTAACTTATACTTCTTATAGTTACTTATAGTAACTTATACTTCTATAAGTTAGTCAAGGAGAACTGGGGCTACAAATTGGGAGGAAAAAAGAGCACATATTTTCAGTTTCTTTAAGATAAAAGAGGTATCGGTTAAAAAGAAAAAAAATAGAGCATGCATTCTCAATTGTCAGCCTCAAATTCATATTTTAAATATCTCCCAAGTATATCCGTAAATTCAATGGTGTCATAATCTGAAAAGAGGGAAGTTGCTAAAAAGCTATTCGTAGCCAGGCATAGTGGCTCGTGCTTGTAATCCCAGCACTTTGGGAGGCTGAGGCAAGAGGGTTGCTTGAGGCCAGGAGTTTGAGACCAGTCTGAACAACATAGTAAAATTCTGTCTCTACAAAAATTAAAAAAAAGAGCCCAGCATGGTGCACACCTGTAGGTCGAGTTACTCAGGAGGTTAACATAGGAAGATCACTTGCTCCCAAGAGTTTGAGGTTGCAGTGAGCTATGATGAATGCCACTGCACTCCAGCCTGGGCAATAGAGCCAGATTCTGACTCAAAATAAAATAAAACAAAAAATCTGTCAGCAAAAATGTTACCAACAATAGTATAGCAGTAAACCTTCAGAAGTGCGTATACAGTAACAACTACCTGATGCTTACTTATTCAACATCTACCTAGTGAGCTCCTACCATGGGCCTAGTTGGGGTGGTGGTGCAGAACTGAGATCCACTGGTAACAAGACAGGCCTAGTGCCTGCTCTTGGGAAGTTTTTCTTTTTTTTTTTTAAGAGACAGAGTCTCACTTTATCACCCTCGGTAGAATGCTGTGGTGTCACAGCTCATTGCAACCTCCAACTCCTGGGCTTAAGCGAGTCTCTTGCCTCAGCCTCCCAAGTAGCTGGGGCTACAGGCGCCTGCCACAACATCCAGCTATTTTTTTGTTGCAGTTCGGCTGGGGTCGGGTTTGAACCCCCCACTCTCAGTATATGGGTCCAGCGCCCTACTCACTGAGCCACCAGAGCTGCCCCAAGAGTTGAGTAAATCACTACATAATATAAAAAAATAAAATGTCCATTTAGCGATACCTCTTCATTTTTATGCCTCGGCAATATGAAGGAAATAGGGCACGGTAGGAAGAGCACTGTTTTGTTTTTTTAGGGGGCATGTAACTAGAATGATTAGGAAAGCAAGCTCCCTAATGAAGATCATGTTCATCAATGACCACAGAGTAAATCAGGTAAAAAGCTGATGGGAGAAGTTTATACTAAATTTATTATAACACCTGAACTTAGTGAGCTGACAACACCTGAACTTAATGGCACAAAAAGACAGGCAAGTGCAAGTACAGCCCCTCATGGAGTGGTCTTGCCAAAAAGGAAACCAAATAGACCAAACATCTAGATCAGTGGTTCTCAACCTTCCTAATGCCGTGACTCTTCAATGCAGTTCCTGTGGGTCGCAACCACAGGTTGAGAACTGCTGATCTAGATTCAGTGACCCAGCCGTTTGCAGGCAATACAGAAGACAGAAGATCATGTTAAACAACACCAGAGGGAGGCAGCTGCCAAATTTCAGCACATGGGAAACTGCACAGGGCAAACAACCCAGTTTCTTCAAGAGTGACAGCAACAGAATTACCAAAGGGGAGTTGTGACACATATAACTGTAAGTGTGTTCCTGGCTCATAATTTCAATAGCCTTTGTTAGTCTTTTTGTTATAATGCTAAGGCATTTTAGGCCTCAGAAGGAGGCTTCAGAAAACAGAATCTCTCTTTCATTTGCCCCTTTTGCCCCCAAGGCAAGACCCCAATCTCCCCCTAACTCTGCCTGATCTACCTTGTCTGACAGCCAGTCATAAGACCCCCATTTCAGAAGGGGTCTTCGCCCAACCCTGGAGAAAAGGATGCTGTTTCAGGAGGCCAAGAAGACTCTGGACAGACAGGCCTTGCTGGGTTTCCCCAGTCAGTCTATCAGCATTAGAGCACCCTCGTTTTGTCCAGTCACATTTGACACAGTGGTCCACGTTTCGACATGCCTATCCAATGAAGTCTCCATGAAAGCCTTAGGAGGCCGTCCTGGAGGGCTGCTGGACAGCTGAACACATGGAGGCTCCTGAGAGGGGCACACCCAGGGAGAGCAGCACAGCCAGAGGGTGTGGAAGCTGCATCTTGCTCTGTGTGTCTCTCTCCATCTGTATCCTCATGTCCTTTATAATAAACGGGGAAATGTAGGTAAGTGTTTCCTTGACTTCTGTAAGCCACTCTAGCAAATTGACTGAAACCAAGGAGGGGGTGTGAGATCGCTGATGTACAGCTGGTTAGGTAGAAGCCCAGGTAAGACAACCTGGGGCTTGTGATTGCATCTTAAGTAGGAGCCCGTCTTGTGAGACTGAGGCCTCCCCTGTGAGATCTGACGCTATCTCATGTCGGAAATGAATTGAAGGACACCGCCTGGTGTCTGTGGCAGAACTGATTGCTTGCTTGGTATGTGGGGATCACCCCCTCCACACACACATATTTGGTTACAGAAGACTTCTGTTTATTGTGATGTGAGAGCAGAGAAAAAACAGTTTGAGGGTCTGGGGATTTTTCCAGCTCTGGGGTAAGAAGAGGAGGAATCTTGCAGGTTAAGAGGGGCACAAGAGGCATTAAACAAAGGCAAGTATAGGCCTTATTTGGGTCTGGATTCAACTGTCTTTTTTCTTTTTTTTTTAAGTATGAAACAATCAGGAAATATAAGACATTTTAAATACTGAATATTTGATAATTAAAGAATTTTTAATGTGGTGACAGTAATAATTATAGTTATCTTTTCTAAAAGTGGTCTTCTGTTATAGGCACATACATGAGTATGGACAAAATGACAGCCGGGATTAGCTTCAAAAGAATAGGCAGGGAAATAAGCCCATGAAAAAAATGCTCAATAATGTCTGCCATCAATATGCACATAAAAATCAGAACGAGATAATACTTTACACCCATGAGGATGGCTAAAATGAAAAAAAAAAAGGGCATAGAAGTATTGGTAAGGACTTGGAGAAATCTGAACCCTCATACACTCTTGGTACCAATAAACAATGGTGTAGCCACTTAGGAAAAAAAATCTGGCAGTTCCTCAAATAGGTAAATAGAGAGTTACGATGTGATAACTCAGCAATTCCACCCCTAGATAAGTATTTCCGAGAGGAACTAAAAACATGCGTTTACAGAAAAACTTACAAATGTTCATGGTAACATTATTCATAATAGCTAAAATGGAGAAGCAGCCTAAATGTCCATCAAGTAATGCATGGATACTGTATATTCATACAAAAAAAGAAATGCTATATTGATACATGCTTTTAATACAATATCAATGAACCCTGAGAGCCTTACGCTAAGTAACAGAAGCCAGTCATAGAAGACCACGTATTAAATGATTCCTCATACACATACATGGCATTTCCAGAATAGGCAAATCTACAGAAACAGAAAGCAGGTTAGTGGGAAAAAGAGATTAGGGGAGTCGGGGTGATGGGGAAGGGGTCTCGAGTTTCTTTTTGGGGTAATGAAAATGTCTAAAGTTGATCGTGGTGATGAATGCACACCTGTGATCATACTCAGTGCCACTGAACTGTACATTTAAACAGGATGTTGGGAAGGGTGTGGGTAAGGGGTCAGAAGAAGTACAACACACCATGTGTTGAAAAGGTTTTAAATGTGCAGATCCTAACATCAGACCCTCTGAGTCAAATCCTGCCTCTGACAATTACTAGTTGTGTGAGCTTGGGCAAGATATTTAACCATTGCGAACCTCAGTTTCCTCAAAGGCAAAATGGCAGTGATAATACAGGTCTGTACAGACTACATGAGGTTGACACATTTAAGGTACGTAGAACAGCATCTGGTGCGTGTAAAAGGTTCGGTGAAAGCAAAGTGTTATTACTCTCATGGGCTCGTCCTGGGGTCAGCTCCTTTCGGTCATACTCATTTCTCAGTATCTCCCCCAGAAACCACAGTAATTAGGAACACCCAGTAGAGGTTCCCAAAAGTCTTCTTGACTTTGTCAGCTCTGTTCTTCATAATCCTTATGATGGTCCTTACCGAGGCATTATCTTCAAAAGGTCCTATCTTTCCTACCTCAGTAAGTTCATTTTCGTTCTGGTTTCAGGCTACAGAGGAAGGTTTAGGAGCAGCAGAGAGACATCTAAGAAGGAGACCAACCACAGCCACATTAATGGGCTCTGAGCCAGAAGCCCGACAACCCAGCCCATGGCTGCACATGTGGGATGGCAAAGGATGAATCCCTCAGATGGTCCTCCCAGACTCCTTCCCTTTGGCGGTGCTTCTTCAAGCCGGTGGGCTCAACCTGGAGGTGGCTGCATGTTGTTGCCCACAGTAACAGACCCGCTCACTTTGCCTGGATTCTTATGCTCTGCCTTGGCCCTCACTCTTGGATCCCAACAATGGCTCCTAAATTAGCAAAGTGTTTTGGCTCCTTTTCAATAACAAAGGCTTCTCATGAACCTCATCAGCGGAACTATGATAAATATTTTATAAATGGCAGTCTGAAAGCACACACAATGGCGTTTACATGCTCACATATGCTCTCAGTGCAGAGCTGCAGCATTTTCTCCCATTCACAATTGCTCCAAAACAGACTTTTAAATTTTTATTTTGTTGTACTGTATGTATCAACTGCACAAGGCAATCAGCCAAAGAAGACATCTAAACATACGGACTACATTTCAAGGCTTTGGAAAACATGCTAGAGCAAGAGTATGCTCTTCTGCTCTTTTCTCTGGGGCTGTCACTCAGCTGGCCAGGGGTCATGCCATACCTGGGCCAAATCACCCTGGCCTAAGGTCAGAGCCCCCCACCCCGGGCTGTGCAAACATGCAAAGCTGTGTGAAAGCTGAGTCTTGGAGCAGTGCTCCTCAGCAGCACTCTTTGTACCTTGCAAAAGGCTCATTCACATGCAAGAGCTCCCCCTGGGCACCCAGGAGTGGCCAGACAATCAGCAGTGCAGAATCTCTGCCAGTGTGTGCATTTGATATGCTCCCGGGGACAGAGATGGTCATTTATGGTGAAAAATAAATGTGCTGCTAATTAAATTTATTTCCCTAAGTGTCCACGTCTCCAGACCTTCATCCTATTTGTCAGGTGAGCAAGCATCTTCTACCAAAGAATATGCCAAAAATAAACTTCATTTCACTGTCATAATAACCAGAATTTACACAGCTTTAGCATTTTCCAAAATAAGTAGTGTTTTTCCAATTCACTTGCATAATCCCTTTGTAGTCCTCTGGTTTGGAAATTGAAATAGAACCAGGTATGGCACTGCTTGCTCAGATACAACGTTGACATTGACATTTTTGTAACTCTGGATACACAGCGTATTGTCACCTGCACTGTATATAACTTGCCTTATTCCCTTTCCAATGTATCCACTCCCAGTGAAGTAGTTGAGAATACAAATTTGAAAAAAAAAATCACAACTCAGCAGCTCCACCATGATGCCAAATTGCTACACCATTAAAGGTTTGTGATCGCTCATTGGCAGCAAAGGTCAGGATAAGCTGGGAATACGTTATAAATTATAACTTGCCTATTACTTTGAGAAAGTTTCTCAGATGGAAGTATCACAATGGTGACAGTGAAAGTTACACAGGGACATTTTGTGCGTGCTCCGCTTTAGATACAGACAAGCGCATCTACTGCGTGCACTTTGGGACTAAGCACTATCACTAACAGAATCTTTGGTGCGTGGAGTGGCGTGTCTGTCTGCAGGGCAGTGATTTGGCAGAGCGAGCGCAGGAGCTCTCCCCTACCATCCCAATCAGGATTACAAAGTGGAGACAGCAAGGACTGGGACAGTGGGCAGGGAGCTGGTGGAAAGGCAAGGGCTACAGGAGAAAGACTATGGCCACGACTGGCAGCTGGGCCTTAGTTTCATCCTTGGCTTTGCCACTCTAGCAACGTGAGAGGGGAGGAGATTCACCCCTGTGAGCCCAAGTGTCTCACATGAGAGGTGGAAACAGTGGGTATTTCAGAGTTGCTGAGGACACAGAAAGTGGACAGCAGGTGGTCAGGAGGGGAACATGGGTGTAATGAGGGAGCAGAAGCTGTGGAGTCCTGTGCCGGGTACCCAGCCCCCACACTAGGGGCACTGCCACCTACCACACCACTCACAGGAGACTGTGAGGCCTGGGAGCCAGAAGAGCCCCCGAGAGATTGTTTGTAACAAGAGATCATTCAGGCTTAAGGCATTTGTCAGCCTGATTTACTCTGCAATTAATTCAGGTTTCTAAATATAAATTTACAATATTGTGTGAACACGATGGGAGCTACTAACACCACTTGCAATGTCAGAAATAGGAAGGAGAAAGATGGGAGGAACAATGTATTGAATATTTGTTACCTTTGTTTTAAATGTTACTTAATTGTAAGTTCGTATAATTATGTTGTAATATACTTTTTCTCTTAGAACAGTTTAGATTTATAGAAAAGTTAGAAAGACAGTACAGAGTCCCCACGTCCTACACACGGTCTCCGCTATTATTGAGGCGTGTACTAGTGACAAAACTGGTACATCTCTCACAACAGTGAACCAATGTCACACAGTATTTTACTAAAAGCTAACGCCCCTCGCTTTGCTCAGATTCCCATAGTCTTCACTACCGTCCTTTTCTGTTTGGGGGTTGCACCCGGGGTACCACACTGCGTTTAC
>NW_003852421.1:2775764-2793946 GCF_000181295.1 Otolemur garnettii | reverse complement strand
GTTTACCGTCCTTTTCTGTTTGGGGGTTGCACCCGGGGTACCACACTGTGTTTACCGTCCTTTTCTGTTTGGGGGTTGCACCCAGGGTACCACACTGCGTTTAGTCAAGCCTCCGCGGCTCTCTCGGCTGTTGTGGTTCCTCAGACTACCATTGTTTTGGGTGACACTGTTTTGAGGAGTCTTGAGTATTTTGCATAATGCCCTTGAACTGGGACTTGTCTGGTTTTCTGCCCTCGTGATCCAACTGGGATTATGGGGTTTAGGAGAAAGATCACATTGCATCAAGGGTACACAACTACCAGCACGACATCTCTGCTGATGTTGACTTTGGTGCCTGGCAGAGGGCGTGTCTGTCAGGTTCCTCCACAGTGAAGTGACTCTACGGGACCCGTGTATTTATCCCTCTTTCCATCCCGTTCTTTGTGAAAGGAAGTTATTAGGCACAGCCACACGAAAGGGCTGGGGAGTTATATCCCAGCTCCTTGAGGGCAGAGTAGAAATTATTTGGAGCTCCTGCGCATGGGGGGGTTTCTATTCTCCATTTACTCATTCGCCAGTCATTTATTTATATCAGTATGGACTCGTGGATTTCTATTTTGTACTCTGCTTTATACTCCAACACTACATCATTTATTTTGTTTGTCAGCTGTCCCAGCTCTGGCCACGTAACTCTTGGCTCTTGTTCCCCTTTGACACTTTCCACCCTCCACCACTCTGTGGCTTTTTTCAGCACTGCCTTTTCTGACTAGAAATTGATATAATATCATTACAAGGTATTGGTATTAGAATCTGTCATTTATCCACAAAGATTTCTAGATGTGCTTTTAAAACTTGATTGCAGCCTTTAGTTGAGGGCTTCTTCCCCCCACCACTGAGGTATTACCCTCTGAGTACCCTGCCCAGAGTTTTCCTCCTGTGGCTGGTGGGAACACAAACCATCCCCTGCTCAGAGACTGCTCGGCCTGCTCATTTCTGGTGGTTCTTTCCTCTGCTGCTGCGCTGGCACACGGGCTCCCACAGACGTGCTAAGCATGCCCAGCTAAAGACTGGGGGATCCTCTCCAGCTCTCCAGAGCTTCCTCTGGCAGTCTTTGCCTCTCTGGTTCTCTGCCTTGTGAGTTCTAGTTGGTTTGGCTTCCCAGATTCCTAGCTCTGTTTCCTAGATTAAGAGACCTCTGGCCTCAGCCATGTCCCCTTCCCTGTCGCAGGGCTTAGGAAAGAGACACAGTAAGCTGGGGCAACCACAGGGCTGGCCTCTGTTGTCCTTTCCAGGGGCCACACTGCTTTATGTCCAATGCCTGAAAACCACTGTTTCTTATGCCTCCTAGTTTTTCAGATGTTTAAAACGGGAAAGTGAATCCAGTCCCTGTTAACTCTGTCTTGGCCTGAAGTTCTAATTGACTCCAAAATTCCGTATGCAGGGTCCCATTTAGCAAGGTGATGGGCTTTTCCTGGGGCCTTAAATAGTTTTGTCATCATTAGTGATTCATGGTGAATCATTTAAGCAAGTGAGGGACAGGGCTTTGACTGCGCAGCACTGGACAGCAGTGTTACCCTGTCTTCATCACGTCTGAGCTTGCTGGTGCAAAACCTAAACAGGGAGGGCTGCCTCACCAGGGACAGGGGCCTGGGCTGACCGGCAGCAACCGAATGTTTTAAATGCAAGCAGCCTACACGTGCGATGTGTGCACGTTGGCTAAGTAGCCTTCAGAGCCTGCAGGAGAAAGCTTGGTTTCCCAGGATGTTCCCCTCATCCTGGGTGATCTGGAAGTGCTGGTTCCTATGAGCACTCAGCACCAGCTTGTAGACCCACTTGGTTGACAAAGGTGGTGGGTGAAAAAATCATGGCTGGAAATGCCTCCTAGGTCTTCCTGACATGTAGACTACTGCAGAATGAGTCACATGCACACACATACACACCCTCAACGGGAGCAAAAATGAGACCAGTGACATCTCCAAGCCAGTTAGTGCTACCATGTTTTCTGTCCCCTTCGCTTGGCTATGGGGGCACTTGCTTCCTGCCCTGCTCAGGCCCCACCTCCAGCCTTTCAGTGTGGGATCCACTCTTGGCATCTCTGGCCACACCCCTATCTACTAACCCATTTCACACTTCTGGCCCACCCAGAGCAAGAGAGCTGTAGGAGAAATGAAAATGTTTCTTCTCATAATCAATGAAGCAACTACAAATAACCACGGAATTCCTTGCTTCAGATGTGGAGTTTCTTCAAGACTTGTTTCCTGTCATGCATGGCAAGAGAGGAAGAGACCCCACATTCAGGACACATGGAGGGCGGCAGAGGGGTGGTGGTCGCACTAAAGCAGATGAGGGCTAGCACCCTGGTTCTAGAGTTAATTGGTATACAGGCCTTAAATAGGGGAAGGGGGAGTACAGAAAAAACTGGAGGGGGGGTGTCAAGAGCTCCGGGTCAGTAGGAAGCCTCCTTCCCACACAGGTCTCTACTGGACTGCACTGAGGTATGTCCAATGACTCAGCCCCTTTTCACACCACTCCCTTCAGGACAACCGCCTGGGTCACACCTGTGGATTCCCACACCCCAGTTCAGGACAAGCTGAACTTCATTGGCTACTCGACCTACTGATTATCAGCCTCAATTTGGCCAGTGATGGATCCCTTTGGGTCTCATATCCTGACAGAGAGTGAAATTAGTGCTTTCCCCCACCCCCCCAAAAAAATCCAATTCAAGTGTAGATTTAGGCTAAAGCCATAAGCAAATCCTATCTATCTCCTGGGCAAATCTGAGGGATGGAACTTTCTAACACAATTAAGCTGCTATTTTCTACAAAGACTGTTTATTACCTCCAGGACAATGTTGGGACCAGGCTCTCTTATCTGGGCCTTGTACCATCATGCCAGACGGTTCACTGCTCTACAAGCACAACACACCTTCCAGGCCTATGCATGTCCATTCTTCCCCTACCTCCTCCCCACCTGCTCCACCTGGGAAATTCTCGGTCATGCTCCAAGGTTTAAGTCCAGTGCCGCCTTCCCCATGAAGGACTCCCTAAAATCCTCTAGTATTAGTCCCAGAGATAGAGAATTAGCAGTCAATGCCTTTTTCCCTGGGCTCCCACAGCTATAACTTACTGCTGTTAAACTCTTGCCTTTTGTTTGGAACTGGGGTGCCTGAGGGCAGGCAGGGACTGTGCTCCACCACCTCTGGGCCCTGAGGCTAACAAAGGACAAGCAGGGTCTTCAGAGAGGTGGGGGTGGACATAGGGAGGGAAGGGCACAAGAGCAGCACTTGAGGATCTTAAGAGATCAGCACGTGCTCTCTGACTGCCTTCTCTTCCTTGGGAGGCAGGAAAGCATGAGGTGAGGTCTATGCACAAGGACGCTAGTGTTTGACAGTGTTACATGGGAGGAAGCTGATAGCCCCCAGAGTCCTGGACTAGACCCACAGAGACCTGGGCTTTGGTCTTGGCTTTCCTCTCAAGCATTCTGGGTAATTCTCAGCAAGGCTTTGGGCCTGGGCTATAAGGAACAATCTATTGAACACGTCATCTCCAATCTAGGTGTAGGGGTTCCAAAGTGATGAAGCCTGAACTACCCTTAAGGTTTTCTGACACCTCATGGCTTGTTTGAAGTCCTGGTGCACATCACCCTCAGGTGCAGAATTTGTTTTCCAAACCCATGTAATATTAGAATAATGGCTGTTCCCTATCTGGTAATGAGAAACCGTTTTTATAAGTGAAACCCGCATACCAGCAGGCTCAGGGTAGGCCCACGCTGCTACCTCCAGATGGGGATTAATGGGACACTGCACAGACACATTCATTTCTTTCAGCAAATATGGCAACAAGGGGATGATATCCACCAGATCTCTAATAAAAGAAAGCAGGAAAAGCACATACAAAAGAACAGAAATGAGTAAGAACAAGCAAGCACTTACAGGTCTGGGCTGATTGTGCCTCTGTTAAAATAAAAACAAAACATTTTAGTTCATCAAGGCACTTGGGAGAAAGCTAAGCTGTAACGGCTCTGGCTTTATTAAAGTGTCACTGACTGTGACAAGGAAAACAACAGGAGCTTTATAAATGGATGGAAAGACCACCATTTCTCATACTGCTTCAAAGTCTTAAGAAGCCTTGTCTAGATGCTGTTCTGCGTGTTTCATCCAGTGGCATTTGGCAAATTTCAAGGCTGGAGACACAGTAATAGAATTAATATAGGAGGAGCTGCTGAATGCATTCCTCAGTCATGAGCAAGGAGGAACAACATGGAAAGTTAAAACACGGCCAGCGATTAGCAACTGCCTTGCTCTGGTTAGTAGACAAAGGCCTCATTCAAAGGCAAGCTAATGGTCTTTCTTGTTGAAAACCCAACAGTCATCATAGCCTTAGGTTTCAAAGAATCTACTGGGGAGGAAGTCAGGACTCCAGGCAGGGTAAGTGGCACAGGCTGCCAGCCAGGCCCAGGGAGCCTCTACACTATGGGAAGTCAGCATGCCCACTGTGGTGTGGGCAGGGGACCTGAAGTAACAGGGACATAATGGGCCAAGTTTAATTCAAGAACTGCTAACCATTGGCCTACCACATGGGGGGATGCAATGGCAAGTAAGACAAGAGCCCCTGTCCCCAGAAAGCTGCCATCTAATGAGGGAGGAAAACAAGCATGTCACTGCTAAACCGAGAGGATCAAGACAATGCCCATCAGCGAGAAGACAAGGGCAAAGTGTGACAGAGGCTGAGGGGGCAGTGAGCAAAGGGTAAGAGAAGAAACAGGGAGCCTTGTGCAGCATCAAGATGGGCACTGAGAGACAGGGAGAGATGGGGAGATGCAGGGGGACGAGTGAGCTCGGGCAGAGATGGGGAGATGCGGGGGGATGAGCGAGCTTGGGCAGAGATGGGGAGACGCGGGGGGACAAGCGAGCTCGGGCAGAGATGGGGAGACGCAGAGAGACAAGTGAGCTCAGGCAGAGATGGGGAGACGCGGGGAGACAAGTGAGCTCGGTGATGGAGGCGCTAAAGGAATGGGAATGTTCAATTTACAATCACCAAGATGTGGAAACAGCCTAAATGCTCAACAACCTAGGAATGAATTAACAAGCTGTGCCATATGTATGCCATGGGATACTATTCAGCCATTTAAAAAGATGGAAACTTTACATCTTGTGTATTAACCTGGATGGAGGTAGAACACATTCTTCTTAGTAAAGCATCATAAGAATGGAGAAGCAAGAATCCTAGGTATCTATTCTAATATGAAGCCAGTAGATGATCTAATAGACACCCACATAAGAGAAAAACTCAAATCAATTCAAGGTAAGGGAGGGTAGGCGGGAGGGGAATGATGGGTCATGGTGTATGGCACACCTCTTGGGGGTGGGACATGACTTTAAGAGGGATTTTACCCAACAAATGCAAACAGTGTAACCTAATTCTTTGTACCCTCAATGAACCTGAAAAAAAAAAAAAAAAAGACATGGGAATGTTCCAAATGGTTGGAGCAGAGGCTATGTAAGTAGGAAAAGAGAATAAAACCACACTGAGACTATGATGGGCCCAAAAGGACCTGGAGTGAATGACAAAGCTGCGTTCAGGATGAAACAAGGTAGGGAGACAGGCAAAGAGACACTGGTTGGAGATTTAGGAAGTAGTAGCTCAAACAGGAGACAATGAGGACTTGCTCGAGGCTGTCCATCCAGGCAGAAGGGGGGAAAGCTGAAAGGGAGTAAGGAAGGAGAGAATGGGAAGGTGATGCTGAGGCCCACCCCAGGTGACCTGGGGAAGACTGGAGCTGTTTAGAGATGAGTCAGAAGGACACCATGTTGGACCCCCGGTGTGGGCAATCATCGAAGCCAGCAGATCTGCAGGCAGCCGTAGCTGTGGGCCTTAGAGTCAGGGGAGAGTGGGCTTCAGAAACAAGCCAACAGCTGTCATCATGGGTAAGGACGAAGGAGAGAGGGGAGACCAATAAAAACTGTTCATGGAAATCAGCAACTGGATTGGCATTGCCACCAGCAGAATGCTGAGGGAGTGCCACCCATGTCCCCCATGCCAGGGACGGAAGTAGTGATAGCAGATTCCCTAAAGTACAAGTCCATGGCCTGGTCCCATGTGATGTGTTTTGGCATATGAGCAGTGGGGTTCTAAAAAAAAAAAAAAAATGGAAGCAAACCAAAAAGGAGAACAGATGGGGGAAAGATGTTTCCCTCTTTTTCAAGATAGAGGCCCTTGGCACTTCAATTATAATAAGAGGAAAGTACCTTCCACTCTTACTGCTCACCTGCTCCAGCTGACGTTCATAACTTCTTAGGCTAGACGAGGGTTTCCTGGCATCTGAGGTCCACCTCAATGGGCATTTGTCACTTTGATATTATTGGACTAATTCATGGACTGATACAATTTGGTGATTTTTTAAAGGGTGAAGAAATACTGGACAACAAAAATGAAACCATTTACAGAGTGGTTATGACTCTTGGCTGGTATCAGTAAGAATGTTTCAGCAAGGTCCCTGTACCATGCAGGCACAGTAAGTGGGCTCTAGGGCTCCACTTTTGGGTTTCTGCCAGGGGCTCAAGTCACAGACACAGACCTGGAGTCTACTAGCTTGGGGGGCTAGCTGGAAATGGGTAGGAGAGAACTTTCTGGGGTGACAAAAATGTTCTCTATCTTGTTTTGGGTGGTGCCTGCGTGGGTATCTACAATTGTTGAAGCTAATATAACTGAATAATTAGGACTAGCACACTTTAGAGGATAAATTATATCTCCATACAAATTAACAGAAGTGAAACCAAAAAGACTCTGTGCAAGCCCTTCCCTTCAACATCCAAGAGCTCAGCGCAGGAATGGAAGTGTGGCAACCAGTCTCTGTCTGCCTGGGGCAGTGAACAGGTATGTCCCACCACGGCACCTCCTACAGCACCACATTGGATCAGGAAGCATGTGGCCGACTCTCTTCTAGACACTGGCAGTGTGTAGCCTGGCACTAGGGCACAGCCTCTTTCTTCTAAGAGAAGCGCCTTACTTGTAGGGTGCTATCAGTAATGGAGGGTGCTATCAGTAATGATCCTGGGGTTCTAATCTACAGCACTCTGGGGCGGAGGGGAGTGGTGGATAATCACAGCCTAAACAATGGAAGTCACTTTATGGCTTGGGTTTGGGGGATGAATACAACACGTAGTTATCAAGTACCTGTTCAGACAGCTCCCCACCTCTGTGAGGAGGGGCGCTCTGTGACTTCAGTGGAACCTAGGGCAGGATGTCTGCTAACACACTTGCTGCCACTACCCCACATTGTGTGCAACACACACCCGGTGGGCCCCGAGCTGTCACTCAGCAAAGCCTGGCCAAGATGATAACGTTAAGTTGGAACATATGAGTTTTCTAATATTTAACCATTTTGGACTTTACAAAGTGGCAATTTCATATTTCAATCTGTATTTTCTATTTACTTTATGGTTTATTTGGGCAGGCCATAACTCGAAACAATTTTTACAACTACGAGTGATACTGCTACTATTTTGGTCACTTCTCCACATATAATGACAAAATTGATCCCTTCTGTAACAAGGCACTGTTATTCTAATTCTGAAAAACCTGATGGGTTTAGAGAGATATCACTGTGCTTTACGTTAATGATGATAACTATCATAATAGACAACATATAAATGTGTACACAGACTTTCCACATACGTTAACTCATTTACCATATTTTACCGTGTACAACACACACATTTTTGGCCCAACTTATTGAGGGAAAAATAAGGATGCACCTTATACATGGGGAGCACTATTTACTACTGGTACATAAAATTTCTTGTATTTTATATTTGTTCTTGTGTTTTGTCAATTACTCATTACATAAAATGTCTTATACCATAATCTATTTAAAATAAATGCTAAATTCCTTTACAATGATTACCTAAAAATAAACAAATAAAAGTTTGAATTAAAAAATTAAAGTGCAAGATTTTTTGTCCTGAAAGCCTGGGTCCAAAATGTGGGTGCACGTTACCCATGAAAGGGTATTATACACGGCAAATACTATATTCCCCACAGCAACTCCGAGCTCAGTTCTATTCTGTCTCATGATGAAACTACTTAATAGATTTCCATACCAGACAATCACCAGGGCTAGAGGTGAATGGCTCCCCCATGAAAATAAGTTCCAACTTTCTTATGTTCCTTATCACACTTTCTATTTGTATCTTTCTTTTTGGGCTACTTTTGAAAAATCATCATACTTTCAGACATAGTCACATTAGAAGCTTGTTAACTTATTACCAGTAGCATGCGATTTGAGTTTTACGACTTACATCTTATTTTCATCTTTTGGGGACTTTCACAAACCAGCTAAACCCTTGATCCAGGCACTGATAGAAAGGGCAAATTCAGCATATGTAAATGTTAACACATAATAACACATACATTTATAGAGAACTAAACCCTTTTAACTAAAATGTTAGCTGAAAAGTGACCTGGACAGTCCTTGCACCACGTGGGCAATATTTTATATTTTGTCACTACAATGGACTGAATGTTTACGTCCCTCCAAAATTCTTATGCTGAAATCCTAACCCCTGGGTGTTGGTATTAGTGGATGGGGTCTTTGAGAAGCGATTAGGTCATTAGATCACCCTCACAGATAGGACTAGCACTCTTACAAAAGGGACCCTGGACAGCTCCACTGCCCCTCGGCCATGTGAGGACACATCAAGGACATGGCCGTCTGTGAACCAAGAAGCTGGTCCTCGCCAGGTGCCAAATCTGCATCAATCTCCCTACTTTGATCTGGGACTTCTCAGCATCCAGAATGGTGAGAAATAAACTTCTGTTGTTTACGAGCCACCTAGTCTGTGGCATTTTATACTAACAGCACAAACAGATTATGACAATCATCATAGAGACACAGCTGACCACTGTTAGTGCATCACCCCATCCCCACCACCTGCAGGAAGGAGAAACCATCTTGAGTTTGTAAAGTCTCCCAAAGGGAGGTGACATAAGACTTCCCGAGGGAGCAGGAAGATGGAGCGAGAGGCCCAGAGAAGGAGGAGAAACAGATAGATTAGAGGAAGTTTAGCAGGCACAAGCCAGGAAGACAGCAGATGTGTAGGAGAACCTGAGAAGGGTAGACCAGGAGCCGAGGCCTGCACAGCATCTCCTGGCGAGGCCTCTATGGGGGTGCTCCAGAATGCAGGGACTGCACATTAAGAGCTGAAGAAGCTTCTGGAGACCTAGCAAAAGACTCCTGTGCCCCAGCTTTGCACAGAAGCAGAAGAGCTGAATGCCTTTAGGAGACTCTCAGGCTTGGGCATGGACATATTATGACCAGGGTGGAGAAGTTGAAAGTGCCTTTTCTCAAACATTCTTACGAGCCTCACCCAATCTGGTTTGTGTGTGGTGGAGGGAAGGAAGGGATGAGAAATAGATGAAATCAAATTTAGACAGACAGAAAAAGGTGACATTTCTCACAGCCAGAGTTGTGGGATAAAATGTTTCCCTGCATGTATGAGCCTAATTACTATCAAGAATACAACGGGATATCTGCAAGTATCATAGCTAACCTCACTTTTCACCTTTCCTCTAAAATTATCAAGCTGCTAACAGACCCACTAGTTAGCCCACCAGAGATCACCAGGATTTCATAAACCTTATTTTGAAAAACACTGTGCTGGACCTTAAGCAAAATGAGGGCACGGTCCTTTCAGCACCTAGCAAATACTAAGCCGACAACAAAAAGGTGTTGAACAGAACTGGTGGTGTCTGACTCCAGTTAGGGTTGGGACTTCAGAATCTTAACACAGTAGGAAAATCTCCCACTGCTGGGGCTACCAGGGGCTCATCATTCTTTGGAAGTGTAACATATAATCCACAAGACTTGACAGCTATATCTGCTTTTGATGACTGTCTGAATTTTATTTAATGAGGTTATAAAGAAAAGTAATTTGCTTCCATGCAAAATTTTACCTACAGAAGTTTTCAATCTGGGGAAGAGCCTATTTCACTTTGATGTCCATAAACCCAAACCAGTGGGATTTTTGCCCAAGTTCCTTTATGTGAATTTTTCTGGTGTCCCCATGAGGTGACTACAAAGACAGTGACATCCTAGGATGTGTTCCCAGAACTCTGTCCAGGAGCACACCTTTCTGCCTCCCCTCCCCATTCTCTTAGCCTCAAATGTTTGGGGACTTGGCAGAACATGAAGGGAAGGGAAAACCAAAGTAAATTCATCAAAAATCCTAGTTAACTATGAAATACAAGTAATCAGAATCTTTAGATAAGCTTTATTTTGCTGCTTTATTTCTATTTTTAGGGAATGCCAGATTGAGTATTTTTAAACAAAACAAAAATTTCCTAAATATGACTTAGGGACAATATAACTTTAGTGCAGAATTCCTATACCTTCTAAAGTTTTATAATAAGAATTGACCTGCACTAATACATTAGATTTTAAATTTCCTCTTTACCAAATTCCAGAAATAGTCACGATTACAACTCATTAGAAACATTTCGGGGGCTGGATGCAGTGTCATGCCTGTCATTCTAGTACTCTAGGAGGCCAAGGAAGGTGGATTGCTTGAGCTCAGGAGTTCAAGATCAGCCTGAGCAAGAGTGAGATCCTGTCTCTACTAAAGATAGAAAAATTGGCCAAGCATTGTGATGGCTGCCTGTAGTCCCAGCTACTCAGGAAGCTGAAGCAAGAGGATCTCTCCAGCACAAGAAGCTGCTGTGAGCTATGATGATGCCATGACCCTATACCCAGAGCCACAGAGTGAGACTTTGTCTCCACAACAGTAACAGTGAAATTTCAATTATCAAAGAAAGATTAAAGCTCTTATCGTATCTATTCTAAGTAGAGCAAAAAGTACACATATCATTATCAAAAGGTAAACAATAGCAACAGAAACAAAAAACATTTTGGTATGAATTTTCATCAATAAAAATTTTGTATTAGTCGGAACACACATTTCATAGAACATCCCCCATTGACTGAGGTTGATCAAAATATTAATAGATGCTACTACCTCTACAGGTGTTGCCACTCCCTCAAAAGGCTTACTTTTTTAAAATCGAAAAAAAAAAAACAAAACCAAAACGTGCTACTAGAAATCTGCTTGAGTATACAGTTTGTCACAGGAACACTTTGAAATACCTCACTTTCTGGTAAGTTAAAAAGCAGGGAGAAAGATGCTAGCAGTGAGAAACATGATAAAGTGGTTTCTCCTTTTGTTGTTCATTTGCTGACTCTGAATGAGACATTTAAAAAGAATATATACAGGGTGGCCACAAAGTCTGTGTGCAATTTAAAATAGCCATAGACAGCTATTTTCAATTGCATGCAAACTTTATGGCCTAGCTTTTTTTTTTTCCCCCCAAAGTCCTAGCTTTTTGGATATCTTGTAGAAGTCACAACAAAATTCCAATTTGGGGAGGATGTCAAGAACAACAGCACAATAAAACAGAAGTCAGGCAAAGGCTAGACGAGGTTAAAAAACAGCCAATATAAATTTCAAAATGGCGTGAGAACACATCTACATGCATATTGCTACATTTTACATTTGAAAAGCCACTCGCGGTATTTCCCATCTATGTTATGACTCCTAAGAGTACATGTTAATAAAAAGGAGTAATGAAGGGTAGCGCCTGTGGTTCAAAGGAGTAGGGCACTGGCCCCATATACAGGAGGTGGCGGGTTCAAACCCAGCCCTGGCCAAAAAAAAAAAAAAAAAAAGACTAATGAAGAGAACCATAATTTAACCACATGCCACGGGTGACCCATAAAACACAAAATAACTTACTAATAAAAGGACCTACTAATTATTAGTTCTTACTAGAACATAGAGAATTTCAATTAGACACTTCAGTTACAAACATTATCACAGAGTTGATATGAAGTTAACCACACCCTGCTTTTAATCAGTTCATCTTAATGCCTATGTCTCCTTAATCCCTATTGCTTAAGGATGGATAAGCAAAAGTACTGCCAGCTCTGTGGTTCATCCTATAAGGGTACATGTGAATCTCTCTAAATGTAGAATATAAATGTCTTAACACAATAACTAAGAAAATGACATGAAGGCTGTATTACCCAGTTGGATGAAAATATTTCAAATTGTATATAAAAACAGCACATTGTACCCCATGACAGTATTAATGTACACAGCTATGATTTAATAAAAGAAAAATTGTTGGTCCTTGATATCAGCACTTAAAACAGCTGTCTGTGAGAGAGAACGTGCTGAATGGTTTCAGACCTTTCAGGAGAGCCCTCTATTCTGCACCGGGTGGAAGTTGCTGTAGTGTGAGTGCCTGTAAGAGCCCAGCAGAAACACCAGTGCACGTTTTCATATTTACATTCATACCTATACAACAGGACTCTTGATCTGCATGACACATGCCCCATGCCTCCAGGCTGTGCAGACTTAAGGCACAGTGGCAGCCCCAAGGGAGAGGTGACTTACAGTGGCTCAGGCAGACACCACTCATACTAAGTTTCCATGTGCTTGACCAATGGCTACTGCACAGAGATGCACACGTGGGGCTCTAGCTCTCCAGGCGCTGCCGGGGCAGAGCCCAGGTAATCCCCGTGAGTTAGCCGAGGCCGTGCCTCCTGTGCTGGCTGCCCGCTCATCACAGACTGGCAGGCCATTTGTCTGTGGCAGCTCAGCAAATCCCACAGATCCTTCTGGGCCTTTTGCAGTAGGCTTTTCATACCTTGAATCTTATTTAATGTTCACATGAAAAAGCAGCTGCGGCTTGACGTACTCATAAAAGTCTTGCTGGAAATTAACACCTTGCTCAAATAAAAACATAAAGGTAAGTATGTATCTGAGGTCATTTTGGAAGGAAAGCAATATCCTCACCAGCAAGGGAGGGCCCAAGACAACAGGTGCCCTGGTGACAGCTCTCTCCAAAATATTAGGGCTCTAGTTGTGAATTGCCAAACCATCTGTGGCAACCTCTTTCCATTAGGAAAGGCATTAAAGAGAGGTCAAGCATCTTGATTTCTGTCTCCAAAGCCAGGTGTTTCTCAATATGTATCACTGATCACAAATTGAGTAGAAGCAGTGACAGAAATTAAAAGTGGATTACCATGATTGTTGTGGCAAATATATATTTTTAAAGCCCCTTAGTTTATAACCCTCAAAGTTAACAAAACCAAGCACATTCTTCCAATTATCTACCATGTTTTTGTTGTTCAATACAGAACCAAACAAAAAAGGAAACATGGTAACATAGTGAGGCATCATTAGGATGTCAACTGGGAAAATTCAGTCTTAAATTTTATTAATCAGGAAATTTAAGCAGACAATTTAACAATGAGTGTGTTGGTATCTCCGTGACTTGTAGTCATGGCATTTTGAAAGCAAAATGTAGATGTGGTGCTCCTAAGCCCTCTCCAGTCACCAGAAGAGGCAATGTCTGGTGACTTCTGCTAATATGCTAAAACAGTTTCTGTAAAAGCATAGAGCCTATACTTTTAGGGTCTCAGGAGGCTGAGGCAGGAGGATCATTTGAAGCCAGGAATTGCATGGGCAACATAGCAAGACCCCATCACTGGAAAAAAATAAATAGCTATGCATGGTAGCTTATGCCTGTAGTTCCTAGCTAGCTGGGAGGGTGAGGCAGGAGGATCACCTGAGTGCAGGAGTTAGAGGCTGCAGTGAACAATGAGTGCCTGCTACCGCACTCCAGCCTGGGTGACAGAGTGAGACCTGGTCTCCAAAACAAACAAACAAAGCAGAGAGTGTATTTGGGGACCAGCAGTCAGCCCAACACAGTTGAGGTGAAGGGTGGTTGGCATGGGAAGGTTTTTGGGAGGGGGGCACACAAAGGGTGGCTGAGAATGTCACTTGAGTTCCTGAACAGCAATGATTCTCAAATTCTTGATGCACGATGGAGTCACCTGAGAGCTTTAAAAAAATCTTGGAGCCAGACATCACTCCAGATCTGGAAATCAGAAATTACACATTTTTAAAGCTCTCCAGGTAATTCAAGTGTGCTGCCAAATTTGAGAACCAGTAGTATGGAAATGTGCTTTTCCAACTTTGAGGTGCATACAAATCTTCTGGGACCTTATTAAGATGCAGATTCTGACTCCTGAGAGCAACCCAGTAACTCTGCATTTTAACAAGATCCCGGTTGATGCTGAGGCTGCTGGTCCACAGGCTAGGTTGAGACACAAAAACTATAGATGACGGGAAACCTCCAAAAATTTCTGTGTGTGGGAGTGACGTAACCAAAGGTGAGCTTTCCAAAAAGGCATCAAGCATCCCTTAGCAGAAGTAAACTTAAAAGAAAAGGATGAGATAGCAGACCAGGAAAGACCTAAGGAGAGAGGCCAAGAGATGGAGTTAGAGAAGCCTGAACAGTTCTGGGCAGCAGATTCCCTGAGGAGAATTAACCCTATCATACTCAACACCACCCCTCAGGGGGCTGTTGCTATGGGGTGGGCTTGTAAAGAACCTGTTAGGATCCAAAGACACTATTAAACTATAGTCTACTTTGAAATACGGTCCTTCCAGCAGTCTGAGTTACTGCACAACACAGTGGGGTGTAGAAGCCAATGCCTTTGACTTCTCCTGTGGAAAAGACTTCATGCCCCCCCCAGATCACGTCCTTCTCCTCCAGGTACGTGGGGGTATTGCCTAACCCCTCGCAGCTGGGAAAGCAGGTATCTGGTTCTCATCAGCTCAGGCGGCTTCCATTCCTGCAATCCTGGCCGCCCCGAGAGAAACTAAGTAGAAGCCATACAGGCCAGGTCTGTGTGTAAGACCCGGAGGTGCCCCCATCCACACATGGGTGGAGTGAGGAACACACTTCTGTTGGGCTAAATCACATAGCCTTTGAGGCTGTTACTACCATAGAAGCCTAGCAGATGCTGATGATATACTAACCAAGCGGCTCTGCACCCTGCGGGCTGGCCCAGTGACCTGTAGATGTGACCTGATGCTTCCTGCAGCCCAGTGAGCCTGCTGGACATTGCCCTAAATTCCATCCAGATGGGAAGATGTTGCTTAAAGATCCTTATCTTAGTGACTCCTGTAACCCCTCAGGCCCCACGGTTCAGAAGGGTTTCCTCAGCTTTCCTCTAGGTGAGATATTTCCATAGTAAGAGCTCTCAGCTGTGATGCTCTCCCTTTTCTTCCCTTGTCCCCCCCTGCCCCATGCCATGGCCAGTGAGAATCGGACTTTATTACTTGGTTCTTATCTTTGTTTCAATCCAGATTTCATTTTCTACATTCAGAGTTCTAACTAAACAGCATGACACAAATCTGTTGTTAAGAAAATTCAAACAATATTAGATTTTTTTTAATTAAAAAAAAAATAAGTGTTGCTTTGAAGCTGAGGATTTGGCTTGATCCTCTTTTCCAACCTCTCACTTTGCACCAAACCAAAGACAGTTCAGAGGGCTCTAAGGTCACTCAGCTCAACTTCACCCTGAAATGAGATATTTGAAGTCTGCAAATGAATGTAAAACAGGTTCTGTGTGAACAAGGAAAATAATGACCTGAAACCACTTCAGAGGTGAATCACCAATTCTAGTTGTACCTCATGACTTTGTCTTTGTTTGTTGAAGTCCACACCTATTTCTCAAGTGAATAGTGAGGAATGTCCTAGGCGAATATTCTTTTTAGTACGAGACAGTATCAGGAAGTAAAAAGAGAACTGTGTTGAATACTTGATATTTTCAAATTTAATTAATGAATAAGCTGCACCCCAATTTTTCATTTGTAAATGACAGAGTTGGAAGTCGGTTCATTTCCAGAGTTCTGTGCAATGCTGGCCTAGGATACCCTTTAGTGGTGGATGTGACTCTACCTTGGCTGGAAATTTGAGTACTTTTCCAAGGATGGCTTTACTTCCTCTCTGAGACACTCCTAGACATCGTCCCATCCTCCACCCATCACTCAGTTTCCTTCACCTCTTATATGACTCAATTCAAAAAAATTTCAAAATTCACTCAAATCAATCATCAGGTCAGCCATCAAGTTGCTCTCTTGGCATAGACAAAATCTTGCCATTGTTATGTGGCCAAATTTGCAGCCTGTTAAAAATAAAGCCCATGTAAAATTATAGGTACTTTCCACATTTTGACAATAAATAGGTATGTCACTTTTGCAAATAAAAAAAAAAGAGAGATTAACATATACACAGAATTGGACAAGATCTTAGCACCCTTCCAAAAATCTGATTTTTTTCCTCTTTCTGTTAGGCTGAAAAACTCATCTAACCAGAGAGACTCACTCTGAAGAGATTCTAGTTGGTTCTGTTAAAATTTTTATTATCTTCATTGCTTACTTAGTCATTGGTATCTGTTCTCTATGGTTGGATAAGTTCTGTTTGTCAACATAGGAAGATTCATTCACACAGGCTGCTTCCTGCTATTGGGGCCCAAATAAATGAATGTCTTCCATGCTGTATTTTTTAAAATTAGAAATTCATTATAAAAATAATCTATGCTCATAGTAAAATCTTTAAATTGTCTGTATGTAAACTGAAAAGTAGAATATACCTCCAATTCTAGTCCTCAGTTGCAGAGATCACAGTTGCTAACAATTTCATTTGCATTTTTTAGGTGTTTTCTATGCACAAAATAAGTCTACATGTTTATATAAACAGAAAATGGGATAATAAATAGAATATTACATAACTTGGTTCTTTTAATGTATCTTTGTCTTCTTTACTTATTGGTATATAATGCCATTTTATAATGGTTACTAGTATTCCATAGTATAAACATTCTACAACGTCATCAGTCTTCTTTTTTTTTTTTTTTTTTTTGAGACAGTTTTACTATGTTACCCGTAGTAGAGTACTGTGGCGTTACAACCCACAGCAACCTCAAACTTTTGGGCTTAAGTGCTTCACTTGCCTCAGCCTCCTAAGTAGCTGGGACTACAGATGCCTGCCACAATACCCAGCTATGTTTTTGTTGCAGGTGTCATTGTTGTTTAGCTGGCCAGGGTTGGTTTCGAACCTGCTAGCCTCAGTGTATGTGGCTGGAGCTGTAACCACTGTGCTACGGGTGCTGAGCCATCATCAGTCTTCTATTGATCAACAGTCTCCAGCATTTTATGCAACATTGCAGTGAATATACCAGTACAGACATCATTCAATACCTGTATTGAGATACTTGTGGGATAAATACAGTTTATGCCTAAGCGTACATATATTTTCAGTTTTGATATCTGTTGTGAATCTGTCTTCCAAAGGGGCTGTACCAATTTCCATGGCCACAGATAACAGAGATGTTAGTACCCATCGTCCCACACATTTGACAGCCCTGAGAATTATCAACTTCTACAACTTTTGCTAATCCTATAGCTGAACAAGTATAACTCGAGGTGAATGATTTGTATTTCTCTAATTATGAAAAAGGCTGAGTAATGCTTCCTATGTTCACAACAGTCTGTGTTTCACACTTGCTGACTGCTAAGAGCTCTTTGTTATGTTAAGAAATTGGCCTCTTACCACATCCTGGTGGTTGTCCTTCCCACCATCTCCCTAGTTTGTTATACATCCTTGATCCAATTTCTTGGTATAGTTTGTTGAGCAGAAACTTTAAATCTTTATGTGGATAAATTCAATATTCTTTTCTTATATGACTTCCGGGTTCCCCATTAGGTTCACTTTTCTAAGAAAGAAAGAACTGCTTCTAATTTAATTTCTATAATCAGCTGAAAGTAGTTGATGGAGCAGTTGAATGGAGTAGCTCGCTCCATTACTTACGTATGGTGTGACCTTACAAGTTACTCCTCCTCCCAGAAATTCCATTTTTCATCTGTAAAACTGGGATAATAAAAGCTACCTGAAAAAGATTACTGTCAAGACCAAGTAAAATAATGTACTTACAACTCAGTGCCCAGCACACAGGAAGTATTCAATAAATGGAGGCTCTGTGTCCCCTAGAATTTAAACACCATCATCCCTTAACAGCTCCAGTGCATGAGAGACAGGCCCACGGTAAAGCCATGTCCTCGGGGAGACAAAGATACCACCGGGGAGGAAAGCACAGCACCTGTGGGCCCGGGGCCCGGCTGACAGTGGTACTGCTACACGTGCTGATGCTGCGTGACTTCCCACGAAGCAGGGCTCATTCTCAGCACAGTTCTCAGGTCACTTTAGAATTGAAGAGATTTTTCGGTAATTCTGGGATTTGGACTTGCTGAAAAGGCTCAGGACAAATGCCAGAGAAGGCTATATGGGCACACA
>NW_003852421.1:2757303-2775320 GCF_000181295.1 Otolemur garnettii | reverse complement strand
GAATTTTAACCAATTTTTACATAAAGGAATATAGCTTTCCTGCAATTTCTAAAGATGATAACCTAATATTCAGGAAAAAGGCTGGACTAGTACTAATGAGTTATAATGAAATTGATTCAGAGGGGCAGTAGCTTTGGGGGTTAAATTTCAATTTCCATGTAGGTAGGAAAGACGTTACCCATTGTTAACTTGGCATTTAGGTCTACTGTTCAGTTACCAGGCCTAACACACATTGACCTTAGCTACTGAAAGAAAAACTATAGATTAGCTTTAGTCCTACAAACATATTTTCAGTTAGGTTTTAATCTGAGAACCCGATTTGTTTATTTCCCACAGAAACTCGAATAGGGTGGCAATGACATCCTCCACCCTACATGACCTTCCTATGTGACTCTGGCAATTATCCCTTTGAGAGGTGCTTTTTTCTCATTGAAAATGGGTGGGTGAAATGGGTGAAAATGGGCTTTTATGAGTACTTCCACTAACAGAGGGTGTCAGAAGTGATGCTATGTGACTTTTGAGGCTGGATGACCAAAAGAGTGCAGCTTCTTCCAAATGCTCACTGGACTACTCCCTGTTGGAGCCATCAGCTATCATATAAGGAGTCTAACAATCCAGAGCCCACCATAGTGAGGACGCCCAGGCCACTGGGAGAGGTCATATTCTCTCCAGCCCAAATCCCAGCAAGTCCCAATGGCTAGCCGGGGTTTGGTGCTAGATAATGTGACCTCGCCATCGAGCTACTCCCGGTCTTTGAGTCTTCTTGGACAAGGCCTCAACATCACAGAACAGAGATGTAGCTCTGTTCATCGCATGAATATAATAAAATCAGTGCTTTATGTCACAAGGTTTTGAGGTAGTTTTTATACAGCAATAGATAACCAGAGTTTTAACTCTTAAGTTTATTTGAAAACAGGCTACCTTGCAACTGCTAAGGATAAATGATTCCCTAGAGCACTGCAAAACTTCTGCAGGAACAATGTGAACACATTAGCCACCTTGCCTATTAATATCTTACTCAACAGCAACATGTGCGAAGCAGTTGTTCACCTCCCCCCCAGTGTAAACGCTCAGCCATGGATTCCTCATAAATCATCAGGTTGCTCCAGGATCAGTGGTGAGGGCACAGATCTGGTGAGCGTTTTTCAAAAATAAAATATTTAGATCATCTTGCAAGTTGCTTTCAGATGCCACATTTTTCTTTTTCATCCATTTCCAACTGACAACGCGTGACAGTTATCTCTGTGGCTGTTTAACCTTAAAAACATTTATCCCGAGATCATTAAAGATGAATGCCAACCTGGATTTGCTATGTGTACAAGCAAACTAACAGGATGTTACTGTGCCAACAAGGTACAATAATAACTCGTTGTTAATATTTATTTTGGCAAAACAGATAAAACCTGAATTCCCTAACACAGGGTCTAACACAAAACAATGGTATGGGAAAGGGGAAATAGAACATTGATTAACCTGAGCCCATGAGAACCACAGGGTATAACACAAAATAATGGTACGGCAAAGGGGAAATACAGTATAGGTTAACCTGAGCCCACAAGGATCGGCATTTCTGGTAGGGAAAAAAAAAAGGGAGGAGCGCTGGTTAAAAAGCCAGAAATTGCTCCTCTCAAAGCTTGGGGGGCTGGCAGCAATCTGGTGGGCCTAGTGACAGCATCACTAATTTGGCCTTTAAGACACCTGTGAAACATCTGGACTAACATAGAAGCATACAAGTGCAAATTAGCAACAAGCACATCATATCCCACATGCTCAAAGGCATAATTCAATATATTAGAATACGTATGTTTTTATGCCAGCATCTCTTACAGATTTTTTGTATGTTATGAAAATAATTTAACATTTCTTTGCTAATGTTGTTAGCAGTAAACAGATTAAAATTTCTGACCATTAAGCAGTGTTTTTTTTTTAAGCCCATCATCTTCTGCCTGTATATTTTACTTTGATCTGGAGTTTCCCAAAATAGCCTTTTCAAAGTCAGTTCTGAACATGACTTTGCAGTGCCTAGTCCAGTGAGTGAGGACTTAACCAATAAATTTTGATGGACAGAAAAGGAAACCTAAGGCCAAAGGAAAGAGGCTTGCCAAAGGATACACCAAGGGCTAGTTATTACTTTGAAAGCTGGGGTTGAGATCAATTTTAAACAGCCTGGCTTAAACTCCTCTCCAAATCAAGTTCTTCCTACTCTGTCCAGCAGAGTGGCCAGGCTCCTGGAAGTATCCCTCATTCACGGCAGTCACCCAACAGAACAGCTACTTCTGGATTAGAGCTGGCCCGCTGCAATAGTGACATGCAGGGTATTGTAAAGAAGTCTAACTGTTCACCTCTGTTGCTACAATTCAGGATGGGTTGGAAGGATTGGACAGGGTAGTTTGGAAGCCAGCCATTGGATCTCTAGACTCGAATCTACTCAACACTTCAGTCTGGGGAAAGAGAAGGAGAGGCTCACAGGAGAGCACAGAGGGAATCTTGGTTCCTGTACCTCGCTCACCAATAACAAAGCCTTGCCCCAAAGCATTTATACATAAAAGGGAGAAAAATCCTTCTCTGAAATGGCAGAAATGAACAAACTACTAATTGCTTTTGTCCCGAAATGACAGGTCACCTTCCCATTGGCTTTCAGCCTGTGTTTTGGGTGGATCTGCTTCCTTCCTGGGCTGTGAAGAGCCTCTCGATGCTGCTCGCAGCCTCCTGCACGTGGCATCCTGTGGCTCATGGGTTCCACAGTATTTAGGGTCAAGGATCTTGAGTTTCTTCACTTCGTGAACAGAAATTATTAAAAAAGAAAAAACTGTTCTCTGGCTCCACTCACTTTTTTTTTAATCGCTATAGGTAAGCACTTACACATTTTTTTTCTGGCTGGTAAGCCAGCAATTTGAACAACTTCAGAAGTTTAAACAGAGAACTGGGAGTCACAGAAACCTGTCTTACCATAGTCCTTTTGCAGATATATTGGAATTAGGCTTCTGTTAGCAAGAGAATCAGCTGTTGGCTTAGTTAGATTAGATCCTTAAATTTTCCTTTCAAAATCCATTCCACCTTTCTATTCAGTGAACCAGATGCTCCTTTAGATGACAGGCACTGGGACTTTTCAAGATGGTATTTAAGAGGGAGAAAGGAAGGAGTTTCCTAGAAGTACTAAGCAGTGCTTGAATTTATCTTGTTGACTTTATCTAGGGTAAGGGTGATGGAAATGTCCCCTGGAAACAAAGCACAGCATTTGCAAACACAGAGGGCAGTAATAATGAAAATAAACGAAATCATCTCAGTTGGCAAGAATCCTCAGAGAATGACATGCAGGTTTAATTTCCTGGATCCCTGGAGATTCATAAGGACATCCCTTGGTTTCCCTCTTGAAGGACTCTTTCTCAGCTGTAGTTTTGTGGACTTGTGCACAGGGCTCAGGAGGTGATGGGTGAGCTTCTAGCATGGGGCAGGGGACTGGGGCAGACTGGTGGTCTTTATTAATAGAGCCAGGACATCAGGGACAGTCTTTTGAGGATCTGGGTCATGATTCTAAAGACAATGCTCATTGCACAATGGTAACACCATTATGTATCTGAATTCAACTAGACTGTTCACAAAGCTTTAGGAGGCTAGGCAGATATATAGGAAACCGCATTAAGGAGGTGAAATGATACAGTCTCCATCAAACTGACAAGACTCAAGTTTTCCAGATCCTACACTGGTGGTCTGTCCAGTATCTCAAGAAATTCTTTTCTTGACCTGAAGATATAGCCAAGGAATTCTGGGAATTAGCAGCTTCCTTATGACCTGGCACACCAGGGTTAGAGACGCAACTTGTCACCAAGAAATAATATAATGTGTTCTTTCTTCCGCCCAGAAGATGACATCACCATTCACGTGGTTGTTCTGTCCGAACCTGGGACCTGTCCTTGTCTCCTTTCCCTCACAGCATGCTCTATGTGCTCTGCAGATTCCTTCCATCCCTATGCCCATCCTCCCAGTCAAAGCCATCTTCGCCCTCCATCCAGACTGTAGAAATTCTAGCAGCCCTCTGTTTCCCCTCTCCTCTGACAGTCCATTCTCTCAAGAAGTCAGATCATCTGCTAAACGTGAAAATCCGTAATGCCCCCTAAAACTTGCTATCATACTTAGAACAGCTCTACACTTCCCTGCCCTGCCCACTTCTCTCAACACAGTTCCTCCCACAAACATACCAAGTACAATCCTGCCCCAGTGCCTTTGCACATGCTATTCCTGTTACTTCCCTACAATTCACATCCCTGTTCTCAGAGGAGTCTTCCCTAATGCTCCTTAAAATAAGCTACTGCTTTTCACTTTACTCTCTATCCCCTGTACTCTTCTTTACTTTTCTTCCTATTTAAAACACACTGGAAATGAACTTGTTCACTTGCTGAGTTATCAATGTCTTTCCCAAAACCCTGGAAACTCCATGAGGATAATGTGCCATCCTTGTCCCTGTGTAATCACCCACATCTGAACAGAACCCGGCACACAGCAGGGCCAATATCTGTTGAGCGCATAGATCAAAGAAAAACATGCAAGGCATAGGGGAGAAGCCTCATCTGCTCCACTGAGGATGGAACATAGTGGAAAAGAATTTATAATAAGGGGCCCCTTTGGATAAAGTCAAGCTGCCCAAGGTAACATCTTTGAAAATGAATTCCATCATCCCACCTTACACTTTTTAGCAATTGAACATATTAGAACACTACATTTTAAAAAGTACACAGATCAAGCACAGTGTCTGGCTTATGGTGAATGCTCAATATTTATTAGAATTATAAGTTTTTCATCTGCTATTAAATTTTCATTTTTCCAAGCTTCCTCTCCTTTCCTTTCAATACGAATATGTTTTTACATTGTTGTAATCAGAGCTATTGTTTCCTGTTTTTCTTTTGTAGCATCTTTTGATGTTGCGACCTAGTTGTAATTCTTAATGACTAGGTAATATTCCATCAAGGTGATGGAATATATTAAAAGTTTACTGAAAGGAAATGCTGCATAAATCAAAGTCGTATCGGAAGTGTCCTTTTAGTAGAACCCAAACCACGTGCTGACCAGGGCAGAGTGAAACTGGATGATGGTCCGTCATCATGCCGTCTGGAGCCCAACTCTCCACTGCATTAGTTATTAGAGCAAATTGTAGGTTGTTGTTAGAAAGCTCTAAATGACTTTACAAATTATTTATGAAAAAATGACTTCAACCACTGAACAAATGTAGCCACCAGCTTCCGGAAAAAGCACCAAAGGAGGTGGGGTAGAGAGGGGGGAAACAACAGCTGGAAGGAAGCTGAGGAGACTTTAATGAAGGCCCCTGCTTAGAGCCTGGCTTATTTCTCTGCTCTCTTGAGAAAACAGTCAGCAGTTTGTTAGCAGACGGATCAAGCAATGTCAGAAGGGGAAGAAAGGGCTTGTGTATACTGGGGATTTTCCCATCTTGCGTTGTGAACATGCCTCATAAGGGGCTGCAAGGGTTTTCCTCTTTTTCCTTTTTTAAGTAGTATCTTCCCCCTGGACACAAATGAAATACTCTTTGAAGATAACTTGAGAACTGTGGGGAAGCACAAAAAAAGTAAAAATCACCTGTAGTCCTATGAGCCAGAGATAACCATTGTGAAAACTGCCTTTGTATCCCACTTTCCCTTATGGATACAACATAAATATTTATAAAATGAGAACACATATTCTGCTCTTTACCCTTTAAGCCTAGCGTTCTATTGTGAACCTTTTTTTTTCAAGGCATGCTACTATTCTTTAAAGAATTTTAAATATCTGCAAAATAGTTCATTGTTTTGATGAATAAAACATCACGTATATATCTCTCAATGTTCAGGTTGTTTCTAAATTTTCACGCTACTAAATAATCATGAAGATGTTTTTGAATCTTTGTCAGATAAATCCCTCAGCACAGATTTTGAAAAGCAAAATTATTGGATCCTGGATATGGGCACTTCTAGGCTTTATATTGCCAAAATATACCCCTGAAGATTTACACTCAAACCAGCCTTGCAGGAGTGCTCTCATGTCACAACTTCCTCCTCAGAAGTAGATATTGTTATTTTTATATTTTCAACTGTAGTTGAAAAATGATATCATTATTTTAAATTACATTGCTTTGATTGCTCGTGAGGATGAACTTTTAAAATTTGTTTTCTGGCTATAAATGCAGTGAACTGTTTTGATTGAACTGCTGCTCATTTTTCTATTGGAACAAGGCATTTTTTTAACTAATTGTTTTGAGTTATTATAACATTACTTTGTAGAAGCAGAAAAAAAAAAAATGCAACTTTCCAAAAGAAAAAAGATGTGCATGGAAATAAGATATAAGGAAACATGCTGATATGCTGACCGCGTGTTATGGCTTAGGTAGCAAGACTATGGGAATTGCTGAATTTTCTAGATGTAGCAAAATAAAAATGTAACAGTGAGCCGTCTTAGAAGCCTCATGTGCTGATGATGTCAGGACAGAGGGGGGTATGAAAAACAGAGGGAGGACTACTTTTCTTTTTTTATTCCAGTTTACCATAATTCTCATTTAGCAGTTTCTCTGTCTTTGTTTATATTGTTTCTACAGGGAAAAAATCCTTTTCTATTTAGCCCTGTGCACAAATCATGGCAGGTGACACCCCGCTAGGTGGGTGAAGTAGATGGTTGCGGCCAGCCCATGGCTGCTATGACCACCACTTACAGTCTTGCTTTCCTGGTTATGTGCCTTGCGGGGCTGGGCATCTTTACTTAAAGCCACAGACTAAAATCAAACGTTGCCTACACAATGTCTAAGCACCCACAAGTACTCTGGGCCTCTAATACCTTCACCAACACCACAATAGCATCAATGACAGTCTATTGAAATCAAATTCTCATTTAAAAAAATATCATTATATAGCAGGAAGGAAAATTTTGCTATTAGCATATACCTGGCTGCGCCTGCTTCCATATTGGGTTGGAGGATGAAATTTAGCTTTAAAGAATGAAAAACTCTTTAGAGTTTAGGAGAACACTTCAGTGAAATTTTTTATTCTGAAAAGGCCTTCAGGAACAGGGAAGCTGAAACACAGGAAGTCAAACTACTCTATGTAATTAAGAAAAAGGACCTCACTTAGGGGACTGTTATGAAGTAAACTGATGTGGGGGGGTTTCCTCTGAGTCAGGCCAAAGAAACAGCACTTTAGGGGAGACCAGGCAGGAAGGTTAGAACGTTTCCTCTAAAGAGACATCTGTTTCGTGGTGTTAACCTAGAAACAGGGCCAGGGTGTTCTAGTAAGGGATTCTTTATGGGGATGTGTCCCTGATAAGTTGTCACAGCTGTGATGCACAAACTCAATTTTAGTTTCCTCTCTATTATTTTCAATTTTTTTGAAAGCCCTTGTACTGTTTAGGCTGCCGGGAGTATTCAACCTGCTGTGCACCCTCACTGTTTTGTTATCTGTGGTGTTGGATATCACAAAAATTATGCATAGATATATTTTTTTTTTTGCTCATCACCTTTCATGAGTGTTTGCGTATTTAGTGTGGACCCAGACAACTCTTCCAATGTGTGGCAGAGAAGGAAAAAGGTTGGACACTCCTAATAGGTATCCTGGGAAAAGGGGTGGTGGTGAAGTGATCAGTGACAGCAGAAGTCAGCTACCAGCGGGTGTGGACTGACACTCCACACTGGAGCTAGAGGGAACAGGGGCATATAAACACCCCAGGCTGTATACAAAAACATTCAACAGGGCAGGGCTACGATTTTGCTTAGATTTCAAAAGAAAGGATGAGAGGAGGCTGGTGATCCCAGGGCACATTTTGGTCAGATTACTTTCCAGAGGCTGGAATCACTCATTTTGAGGACCTAGTTATAATGTCTTGCACAGACAGGGCCTCTCAGGATACAGAGGATATCACCCCTAAAAAGCATAGCCTGAAGGAAACATTAGCAAGTAAGAGGCTCACTGTGTCGCCTCTGTTTTCTGGCCTTCAGCAGGTCAGCTGCGGCATGTCATCTCTTCACCAGCAAAAAGGAAAAAAAAAAAAAAAAACAGCCTGAGACTATTTCCTAAGGACGGGCCTTTGGCAGGATGTTCCTAGAGCTTAGCGTACTATTCTGACCACAAATCAATGTGTTTCGGACATTCCTTCTGATCCAGGAGGCGCCATATCTGGATCAAGGCAAGACTGCCACCCAATTCACTGGGTTCTCAGACAGGCCATGGGCAGAAACCCCAGGAAGCACACGGCAGGCATCACCACATTCTGTCATCTGGTAGAACTTCCAGAAAAGTCCTTGGGAAACATAGAGAGTTCATTCCAAAAGTTTGGAGAAAGAGGGGCTGAAAGTAGATGATGAATTATTTGCCACATTCTCTTGGTAACGCAAACACTTTAAAGAGCACATAGCAGGGTCCTTCTCTCCCAGCTTCAACAGCACTCAGCTAAGTCAGTCCTCCCATGGCACTTCGGAGGGATGCAGGAATGAGACAGCATCAACTGCGCCCAAGAAGTTGATGAAGGATGCTGCAAGGGTGGCTGTATGTGAATGAAGTGAATCTCCTCTCTCGGCTGGTATTTATTTAGAAATCAAGAGGCTACCTGCAAGAGTGGCTTAGGGTGCAGAACTGAAAACACGGATCATAAAATTGTCTCTTCCCTGATGGGAACTTAGTGCCTCTGAAAGATGCCAAGACCTCTGGGCTGATCCTGGTCGGCAGGTCCCCCTCTTCCAGAGGGGAAAGCATCTCCTCAAGGCACCAGGCTCAGATTCCCCTAATTTCCATCCTCCTTTCCTTCTGTACCTATAAAGGATGGTGACCTTTCAGAACTAATAGAAATGTCCTTCAAAATGTACATCTGCTAGGTCTAGAAAATCATTTTTTTTTTTCCTGCTGCAAGGTGATTTATGTGAAATCAGACCTCTAGGAACTCGGGTGGGATGTGGTAAGGGAAAGTAAAAGAGAGGGTAGAAATAGGCACATTTCAGAGGCTGCTCCTTGGAGAAAAAGATTCCGACAAACTTTGTCCATCAACTTCTCTCGTGAGATTTCTCCTGTGGGGTTCTCTATTTCTACCACTGCCTCCTGGTTCTCCCTTTTGCTGAGCTCACTCTAAAAGGCTTTGAATCCTTGGTCTCTCCTACTTTTCTCTTAGTTTTCGTGCCCTGTTTTCCACATCTGTCCATTTCTTGCAATTTTCAGAGTCACCATTTGCATTCACATTATTCTTGTTGCCACCTGGATTAACTGATTGCCTGATAGACTGATTCACTCATTGGTTCATTTCACGCCCACTTACTGCATGCCTCCTTTATGCTGGGCAGAAGACAGAATTCTGCCCTTGTGATTCCCATAATCAAGAGGGAAAACATTTCAAGTAACTGCAAGACAAAACTAGGGATATAAGAAATGAACACGCACTCTCTCATACAAACTCTCAGGGGGAGAACAATGATTCTAGGCTTTGGCAGTGGCCCCTTGCTTGGCTTGGGCAGGTCTGGTACCCATTCCTTTCTGTCTTCCTGAAGACAGGTTAATTTCCCAAAGGAGCATTATTTAGTCACTGTCACTAACAGGGATTAACCTGGTACCTGCAGACTGGCTCCCACACAGGTGTCTTGGTCTGTGGCTCTAACTGTTAGTGTATGGCATGAAGCACCTAACTGCTCTATTGTTAAAGCAGTTTGGTTAACAGAATTTGATTGTGTTGGCTCATTGCCAAGTTTGTAACAGATATGGCATCAAGGAGCAAAGCAGAGGCAGGGGCATTTGTACTTTGCAGGAAAAAATGGTGGAAAGAAAGAACTTGTTGAAAGGGAGCTGGGAAGAGATGAAAGAAAGCTGAACACAAACAAACCTTGTCTACTTTCTCGTTTCTTTACAGACCAGTCCTTTTAAATTATGGTTGTTTTAATTTTCATCATGAATACCACACTCATATAAAAAAAGAAAGTAGGACACATGGTTTGATGAATATTTTGTTCTGATTCACAAATTTCTAGAAAAGTTAATCATCTTTGGTTATATAAAAATTAATCATCGTTGGTTTATTTAAAATTTAAAATCTTTAAAGAGTCTTCAATTAAAAAAATAACATTTCACGCAATCTCAGATGTGTGGGCAGTTTAAACATACATATGCCTCTGAATTAGATGGATTAAAAAAAAAATTCTTTCTGACAGTAATAACCATCTTTTGGTTGTTCCAGGAATGACTCTACTCTGTGGTTTTCTCAAATGGAATTTTCTTTGTACTAGGTAAATATTGAGACACATTTAAGTTGGCTCAAGTCTGTCTCTATTGACTGCAGGAAGCAGTGAATACCACGGGACAATACCAGAGTGAGAGGGGATCAGGGAGTCACAAGACAGGGCATACACTTCAGATTGACACCTAAGATTTTCTCTTACCAAGATAGACAAAAGCACACACTCAGTACTAGTAAGTTTGGGAGCGTTCAATAGATAATTAAATAAAATGAAACTTCACACTCAGAAGTATGACTCTTTTCTATTTCTTTGAAATACAGAATTCTTTCAATAGCTTTGAGCTTTTTTGATACAAAATCCTATCTGCAATCATTTAATATGTTATTACGTGGCATACACATTACCTTTATGTGACATTGTAAACATTCCTATGGTTAGCTGTGCTCTCTGTAATAGTTTTATTAGGATGTTATTGCAAGTTAAAGCAGATCCCAAACTAGGATACCATAGGCCCCTGCAACAAAATACACTGTTAGCCTCAGCATTTGAAAATGAAAGATTGTATAAATACAAATTTTTGAATATGTATCTGGTCTAATATGTGTATTGTTTATTTTTAAGGCATATAAAATCCAATTGAAGGGTAAGGCCTAGTCTGAGAATACCAGAGAGAAAGAGAAGAATCAAATAAACAAAATCACCAATAGAAGACAAGTACAGAAATCCTTCATCTCATGCTTAAGTGTATTTCCTTTGCAACTGGAGCCAGCATCTTTAAATGCCATTTAAAAAAGCTTCTTGCATACTTATACTTACATGGATTATACAAAATTAAATCTGTCTCAAACTAGAGTCAGGTTGCTATTTTATTTCCCATATGAACCTAACCAAATTTAATAGTAGTCTTTATTTTAATCTATACTTTAAGTGCCTCTTTCATTCAATAAAAAAGTAAAATTTCCCTTAGGTGGGGGAGGAAAAAGAATGATTTTCACCATAGGTTTAATGCAACATATACCACAATTATGACCAAGATGTGGATTAATATTCAGGAAGGGGTTAGCTGGGCGTTGTGGCGGGCACCTGTAATCTCAGCTACATGGGAGGGTGAGGCAAGAAAATCGCTTAAGCCCAGGAGTGAGAGGTTGCTGTGAGCTGTGTGATGCCACGGTATTCTACCAAGTGAGACTCTGTCTCTACCAAAAAAAAAAAAAGAAAGAAAGAAAGAAAGAAAGAAAAAATTTGAGAAGGGGATTAGAAAAACACATTTTGTGATATGCAAAAGAAAATGAAACTTGGTCAGGCACAGTGGCTCATGCCTGTAATCCTAGCACTCTGGAAGGCTGAGGTGGAAGATGGCTTGAGCTCAGTTCAAGAGCAGCCTGAGCAAGAGCTAGACCCCATTTCTACTCAAAAATAGAAAAATTAGCCAGGTATCATCACGTGTGCCTGCAGTCCCTAGGCTAAGAGGATCTCTTGACCCCAAGAGTTTGAGGTTGCAGGCAGAGAGGATGACACCACTGCATGACTCTGTCTCAAAAAAAAAAAAAAAAAAAGGAATTTAACTTCCTAGTGGAAATGTTGACCAATGGAAAACATGATGAAACTAATGTACCTTTTGTAGGTTATTTAGGAATTAGTTGAGGTCAATTTTATTTATCTCTAAAATTTTTACTCAATTTTAGTAAACATCAGACCCTCCAGGCACATCTATGGAACTTCTCTTAATGTTTTCTAAGTTACTCTTTTGAAATGCAATATAAGAAACTTGGAAACACAAATCTAAATCAAAGATATACTCTATACATACTATGACTTATCCTAATTCAATAGGAGCATTATAGCACTATATTGGGCAATACAGAATGGTAAATAAATATTTTATTACTAAGCCAAGAGTTAGTGGTATCAACTCTAGATGTGTATGGCGCTCTCATCTCAATTCTGGTAGATTTCCATTGAAAAGGAGTATATTTCCTCTGTCGTTTAAAATTCTCTTTCACTCCTCTCCAGAGCTTCTTTCTCTGAACAGAGACAGACAGACTGGGATACAGGATAATCAAATCCTCGTGTCGACTAACAGCACACATGCTATTAGGCAGCCATTAATACATATCCAATGTCTTTCTATCTATCTATCTATGAATGGGATGTATTATTTCATTAACTTAAGAGGTAAATAAGTGTAAGTTCATTAAATATCTTGTTCACCAAATATTTATTGACCACCTCTGTTGTGGCAGCATTGTATTTTCTACTTTTTTTCCCCTTAAAAAATGCAGAGTAGAAAACATTTTCTTTTGGTTCCCCACAATAATCAGGAAATCTTAGGTACAAAGACCAGAGTATTAGAGATAGTAAAAAGGGAACTGAGCTCTGGTCTCAGCCCTGCCACTGACCACTTTTTGTGACTTTGGGCATTTCCCTTTACCTGTGTGGGTTTCGATTTTCTTATTTGTATAATGAAGGAGCCAGACCAGATAATTTCTCTAAAAAAATCCCTCTGAGTACACAATGCCACAGTTCCAAATATGGAAATATTTTATAATGTTTGCAAGATGCAAAAATAGGACTTCTCTCAGAAGAAGTAAATGATGTTGATCTCATCTAGGTTACTGGCATTCCTTCGTGCAAAGAAGGCAGATATCATACCCCCAACTCAACTCTTTAGCAATCTGGGCATAGGCCAAAAAAAAAAAAAAATAGGCATTTACAGAATTATGAAAAAAAAATTCAAATGACCATAACATTTTACAAACATAAGACTTGAAAATACAAATATCAAATCATCACCCCTTATCTCTGGTTGCTGAGAAACATGAATTTCCAACTCCTGGTCCATAGCTTCAGCATGGTCATTACCGCCCCCAACCCCCCAAGGATCCCATCACTGTATTCTTTACAGTGTAACTTAACATCTGACCATAAATTCTTTCTCTTAATATTTATATTAGGTACATCCTTAACAGGAAGGTAACTTCAGAGAATATTTATAAATGAAGAGAGTTGGCTGTTTGGGTTGTCACCAATATTAGGTTTAGAAGCAAATAAACAACAAAAAACCTCCAAAGGGTGTGAATCTATCAAGATCCAATAATTTCTTCAATTTATGATGCCTGCTTTCCTGTTTCTTTTTCTGTCTTTCTTTCTTTTTTTTTGAATGAGACTGCACTGACTGAAAATAGTCATTTTTAACCTCACAAAAAATAAAACGACATATCCTCGGCGCAATGGTTGCTAAGTCAGTGTTTAAAGATAACATAAACCTTTGGCTGGATCACCAAACCTTGATCCCTCTTACTTCAACATTTTGGTTACTTATTTGATCAGGTAGAGAAACTGCACGATTAATTTATGTAGGTGATTTAAAAGTAAAAAAAAAAAAAAGTAAAATGATTAAAGGATACTATAATCCTACCATCCAGAGATAAGCACAGTTAACATTTTTTTGTATGCCCTTCTAGTACCTGAGATATGCAGAGACATTATATATATTATGTATCTGCATGTCTGCATGTATATTCATATCTACAGCCCACCCCATGTTCTGGAGATCCTTTGTTGGCACTCGTGCGTGTGCACATCTGTGTAGTAAGGCACCCTATTTGGGAAGCTCTGCTTTACATTTCCTATAAGTTTTGAGTTTATCAGAAACAAGCATCGTCGGCATGGCAGCGAAGAAGCTTCATTTCTTGGAAAGCCCTCTTGTTTCTTATATCTGTCCCTCACTTCCACAGAACTGGCATGAGTTCAACTACATAAGTTTAGCTGAATTCTGCATAAATGCCAGGGAGCACAGAAGTTTTTTACTGCCCAAGTCCCATTTTAAAAATAAAACCATTGTAATCTCATCCTTGGATCTCTTCTCAATTTCCTGGACATTTTCACCAGGGCAAACAGGCCCAGATTTGTGACTTGGCTACGTGGTGCCCTAGGAAGGGGCTAAAGAAATGCTGTTTTGATGGAGTCCTTCTGATAGCAGAAGCCGCAAAGCAGGTGCTGTAGACAGTGCCCCTTCACTTCAGCTCCACGGAAACAGGCACCTGGCACCCAGCAAAACCAGACGTGGTTTCTGCCCTCAAGGAGCTTACCGGTTTGGAAACTGACACATGTGATTATAATCAACGTGGGAAGTAGAGGGCGCTTCTTTAATGGGTCTGTGTTCCCCACGTTCCTACGAAGTAAAGATCACATCTTCTCAATCACTTGCCTCTCTTTAACAGGAAGCACAGTTTGAGCCCAGTGAAGGTGCAGGGGCCCTTGATTGGTAAACTGACATTACTAACCTGCAAAGGGAGAGGAGATAAATTCCTTCACAGATATAGGCCCCATGGGTCTTCGGTTATGCTAATTACTCATACCTTCCCCTAACAAATGGCCAGGAATTCTGTGTGTCACAGCAGGACAGCCCAGAGGGTGCATTAATTGCAGTGGTCCATCTCATCCCATTACTCTCACTGTACAAAGGTGCTCCCGCTCCAAAGGCAAAATATGGCATCTCCAAACTCCAGGGAAAAAACACAGAGGAACACATGTTGTCAGTGGCAACTGAACTTAGCTTCATCATGAATCACTGTGGCCTCATTCTGACAGGTCCTATTGCAGCTGAGCCCAGGATCACACCAACCGGTGACTCAGCTACAACGAAACTTTAGATGCTATTTTTAAGGGGGCTTGCGAGGGGAGGAGGAAAGTATAGAAAGCTTTATTATTTTTTCCTGATTTTTGATAGCTTCAACTAAATTTCTGAGATAAGAATTTTGGAAAACTTAACCTGCTCCTGAAATTATATAATCCATATAGTTTTTATTTTTTATATCTCAGCTTGCCCATTAAAGTCACAAACCTTTTCTAGGGCCAAAATTTGTGAAGGCAAAATTGAAAAGAAGAGTTTTAGAAGCGTCTGGGCAAGGGAAGAAACTATGGTGCAGGGGGAAGACCACCAGCCTAAGAGTCAGAAAACTGTGCCGTGTGTAAAGCTGGGTCACCCTAGGGATGGGTACGACCTGACCAGGGGATGGAGAGGCTGGGGTAACTGTGCTAGATGGATGTCAGGGTGGCCGCTGGGCATGTGTTGGTGTGCCTACCCCGCTAGCTCTGGACTCTGGATTTGGTGAAGGAAACCCCATGAACTGCATTAGCGTCCGCAGGCTTCAGGGCTGTCTTCTTTTTACTTGCATCTGCCACTGAAGGGCCTTTGCTGTTTTCTAATTCCACGTTCACAACAGCTCCCTACTGACTCCTGTGTTCATTTACTCATCCTTCTCTGGACTTTTTCTAGCTGCTACCTTCTCTTGAGCAATTAAAATAGTGCACTTATTTCCAGAGTAGAAACGTGACTTTTTTTTTTTTTGTGGAAAAGTAGGACAAAGCTTTCCTCAAATCCACGTTCCTCACGATAATCAGAATTTTGTTTCCTCTCCTGGCACAGTTCCTGTCTTCAGGGGAATAGTCTATCTACAGAGGTTCCTGGGTTTTGTTCTTGGACACAAGCGGATGGCCCAGAAGTCATCATGTCTCAATGGTGTAACTCCCTCCTGTGGGTGTCCTGGTAATGTCTTTGGTAGGGTAAGCCAAAACAAACTATCAGGAGACTATCATAAAGCTTTATCATCTTTAAAATGTTCAACTATCCCCTGTAAACATGTGCTTGGTTCTTTGAAGAAGCCTTTCATACATTTTTTCCAGAGCAAACACCCTTCTAGGCTGGAAGGCCTGGGAAGAGCTAACACTCAAATTGGAACTATGATGTTGGGGGGATGGACACGGGAGGAGAGAGCCTCACCATCTGCTAAGAAATCCATTCATGTCAAAATGACCTTGGCTATAACGGTTCTTTCTGTGACTTCAGGAAGTTCCAACAGAAAGAAGGAAGAGACCTGCACAGAGCCCCAGCTGAACACTGAGATCCCCCTGCCGCACCACATTAACCCAGTGCCTGAACAGCTTGTTAGCCAACCCCCTCCAGCAGCAGACCCATCCAGCTCTGGGGACAGGAAGAACGGAGACAGAGTGGGAGTTGTTCTTACGTCATCTTCTGACAGCTCGGCCGTGGAGCCTCGTTTTTCTTTCTGAGGATCTCATGGACACTGAAACTTCCTCCTCCTCAGCTGTTGGCCAGCAACAGGCCCTAAATTAGTTAAATTTAACTATAATAAACATGCTGCAAATGAATTATATTTAACTCTAGCAGCCACTTCAGGGTTTGTCTGGAGATGGAATAATTTTAGCTTTTGCTACCATAAGTCCCCCAACTAAGGCAGAAAGTAATTACCTAAGGATTTACCATAATGAGTTCACTGACACTCAGTATTTATTACAGTGTGTGAACATTACAATCTTTTATATAGTCAGGCATAGACTGTGGACTTCTGAATATGTAGTGTGGCGTGAGCACAATAAGGACACTACACATAAAAAAAGCTTTCAGGTGCAAATAAATTCAGTAGGAGCCATCTGATTTCAGTCTTCATTAAGAATTTGTAATGATCGTGAAGCATCCCAGCTGGAACTTCACAGTGTCAGTAGCACACGGCCTGCTAAGAAAGTGAATGATGGAAATCAGATGATAAGCATTTTAAGAGAATATGCTGTATAAAAACATTTAAAAAGTGTGTTTATTAAAAAAAAAAAGTAACTGGGCTTCAGTACTGTGTATGCTAATGAGAAATCATGTTTACCCATTAAAGTAGGATCTTACTCAGTAGCATTTGGTTAGGGGAACAGTTTGTGTTTCTGAAAGTATGTGCAAGTAATAACTTGTCCAAAATGCCATTTCTTATAAAATATTATGATAGTCTATGTTTCATTCTGAATAATGTCCTCATTAAAAAACTCTCACTTATCCAGTCATCCCTTGTGATTTATTGTGTATCAGTTGTGGGCTGAGTATGGCAAGTATTAAGAACAATTAAGACCTGGCCTCTGCTCTCTAGAAGCTAAATGTTTAGTAGGGGACACAGCCCTGCAAGCATGATTTCCTAAAGGATAATATCGACAGTTAGGACGTGTATTGCCTGTTAAATACACATTAGTCAGTATTGCTTTGTATTGTTTGAGTAGAGAAACCTAACTGTGACTCGACCAGGGACCAACCCATCCACCGTCAGCCTCAGTCACTGAATGCCCTTGGTACCTGTGTGCATTCTGGGCATAATCACCCATGTGTGGGTGCATAGGTCACAAACATGCTACCTTTAATCTGTATGTAGGTATTTATATTATGTCTGGTTCATTCACAAAAAATTTAAAGGGGCTTATAAAAGAAAATGTATAATACTACCTGTATACTTCTATGTTAATAAAAATAATGAACACAAGGGGTAGGAAGTCACTGACATTTTTCCTAAGCCAAACTCTGTTCACATCTTCTACACTCTACTTCAAAGGTCATGAGCCATGCAAGCCAGTAAAGGGATCTGAAAATGTGGTTTACAAGGAGGTAGATGCCAAGCCAATACAGCCTCTTCTCCTTTCCCAGGTCCTCCATTGAGTCCAGAATCCACCACCTGTACACTGGGTCACTGGTGCTCTCATGGGTAAGGAGGTGGTACCCTTGTTTCCAGAATCTACCTGTACACTGGGGCTCTGGGGCTCTCATGGGTAAGGAGGTGGTAGCCTTGTTTTCAGAATCCGGCTGTACAGTGGGGCTCTGGGGCTCTCATAGGTAAGGAGGTGGTACCCTTGTTCCAGAATCCACCTGTACGCTGGGGCTCTGGGGCTCTCATGGGTAAGGTGGTGGTATCCTTGTTCCAGAATCCACCTGTACACTGGGGCTCTGGTGCTCTTGTGGGTAAGGAGGTGATACCCTTGTTCCAGAATTCGGCTGTAC
>NW_003852421.1:2688463-2756931 GCF_000181295.1 Otolemur garnettii | reverse complement strand
CTGGGGCTCTGGTGCTCTCGTGGGTAAGGAGGTGGTACCCTTGTTCCAGAATCCACCTGTACACTGGGGCTCTGGTGCTCTCGTGGGTAAGGAGGTGGTATCCTTGTTCCAGAATCCACCTGTACACTGGGGCACTGTTGCTCTCATGGGTAAGGAGGTGGTACCCTTACTTCCAGAATCCGGCTGTACACTGGGGCTCTGGTGCTCTCATGGGTAAGAAGGTGGTACCCTTGTTCCAGAATCCACCTGTACACTGGGGCTCTGGTGCTCTCATGGGTAAGGAGGTGGTACCCTTGTTCCAGAATCCACCTGTACACTGGGGCTCTGGTGCTTTTCTGGGTAAGGAGGTGGTATCCTTGTTCCAGAATCCACCTGTACACTGGAGCACTGATGCTCTCATGGGTAAGGAGGTAGTACCCTTGTTTTCATAATCCACACAAGGATTGGGGCTCCGGTGCTCTAGTGGGTAAGGAGGTGGTACCATTGTTTTCATAATCCACACGAGGACTGGGGCTCGGGTGCTCTCATGGGTAAGAAGGTGGTACCATTGTTTTCATAATCCACACGAGGACTGGGGCTCGGGTGCTCTCATGGGTAAGAAGGTGGTACCCTTGTTTTCATAATCCACATGGAGACTGGGGCTTTGGGGCTCTCATGGGTAGAGAGGTGGTCCCCTTGTTTCACTCTGGCTCTTGGGAGCTCATTAGGGGCTGGAGAGACTGAAGGGCAGGATTTGGGAACTCTTGAGTTGGGGCTATAATGCCAAGTAACAGCATTGAAACTCCCCTCCTGACACTCTGCAATATAATGAGGGGACATACTAGGAATAGGTAAGACTACAGAGGTCAGGGAAAAGAGCAGTGTAACAAAGAGCCATGGAGGCTGATGCACATGGCCTAGTGAGTCCTACACAGCCACAGTGGAAGGAAAAGTGGTCAGTTCCAAAGCTCTTAAGATTAAATTATCTGCACTATGAGGTGAGCTAACACTTGGCACTTAACTCTTAAGATGGTTCTCAGAAAGGGTTTTATAACAGGGGCATTGAGAAATGTAGATGGATGAGATCCTTATTGCACTTACTATCATACTGCAGTCCACTTTGCTGTGGCCATTTCTTGCAGAACCTGTTGATAGAAGCCACGTACACAACATTCAAGCACTGACCAGTGAAGGCAATGGCGTGTGAGCCAGGATAACATGGCCAGCTCCGTGGCAGGAAATGGCTCCTATTTTTCTGTCTCAGGATCACTCTTTCTTAGGAGGAAGGGAATTAGCATCTCTTTCTTTCAGGTATTGTGCTAGGTACTTTATGTTGATTATTAAAATATAACCTTGAAAACCATATGGAATATTATTACAAGTGAAAATCCTGGTGGTCTAGAGAAGTAACTTTCTCAAGGTTACATATAAGGTTATGTATCAACAGAGGTAAAACTCAGATATGTCTTCAAAGTCATCCATTTTTGCCTCAGCTTTTTCTATATAGAGAACAACAGAGTAAGTGTTTTCCCTGAATCAAGCAGTGAAAACATCTATAACTCAATTTATTTAGTAAAACAAAATTTAGGGATTTTTTTTCCCTCTGGTTTCTTGGGCTATTTAACTGAAGTGACCAATCAACCAATATTTCAGTATGGCATGGACTGAATAACCCTGTCTGTGTGCTGGGTAGCCACCAAGCTTTCCCAAAGGCAATTATGCCCAAGCACCATTTGGTATAAAATCATTTGCATTAGTTGCTGTGTCTAGCAGTTACAAGAGTGATAAGCAACTAAGTATTTGCTTATGTGGCTTCTTATAAAATACATGAGTACCTCCTATGTTCCATGCCCTGTACTAGGAATGGTTGGCTATACAAAGAAATATCCAACATATAAAAACAGAAAATAAACTTTACATTATAAGCACGTCATCACCATACATAAGTAAAATGCAACATAAGTGAAGCTACTAAACCCCACACCATCCCTTGAGGGAAAAAAGCCACATTTAAAAACCTCTCATCTGTTTTCAAACCTACTATTTATTGTCAGTGTACAGAGACTTCTGAAGGAGCTGGGCAGAGGAACAGAAAAGAGCAGCTCTCTGATGGTGGCATGAAAGGAACGTGAGCTAGAAAACAATAAAGCAGGAGATTGTGAAAAACCTCAGCAACTCAGGAAACCCACACACCACAGACAGAACCCCACAGCAATGTTAGAAAGTGTTTCTCTTGCTCTAAGAGGCGGTCACCAGCAGCCAAAATATTTTTAGAGGAAATAGCATCTGTCTTTTCAACCCACTGAAGTTAAGGTGCACTTGCCCACTGTAAACACCGCCAGAAAGAAATGTAAACTGTACGTCGTTGATACCTTTAGTTCTTTAGCTTTCCATTTGGCCATCTGTAAAATAACATATTGGACAGACAGTTCTGAGGGCTTAGCTAGCTCTGATGTTCCAAAATTCTATGGGTTTAGCTGGCTGGTTCTATAAGCAATACCGACAGTTTTTTTTTTTTTTTTTATCTTTAAAGTCAAATATTTCCCCCCCCCCACACAAAATGTTCATTTTGTTGGATATGATCTTAACCACATTTTATTTACTTTGTCTCTTTGTCCGTCCTTGTATCTCCAGTGTCTAGCACTCCCTATGCCTGGTATACCATAGACCCATCAGGTGCTATTTATTAAACGGTACTCTCTTCTTGCAACTGGAAATCTTCCTGGGGTTCCAGGCACTGTATAGGAGAGGAGTCAACACTGTTCCTTCTACAATTAGGCTGGCTGTTCTCCTAATATGAACTTGTAGGGGCATATAGGTGGTACCTCTTCTAACTTGAAGCACACTTAGGGACCTGCAGTGGTCTATAACTAGGAAGTGTTTACTCTGAACATCTGTGTGCCTTCCTCTAGATAAAAAGCAAAACAAATAGACAAACAAAAAAGCACTAGTGACTCTTACTTATGTTCCTTTTAGTTAAGAAATAGCCTGGGGGCAGCTCCTGTGGCAGAAAGGAGTAGGGCGCCAGCCCCATATGCCGGAGGTGGAGGGTTCAAACCCAGCCCTGGCCAAAAAAAACTGCAAAAAAAGAAATAGCCTGAAAACCATATGGAGAACACTCAGAGATCTAAATATAGATCTACCATTTGATCCTGTAATTCCTCTGTTAGGTATATACCAAGAAGACCATAAATCATGCTATAATACAGATATCTGTACCAGAATGTTCATTGCAGTCCAATTCACAATCGCTAGGTCATGGAAGAAGCCCAAGTGCCCATCGACCCATAAATGGATCAATAAAATTGTGGTATATGTGCACCATGGAATACTATACAGCCACAAAGAAAGATGGAGACCTTGCCTCCTTCATGTTTACATGGATGGAGCTAGAAAATATCCTCCTTTGCAAAGTGTCTCAAAAATGGAAGAAAAAGTATCCAATGTACTCAACACTATTATGAAACTAATTGTTAGTTATCTTAGGAATGCTACAATCCAAATGGAGCCCTAGACTACGGGGAAAGGGGAGGGGGAGGATGAGTGAAGAGAATGATATTGTGGAGATCATGCCTATAATTTATCCTATTTGGGTACATGTGAATTTGTCTAAAGGTTGAATATAAATGTCTTAACATAACAATTATGAGAAAGACATGATGGCTATGTTAGCCACTTGGATGAGAGTTTTCCAAATTGCATATAGAAGCAACACACTGTATCCTATGAGAGAATTAATGTAAACAATTATGATCTAATAAAAAAACAAATTAAAAAAAAAAACGAAAACAAAAACAAAAAAATTTTCAAGAGAGAAACATGAAGAAAAAAATAAAAGAAATAGCCTGGGTATGGCAGCTTAGCCTGTAATTCTAGTACTTTAGGAGGCAGAGGCAGGAAGATCACTTGTTTGAGGCTGGGAGTTGATCTCATAGTAAGATCTCATGTCTATACATCCCCACCCCCCACCTTCCAAAAAAAGAAAAATTAGCTGGGCATGGTGGTATACACCTGTAGTCCCAGCTATTCAGGAGACTGAGGGAGGAAGATTGTTTAAACCCAGGAGTTTGAGGTTGTGAGCTATAATGATGTCACTGCACTTTAGCCCAGGCAACAGAGTGAGTTCCTATCTCAAAAAAAAATTAAAAAATGTTCAAAATGAAAATATTCAAATTATTCTGAGTCAGTGAAGGCAGTTATTGGATATTTCTTTGTCTAGTCAACCATTCCTAGTACAGGGCATTGCACATAGGAGGTACTCAGTATTTTGGAGATAGTTAGGGTCAGTGGATCAGTAAACACCATAATCTTTTTAAGCACAGCATCCTAGACCTTCTGTGGCTATGAACTCTCCCTTCCTCCTTCCATATCCCACCAGGGGGTCAGATGCTCCTTCTTTCTCTGAGTCTCTTTAATTACAAACACCTCCTCTCCAAACCTCTCTTGACATTTGGCCACATCACTAACTCCTTCCACTCAAAGAAGAGCAGATTTGCCATAGGAAGGAAGCAGGAAGCTCTTACCACCTGCTGAGAATCTCTCTGATGGTGGCATTAAAGGATGCCACCCAGAGCTGGCTAGTGACTGCTTCTCACTCACCCATTTGAGTTCTGCCAGGGTCTCCTTTGTGAAGGATATAAAAAGGTAATACTATTCACTTAAACCTCAGAGGAATTAGGTAAAAGAAGGAAAGAAAGAAACACAATTTCCATTATCTTTACAAATGTGGCTAAATGCATTTCAGTCCTTTATGTTTCCAGAAACTGTTTATAATGCACTTTTCTCTATTCCAGGTCACTAAAATGCCTGCCCTGGCCTATGTGGTTCTGGCTCAGACTTTCCAGTATTAGGGGAAGATGAACACAGCGAAACACAAAGCTTGCTACCTGTGTTACCCAGCAGTTAGAAAGCACCTCGTCCACGCACACCACGCCTCTGTGTCTCCTGACAGTCTTACCTCTAATCCCTCGGGATATGTGAATACTCAATCTCTAAGAAGTGCTTTCTGTTTGAGGATGAGCTGCATCACGGCCCCTGCAGGCCTCCCCAGACAGCATTCTCTGAGCCTTCTAGGAGCCCTGCCCCACAATCTCAGGCAACACTGTGGGCTGCCTGCCCTAGCTGGCCTAGAGAGCCTCAGGAACCACGGCTGGTATCCACTCATGTGAACACCCACTACATATCCCCCCACTCCTGTTTGTCAGCCAAGGTTCCATATGTCCAGACTGGGAGGCATCCCCAAGCTACGCTGCCAGTCAGGATCCTAGCCACCCTTAGGACAATGGTCTCATGTGACTACACAGCCCTGCCCGAACACTTATGTCTTTCACAAACAGCCTGTCCCTAAAGCTCTTTGTACACATCTGAAATCAACCTTTCACAGCTTTCCTCCTAGCAGTCCTAATTCTGTCCCTGAAACAACAAGTACACTCTCTTTTCATCATGAATTATTTCTTTAAAACAACAAACAAAACCAAAAAAAGCTTCATTGTATATGGAAGAATACCGAAACTAGGTGAAGTGAACTGGCACGATCGAATTGATAAAGTATCTTTTGTGAACCAGTGAAATAGCAGTGACAAGACTTTTCCACCAACCTCTTCTCTGTCCAAATGTCCCAGTGGGATGACAGACCTTTAGGATTCTCCACATGGGCAGACCACCTACTGGGGGAAGGGCCCATGTTGGTGCTCACAAGATCCAGAGATGACTAGGATGAGATTCTCATCCTCAACATCTCATGTGCTGCTAGAAGTAAACATAACACAGTGTCCACTTCTTATTCATAGAACTGCTAGTTAAGGAATTGTAGGCTACTTGGTGCTTTTGAGATGATGCTTTTAATGGATTAATTATTCATTTAAAACTGAAGCAAAGGAAATCTAGGGAAGTCAGTACCAAGTTCTGGATATACCAGGGAAAACTGGTGCTCGACCGAGGGGAAATACCCAGGTTCTGGGCAGGGATTCTACCCCAAAGACTGGGAGCAGCTTCCTGCATGGCAGCGCACCCTGACTCCCCTAGTAAGCCCCTCAGTTACGCTGGCTGGCACGAGGGCCTTTTTTTGAGCGGGACTGAGTTGAGGGGTCCGCTTGACTCAGAGTCTTTGACTTCCCAGCCTTTTTCTCCTCTCTAGCGCAGGGGAGGTCCTATTTTCAGCATGAAATTAGCATAGAGATGAAACCATTTCAGGGAACATAGAGTGCATTGACACAGGAGACATTAAGTTTTCCATTTCAAAAGTAAAAAAGTCTTCCTTTTTCTTTAAGACCCCAAAGCTGCCACTTAATTTGTGTTCAGGTTGTACTTCCAGTGCAGAGCTGCAGGCAGTGGGCCAGTGGGCAGGAGGACCCAGAGGAACCAAGGAGAGTGAGGGGTGCTGAGACGGACTGGGGGCGCATTAAGAAGGGCCACGCCATGGGTTACGAATGGAGCCATGGACCATGGGGACATTTAAGTGCCTGCAGGACATAGCCCTTGGCAGTGTGCAGACAGTTCATACTTTGCACCTCTACACTGACAAGACCCATGAGCAAACAACAGTACCGGGTTAAGTCTCCCCTTGGGCGCTGCAGGGCAGGACCTGGTCCAGCTTAACTGCCTGTGTGTCCTTGGCTCCCCTCACATCATTTCGAAGACATCTTCCTTCGTGTTTTGGACAGCATTTTTCTTCATCTCGCTTCCCACTGGAAAAAAGATTCTAAATAGCTGGGCTGGGACAAATGACAAATCTGCCGCGGAGTCCACGCCACCCCTTCTTCCACACCAACTTTTGTCTTTTTTTAGGTTTTCTCACATCTTTCCTCTCCGCTCTCTTCAGCTCTCAAGTCCTCTCCACTTTTTCTTCAGTGGATTGCCTCTGATCTCATGGAAAAACATTCTCTGAGTCATTAACAGTACGAGAAGCTGAAGAAAGCCACCTGCTGGTGGCCCCAAAGGCAGGCCCTCTGCAAGGGTGATGTCAGGGCTTTTCAATTAAGGGAGCACAAAGGAGCTCAGGAAAATGCCAAATCTTTACCGCAAATAATCCCATCCAAATAGATTTGAGGGGGACTTTTTTTGAAATTTTAATCATCTGACTCCACTGCTGACTATTGAAAACAGCCAAAAAAGAAAGTGAGTTTATTTGTGTCAAGCTAGCTAAGACACTCCCTATGTCAATGGGCCGTTTGTGTCCTACAGGGTCGGGTGGGGGCTTGTTACTAATGCAGAGGGAAGAGATACTGGTTATTACATGTATGGGTGACACTATGCAAAAATTCACACACCATTAATATAAAAGCTTATTACTGTGGACCATATTAATTCAGACATTGTGAAAAACTAGACATAGAAAAACCTACTTTTAGACTTGTATGTAACTAAAATGAAAAGGGTTTCCCAAATGAAACTGCCAACAAGTGGAGGCAGCAGAAGATAACAGATGCCTGAAGCACCATCAGCACATTTGAGATGATGTAACAGAATTAAGTACTTACTTATTATGTGTCAGCATTGTTCTCAGGGCTTTATTAAATTAGCTCTAATCTGTACAGTAATCACATGGGCTGGAGAGTAATAAATGCCTATTTTATAGAGAAGTAAACTGCGGCACCAAGAAGTTGTAACCTGCCCAAGGTTATACATGGCCAGCCAGTGGCAGGCCCAGCATGCAAACCCAGGTGTTCTGCCCCGAGAATCTGCCCTCTTGACCACTGCACATACCAATTACATGCTGCTAGCTTTTCATCAAAGGACCTGAAAAGGGACTACTTTGAATAACTTTCTTAGGCAATTACAGTTTTGACAAATAACTGAAAGTAGACTAACCTGTTTTTACACACATTTAGGCGCATGTAGAGACACCTGTTCCCAAGTTAGTTCAAATGGTAAAGCCAGCAAGAGGCGTGGCCTCAGTAGGGACTGCCTCCCTCCAGGGCTCTACATGGAGAAGGATGGGGTGGGAGGCTCCTTCAAAAGCAAGTGGCAGGAAAGGGGAGAGGGAGGGGAGGGGAGGCGTGAGGATGGGTAGAGGGAGGGCAATTGGTGGGACCACACCTATGGTGCATCTTACAAGGGTACATGCGAAGCTTACTAAATATAGAATATAAATGTCTTAACACAATAACTAAGAAAATGCCATGAAGGCTATGTTAACTAGTTTGATGAAAATATCTTAAATTGTATATAAAACCAGCACATTGTACCCCGTGACTGCATTAATGTACACAGCTATGATTTAATAAAAGAAAAAAAAAAGCAAGTGGCAGGATGAGACTCTGAAAGATGGCAGTGTGGGTGACTTTTTCTTCTCTGTGGCTGATTTCAATGAATTTAACATATAGCACAGAGGTGTTATGAGAATGATTGTCAGATTTCATAAATTACATTCTGCTATTCACAGGGATGTCCCAGCAAATCTAAAGTAATAACGTGCATACGGAACGGTAATAATAATACTGCGTGCGAGGCATCGTAAGCATGGGAAAAACATAACAAATGTAAAGTACAATCTGTAATAAAAAGGCTGACAGAGTAGAAAAGAAGATTTAAAACAACTTCTTGAATTTAAAACTATGTTAGGTGGATAACCCATGATAAAAAGTCAATAAAACCTAGATCCATGTCAAAGATATGCCCAAGATGAAAATCTAAACAAAACAATAAAATATATTTTTTCTTTTCTTTTCTTTTTTCAACCCCTCCTATACCACTGGATCCTTCTATGACTTCTGAACACACTGAATTTGCTACATTTTTACAAAACATGCCTCTCCAATTACAAACTTGACTCTCTCCTTCTCTTCAGTTGTCTCTACGCACTATCTCCATTTCTTCGCCTCCCATTTTTATTTTTAACCCCTTCTAACCTTGCTTCTGCCCACCCCCCCCAGAACCATCACCTCTCACTATGGTCACCAATGACCCCCCATTGCTAAACACAGTGGCTCTCTGTATGTTATTTCATGGGTCTGTCAGCAGCTGTGGCTGATGTTGGCTACCTCTGCCAACTTGGAACCTGCTTGCCCTGACTTCCACCACTCAGAGCCCTAGCTCTCCCTCAGTGCCGGCTCTCCCACGTTCCATGCAGGTCCTTCACCTCCCTACTGAGTGCTCCAGTTCCATAAGACTTGCCCCTTGTTCTTCTTGCTCCATACTATCTAGTTCATACCCTCAGTTTCAAATACATTCTCACTAAAGATTGCCCACAAATACATATGCCAGTCCCCACATCTCCTGTGAGCTCCAGACTAAACTATCTGTGCAACATGTTTATCTCAGCATCTCTGGTAAACTTCAAGGTTGTGTTCAAACCTAAATCTCAACCACTGTGGCCTTTTTGTCAGCAACAGCAGCACTGTCCACTTAGTTCCATGAGCCACACTCAGCATCATCCTTCATCCCTTATGTTCAACTAAGTAGTGAATTCTGGAAATTTTAGTTTGTATTCATCATGGGATCTGCTGACTCACCCCATCCCCTTGCCACAACCTCAGTGTGAGTGACATCGCCTCCTGTGGAGCAGCAGCCTCCTCCTGGTCCCGTGGCTCTACTTCCCAGTCTCAGTCTCCCCTACCCCCCACAGAGCAGCCAGGGTAATAGTTTTGAAACTAACCCTGATTGTGTCACATCCTTTGTTCCAAGCATTTCAAGGCTTTCCTATTGCTCTTGGATGAAGTGAGAGACCCTTGCATGCCTGTGAGCCCCAGCAGGCTCGCCTCACCCACCTCTTCAGCCTGATCACCATGAACTCCCCTCCCTTTGTCCAGCCACACAGGACTTCTTCTTCTTCTTCTTCTTCTTCTTCTTTTTTGAGACAGAGTCTTAAGCTGTTGCCCTGGGTAGAGTGCCGTGACATCACAGCTCACAGCAACCTCAAACTCTTGGGCATAAGTGATTCTCTTACCTCAGCCTGCCAAGCAGCTGGGACTACAGGCACCTGCTACAACACCTGGTTATTTTTTGTTGTTGTTGTTGTCGTCATTATTGCCTTAGCTGGCCCAGGCCGGGTTCGAACCTGCCAGCCTTGGTGTATGTGGCCAGCGCCCTGCCCGCTGAGCTATGGGCACCACCCAGGACTTCTTCTTCTTCTTTTTTTTTAATTTTTATTTATTTCAGGTTAATATGAGACTGCAAACAACTAGCTTACAATATTTGCATTTGTTAGGTAGAGTCCCTCTTGTAGTTGTGTCCCACACCCAGAAGGTGTGCCATGTACCTTTACATTGTACGCATTAAGTGGGAGCACCCCAATCCCTTCCCCTCCTCCCTTCTCCCTCCAACTTGAATTGAGTTTTTCTCTTATGTGGGCAGGTATTAGATTATCTGCTGGCTTCATACTAGTATTCAGTATATTAGATATTTGCTTTTCCACATATAGGATTTCTTTTAGGGCCTCTGACACATCAGGCCTGCCAGGGAGCCTTGCTTAGGCGGCTCTTTAGTTTGAATGCTCGTCTCTCCCCCAGCTCACACTCAACCTTGGCCCCATTGCTTACTGCTTAGGGCACCATGTTGCTAACACCCATCCCAGCTGTCACTCACACTTATATGTGTGATTGTTTGATGTAAAGGTAATTTCCCTTCGGTGTGGACTATGACTCTTTGAGAGCATCAGTCACGTCTGCCTTTGCCTTCCATGGGTCCCGTAGGGCCCAGCACACAGTGGACCTTCAACCGAGTAAACAAATGAATAAAGGAATCAATGAAGGGGGCAGCCCGACTGTGAGCCAAGAGGGCAGGTCAGTCACGGCACTCTCCCTGTGCTCCAACATGGAGCCCAAACCTAGGACTGTCGGCCTGACTGCTTTTAGAAATGACACCTTTGGGACATGTCCTCCAGCCTAAGAGGAAGGAAGATGAAAGAGGGAGGAAAAAGGATATTAACAAAACAGCATTTCCAACCTACTTTAAAGCACCTAAGATGAGTTTTAAAGTCCACTCCATTAACTACCACTTGGAGTATCTGTAAAAACCTAGGGAGGATGTAGCTGGAGAGAAACTGTCTCCACAAGCCTTGTCATATTTATACTGCAGTTCCTTTGACACATCCCTGAACCTTGTTCTTTGTATGCCTGTATCCTTCCACTAAATTACTTGAAGGCATGTGATTTCTGCTACGCCCCCCATAGTATGTAGCATTTCAATGACTCTGGTATCCAGCATAGCTCAGACACTCAAAAGTATTTTTTAGTAAATTAGTCACAGATAGAGAGTGGCACCTGTGGCTCGAAAGGGTAGGGTGCTGGCCCCATATGCTGGAGGTGGCGGGTTCAAACCCAGCCCTGGCCAAAAAACCCAAAAATTAGTCACAGATAGAAAAACAAATGAATGTATCAATGGAAAGATAGGAATCCAAACCAAAAGTTGCCCACTTTATAATTACGTGGATGGGTAAGAAGTTAAAATATTATCTACAAAATATTCATCTCACCCAGACATGGGGCATTCCAGGTGTGTGAGTATATGGGGAGGGGGGGAAGCAATGACTGAGAGTTAGAAGACAATTTTGTGGTTGCAGATGCTTGCCTGTCACCTCACTAGTTTGTCAAGAGATGGCAGGGCCTGTTTATTTGTCCGTGTGCAGAGTAAAGGCACATTACTATAGTTATAAAATGAATCAACCAGTCTGGTCCTGGCTCTTGCCCTCTCTGGGTTAGTCTTGGCTGACACAGTCCTTCTCTGGACTTCAAATAAGACAATAAATACTAGATTATCTCCAATATCTTTTTCTCAACTCTAACATTCTATGAATCTGTAATTAACCGTTTGAAAGAGAGAAGAGATGGGAACAGTCAAGGCCTAAGAAATCGTACTAATCACAATGAGCCACATGACTTTAAAATCTTCCACGTTGACAGTCATAGCCCCAAGAGAGGTCATGGTAAAGCAACAACTATAGCCCAATATGGATACTTGACATAAAAGTCTCCTCATATGCTGCAAAGTACTAGGGAACAATTATAAAACCAGAGAGGTGAATGTCTGTGTTGGGTACCCTGGCAGAAAAGGAGATAGTAATTCAAATAAAATACAACTGAAATCTGAAATTGAATGTGAGCATTTATCAAATATTTTTATTACTCAGAGTCTAGGGAAAGAATAATTAAACAATTTGACATGAATTTAAAATTATCTAATAACTTGGTTATCTTTGGAGGGAAATGCTAAATTTCTCCTAAAATACTTCTTGAAAATTTCTATGACAGAAATCCAGTCATATATTTTGCTAATAATCCATCTCGTTCTGGAAGAATATATTTCCTTGATGGGAAATTCTTGGTAACTTCCCTCTAGTCTATACAACATAAGGGCCATCATGGCTGAACATGCTGGGCAATAGACATCTTTAAGGAGGCAGTGTGTAAGTAGGCATGTACTGTCTATAGCTAATGTAGTTAGGATAAACCTGTGCCCACTACAGTGTAAGCTGGTACACACTCAAGACTGTCTGAGACCCCAGAAGGACACACTGGAATAGCCTAGTGGTCACCCCCTTGAAGTACTCATCTGTGTTTTGGATTTGACTATTAGAGATGAAAATCTCTAACAGAAAGATGTGATAATGCTTCAAATCTCTGCCAAGTAATAATACTAACTTAATAAAACAACCACCAACACATATTGAACAATTACTTTGTGTCAGGCACTAAGTGCTTTTGATATGTTATCATATTTATAATTTTCACAACTATGTAAAGGTCATTATTTAGTATTATTCCCCATTCCATAGATATGGAAACTGAAGTTAAGTTAACTGAAGTTAGGTTAAGGAAACACAGCTGGTTAAGTCGTAGAACCAAGATTTGAACCAAGGCCGTCTGCTTCTGAGCCCACAGTCTTAACCACAGCTCAATACTGTTCCTTATAAACCATTGACCATAACATAAACTTTTATTGAGAACTGAGAATATCAATTTTTGAAAGTGACTCTGCTTCCCTTTCAGTATTCTCTGCTTTTAAGAACCATTAATGCAATCTGAGCTTCGTGTAGCTAAATGTGCATCAATCCCAATGGAGCACTATTCACCCAAGGCCAGAACCTCATTTAGCAAGGGCAGAGGATGCGAGAACATTAGACCTCCAGGACCAGTTCTGTAGTCACCACCTTCCTGCATTGTAATAGTGAAAATCTCTGGTTCTCATAATCAGTAGACTTCCACGATCTTCTAATAGGAGGGCAAATATTTAAATGGTTTCCTGCATCTGCTCTTCTACCATTTCCTGTTCTAAGCATGACTGGTGAATCTCATCAGTGCAGTGTGGAAGAGATGCCTCCAATACATCTTAGCCTGGGTTCATCCAGAGGATTTAAACTCATAGGCATAATTTAGATGAAGGATTCTACCTTAAAAGATACAAGGATCAATCTTCTATACTGTGAGGGAGCTGGAAGCTGAACAATAATAAAGGGCAACTCTTTTTTTTTTATCTTTTCTTAAAGATACACTTATCTTTAAGTGTAAATAATAAAGTGGATAAAAATATTTGAAGAAAATTCTCATGACTTTCACTTATTATATGTACCATTATATGTATAATCATATACACAATGTATAAACCTAGGTTGTATGTATATGTATTACAAGAGGATATGTAATATCTTAGCATCTATAAAGTATCTATGTAATATTACAGTGTCCCGAGTCAAACATGACACACTGACTGGACTATCAAGACACATACACTGGGTTTGGCCATTCACAGGTTTTTCATTCTTACTGGGACACACCACATGGATGCTTAAAACAGAGAACAGGGTTAAGAAGAAACAATGGACTAGGGCAGGGGTCCTCAAACTTTTTAAACAGGGGGCCAGTTCATTGTCCCTCAGACTGTTGGAGGGCCGGACTGCGGGCCCCGGGACAAGTCGGTTGCTAAGCAGGACAGGCAGCAGCAGCAAAAACACCAGGTGGGCCAGATAAATGTCCTAGTGGGGCCGCATGTGGCCTGCGGGCCGTAGTTTAAGGACGCCTGGACTAGGGTTTGTCTAAAAATGTCACTGTTCTCAGAGGTGGGCAAGAATCAGAATGTAATTTTTGCATAATTAGAACATAAAAGTGGATTGGGCCCTTAAGCTCAAGCACATTATTCATGAAGTTTATTTCCTCTTATCTCCAAACACCTTTAACAAGCAAGGCTCCCTGGCTATGACTGTGTGGCAGGTGAGAGGTGGAGCCAGCTAGAGATGACCTAAGTGAGAGAGGGATCAAGGTTTCCATAGGGAAGAGGTGATGTCACTGGCACAAATGAGAGCTACTGAGCATGGGATGTAGAAGGTAAGAATCCACAAGAACAGCAAAGATGACAGCAATAACAATGACCAAGGGACTATCCCCGCTTCCTTGTCATCTATTTTATTTGGAGATGAAAGGAGAGTCTCCCAGCAAAATAGAGATACTGTTTTTCCCAGGATTATATCCAATATACACAGAGTTTAAGTCTGGTTTTCAGAATGATAATCCATAATCACTGCAAATATAATAATCATTTTTCAACTGTTTAAAAAACCTAATAGACACTTTTTAAAATTTCTTAATTTATATTGAGGTTATAAATCTTGAAAACTTGGTCCATAAACACTTAGGGACAGAGAAGGGGAAAGGAAACAACCAGCTGTTTTTAAAAAATGTTTAATTATGAAACGAACAGAAAAACAACTACATGCTGACACAAAAGAAAAACACAATTAAACTCGAGTATGGGGAGAGGGGATGTAAAAAAAGGGAGAGGGGAAGAGATAAAGGGGAGTGTGGAGGAGAGAGGGGGATTGCTAAGCTCTCACCTAACGGGCACAAAGTAAGAATATATAGCATACTCCCTGGGTGAAGGGCTGAGCTACAACTTGGACTTTGTCTGAAAAATGCAAACAACATAACCCGATTGTACGTACTCTCATATTAATCTGAAATTTAAAAAATTAAATAAAGTTTCTTTCTTAACTATATAGAAAAAAATTTAATTAGCTCCTGTGGCAGACAAAAGAATTGTCCTGAAAGACATTTCCATCCAGTTCCTTGGAACCTTTGAATATGTTACCTTTTGTGGCAAAAGGGACTTTGTAACCATGTCTAAATTAAGGCACTTAGATGGGGAGAGATGAAAACTGGGTGGGCACAATATAATCATAAGAGTCCTTCTAAGAGGGAAGCCGGAGACCCAGAGTCAGAGAAGACGTGATGCCAGAAGCCAAAGTTGGAATGATGTAAGGAAGGGGCCACAAGCCGAGGGATCCAGGTGGCCTCTAGAATCAGGGAAAGGTAAGTACACAGAACTTATCCTAGAACCTCCAGAAGAAATCAGCCCCACCCGACACACTGATTTCAGCCCTGGGAAACTGATTTCAGATAGCTAACTGCCACAGCTGAAAAATGATCACTGTATGTTGCTTCAAACCACCAAGTTTTTGGTACTTTGTTATAGCAGTGATAGGAAACTTATACAGCTACTCATTATAGGAAAAGACAGAATTTTGGACAGAAAAATGAATGGAAAAAAATCAAGCTAAAAAGCGTTATTTACTCAAACAAGGAAAGAGAATCTTCTCAGATAACATGGTGAGAGCTCAAGCTCTAGAGCAGTGGTTCTCAACCTTCCTAATACCGCAATGTATTTTCATTGTTAAAAAGGGGTCGCAACCCACAGGTTGAGAACCACTGCTCTAGAGAGTTTAAGAAAGATAAAATCTGACTAGAAAGACATCATGAGAGAAAAGCCTTTATAGCTGAACCTTGAATAACATGGGGGTTAGGGGCGCCAAACCCCCCAATGCTGGTGAAAATCCTTGTATAACTTTTGTCTCCTCCAAAACTTAACTACTCATAGCCTACTGTTGACCAGAAGCCTGCTGATAACATAAACAGTTAACATATTTTATATATGTATTATATACTACATTCCTACGATAAAGTAAACTACAGAAAAGAAAATGTTACTAAGAAAATCATAAGGATGAAAAATCTATTTACCACTTATTAAGTGGAAGTGGGTCATCATAAAGGTCTTCACCCTCGCCATCTTCTCACTGAATAGGCTGAGAGTAAGGAAGAGGAAGGGCTGGTCTTGCTGTCTCAAGGGTACCAGAGGTGGAAGACAGCACAGTTCACACCGTGTTATTTAAGGGTCTATTGTAACTAAAAGAGCACCACTTCTTAAAAGGACAAATGCTAAAATGTCCCCATCAATGGGTCTCAGGCATACAGTCGTTACAATGTCTGGGATTCCACCCTAACAGAGTTACAGGTCTTTGGGTCTTAAAAGCTTTCTTGTGTTATGAATATCCTTAGTGAACATTTAGTTAATCCCAAGGAAAAAGACAGTACTCTACCCCTAGGGACAACTAATACAGCCCAAGCTATTATATATCTCAAAGGATGCTATCAGTCTAACATCAACTCCAGGAAAACATTTTAAAATTCTGATTGTTATTGGCTAACAATGTAATGGAGAAAATATATTTAAATGTATATATTTATATACTAATATCAAGTGTTTGTGTATGAATAAATTGATTTTAATATGTTTTTCATTCCTGGCAGAACCTCATACATTAATGAACCTGGATCTTCTTATTGGAGTATCTCTTATCTTATTATTATATAGTAGTTCTTCCTGTTATCGGGTAATTAGGAAGTTCCTTTTAAAAAAAGAATACAATGATCTACTATAATCTTCTGTTCAGTAATACTTTCCTGTATAAATATACTTATATGCATTATGTATGACTGGATATGCTAATTTACTTCTTTGGTGAAGAGCAGGCTGACCCCACAATCTGCTAGAAGGAAACATGGACTGGTGGGTAGGATGGTACAGATCCATCCTGCCTGGGACCCAGCTGGGCTGGGCCAGCCCTGGCTTTCACAGGTCTGTTCCTGTGGCTCCCCTAAGACTTCAGGGTCCTAATATGACTCAGATTCCATGGCCAGAGTGTCAGGGCAGGAGCTTATGCCAACTTAGAAACGCTTCTCGCTCTGCTAGTGGTATTCTGGATGCTGTCAGAAAACCCAGGGAGCCACTGATACTGCACTTACCTACAACACCCAGGCCAGTCAAACCCAAGACCACCAAGAACTGTCCAGCCTTGCTGAAGGTTGATGTCACATGAGCATTACACAGGAAACTTCTGACTGGTCATAGAAAGCAAGCTGCAGAGGAGATGCCACCTATACCCTTTTCCAGTATTCTTATCTGTGCACTCCATGAAAATGGGACTTTGTTTTGTTCACAGCTGCACACCCACTGTCAGAGGAGCACCTCACAGTGCTGACACATAGTAGGTCCTCACAGTTGGTGAATGAGTAAATGAGTGAGTGAAAGGAGGCTGAAGGTGTGTGGATTTTGTAATTGCAATGGTGTAAATCCCGAAGACTCAATTTATTTCAACCTCTTTCTCACTCCTAAAGTGCACCTCTTCTCCTCTGTGGCCCCGGAGAGGCCTGCTTATTGCCTCTCATATGCCATTCTGGCCGGACTTGTGCTGCTGTCACTTAGTTCTTATGATTTCCCTCTCAACAACAATTGTAAAAGGGTGAGCCTGTCTTAGTCATCACTGACTCGGGCCAGCCAGCCCAGTGCCTTCTATGCAGTGGGTACCCAAGATGTATCAGTGTATTTGAATCAGTAAAGCATTTCTTGTGCAACACTTTTGGAGTTACACAGTTTGCACAGAAAAGATTACTTGTCTTACTGAGCAGAAGATTATAATGAATCAATGCATTTTTTAAAAAACAAATTCATAATTAACCTATAACAGGAAGAACTACTATGAAATAATAAGATGAGAGATACTCCAATAAGAAGATCCAGGTTCATTAATGTCTGAGGTTCTGCCAGGAATGAAAAGCATTTTAAAATCAATTTATCCACACATGAACACTTGATATTAATATAAATATATGCATATATGTATGACTGGAAAGCCTACTGATTGACAGGCTTTCCCTATCTTTGAAGTAGGAGATAAAAATAAAATGGCATATTGCATTGAACAAATGGCATGCTTTATAAATATACACACTTTGTCTTTCTCTTCCTCATACACACAAACCCCAAACTCTGCCTTTGAAGGTACTGGCCTTTTGCCCTAGTTGGACATACCTGAACAAAAACCCTTAGGATCTTGGTCAATACCATTTCCTTACGGCCATCTGAGGGAGCTCCCTATCACCTAGCCAGGAGGGCACCAACTCCAGCACCTCAAGATACAGACAGATGCTTCTGCTGCCCCTTCATGATGCTGCTGGAGGTTCACTACCCAGCAGCTCCCCCCAACATCCAGTCTTTTGCTGGGCTTCCATCCAGGTGCTCAACAAGGCCACAGGCTCTAACAAGCACTCATCAAAGCTCTCTGTTGACAGAATCCCCTGCTTTGCTCTCCTTCCCTGGAAGTTAGCAAGTGAGGAATGAAAGGCCAAAGGGCAGCTGGGCCTTCCCGAGAGAGGCCAGCGGTCAGCAGGCAGTGCTGTCCGCCAGTCTTTCATTGCTGCCCAGGACAGAAACTTGTCCTTTGAAAGAAGAAGGAAAGAGGAAAACCAACATTTGCTGAGTTCCCGGGAAGATAAAACAGATTTATTTTATAACAATACTGCAAGGTATTTATTCCTTTCTGAAATTTATCTTTCATTTATATCAAAGTTCTATTTGCCCAGAGTTGAAGGGCCAAGTCATTGCCAGGACTTATTCTGAAAGACAGCAGCCCCCGTCCCCCATCCTGCCACTGCCAGCTCAGCCAGCCTGGGGGAAACCTGGTTTCAACTCTTCTAGCTGATTTCTTTGGGTAGTTATCTCTGTATCTTTACATGAGATATTTTTATTGCTACTTCTTGGGGTTTTTTTTTTTTTTTTCATTCTAGGCACTACAGGTTCTCTCTCCACCACAGAAGAAAAGCACAGATCTTCCACCCCTCACTCCCCTGCCCTGCTGTTCCACCCTCCCAGCATGGCAGGACTGAGACTTTCGTCAGATCACCATTTACATGCTAGGTGCTCAGGTCACCCCTGAACCACGCAGTAGACCGTGATTACGTTTCCTTTCCTGTGCCACATGGTGCTTCCTCTAGCGTTAATAACTGTGTGAACCTGACATCGGCTTTGTTTCCCGGCTGTAGAGAGGTGGACGGTGTGGAGCGGTGGTGAGGAACAAGGACTACCTGGGTTCAAATTTCAGTCTTACCACTTACTAGCTACGTCATTTTTGCCAAGTTATTAAGCACTAACTGCTTTAATTCCCTTATGTGCAAAAGGAAGATGATAATTATTTACCTATTAGGGCTACTATTAGAATTCAATTAATATGTGTATGCCTGGAATTGTGTCTGGTCCACGATGAACACTCAATAAATATAAGTGGTGATGATTTTCATTAGGCATTCAATGACTTTGTCCTCCTGAAGTCTCCCCTGGAGCCTTTGCTCTGCTCCAATCTGAACAGATCACCTTCTGATGACTACCTTTCTCCTGGGCTGCACACCTTATTTCGTGGATCTTGTTTTGGCTTACTTTTCATTTTGGTGGCAACACAGAGAATAAATCTCCAGACATCTACCAAGATGAAGGCGTGTTGGTTATCGGGCTCAGCGGTCCTTTTGCTACATAGAATCGGGAGAAAATCTGGGGTTTGGCTTCTCAAGCACATTTTCAACTCACAGTCCTGTGTGAGCCCTAACTTGGCACCCATTTATACAGGAAAATGCCACTACTAATCCCCACATCTCTGATGGTTGTATAAACTTAGGTCAGCTTGTTTCCTGACTGTCCCTACTGCCAACTTGAATCTGAGCTCTCTTGGGTCTGCTTCAGGTGGCTCGTCTCCTTCCCACCTGCTTTTAAGCTTCCCAAATTATATTGCTAATGTCTCCTCTCCTCTTCACTTAGTCCTTAATTAATTTATGCCTGAAAAAACCCCTTTACTGTAACTAAAATAGCGTCTTGAAGGGCAATTGAGGTCAATGCATGTGTTGAATCCACCATCTTTACTCAAAAGTCTATTAACCTTACTTCATACTGGTGAGGTAACTGAGGTACCAGGTGATGGGAAATAATTGGTTGAAGTTCATAAAACCAGTACGAAATAAGATCAGAAAATGAACTCGGGAGTGCCTGATTTTTAACTCCAACCCTTTTCACCAAAGCACACTACCTTTCCAGGTTAACACAGGGCTTCTTCCATGAGCTGTCGTGGTTAGATGCGTCCACTTTGAAACCAGTACCAGGATAAACAGCATTAGACCTTGAAGATTCAGGTGACTATCACCACGCTCATTCCATACCCTGTCCTGAATGCCCCTGCACTTTTGCTCCATGCTCTCCCCCCCAAACCCAGGCTCAGACCTCTACTCTTAATTTGAAAGGGTTCCTAGACAGGGAAGGAAATGGAATAGGTCACAGTGGGGCCCTGTCGCTTGTCTGCCCAAGAACATGACTGTTAACTGTAACCTTTCCCAATGATCAAAATACTGTGGGAGATCGAAGAAGCCCCTTCTCAGAAAAACACTGAGGTTGTTTTATAACAAAGAAAACAGGAAGACTTTTAGTGCTCATTCGTCAAAAGTCATTGCTTTCACCTGATGAGCAACCCCAGCCAATGTATCCCACATAGCCCTGAGAAGAGGGCACAGACCCTAGAATCACATGGGCTGGGTTCTACCCCAGATTTGTCACCTACTTCTTCTATGAACTTCGGGCAAGTTACTTAGTTCCTAAGCCTTGGTTTTCTCATCATTTTATGATAAGATAAAATGATGAGAAAACATTCAACCCAGACTTGTGACCAGTTTAAATGAGATACTGTGTGTTAAGCATGAAGCGTATTATCTGGTCTGGCGCCAGCGGGGTGAACAGCACAGGTATCCTGTGTGGTGTTCCTGGGACTAGAGCCCCCAGAAGCTAGCACCCTTGGCTCCCAGCCCCACATAAAATCCTCAAGGGTCACTAGCAGGTGGCCTCAAAGTTTCCAGGGTTGCTCCCAACCATTCAAGTCTTCCAAACAATGTGTACTGGGGACAGAAACTTTGGTTATGTAAAAGTTTAAAAGAGTAAAATGATGTAAGTTACTTTAAGAATACCGGAGATAAATGATCTATTTATATTTTTATGGTGAAGACATAAATAGAAAAAAACACAGCACCCAAAGAAATGTTCCTTAAAATATATGTACAGCATGGATGAGAGATATATGCACAGAACAAACAGATGCTAACTATATACCTTTTCACATCAGCCATAACTCTGCAAGACTCATTAATTCAAGGAGATCTAGCAGGAACTTTTATAATTACAAAAATTAACCCTCTGACAAATTGGGACAAGGGGTGCTGGGTGATTTTTTTTAAAGACTACTGACCCACAGACATTATGAATATATAGGATAATGTTGTTTTATATAGCATTTTTTCATTCAGAAACTCTTTACTGAGTGCCTACCAAGATCCAGGCATCATCTGGGCTCTGGAAATTGAGCGTGAGCAATACAGACAGAATCCTTATTTCCATGGAGTATGTTTGCTAGTGCAGAGACAGACACTAAACATGCTAATAAATAATATTTTTGGTAAGGCATGGTGGCTCACACCTGTAATCCCAGCACTTGGGAGGCAGAGGGAGGAGGATTGCTACAGGCCAGGAGATTGAGACCAACCTGGACAACATAGCAAGACTCTGCATCTAAAAAAAAATTGTATTTTAAAGTTAGCTGGGCATGGCGGTACCTGCTTATAATCCCAGCTACTCGGGAGGTTGAAGCATGAGGATTGCTTGAGCCCAGGAGTTTGAGATTATAGTGAGCTATGATCATATCACTGTACTCTAGCCTGAGAGACAGAGTGAGATCCTGTTTCTATTTTTTTTTGAGACTCTGTTTCTAAATAGTAATAATAATAATAATAATATTTTTTGATAACTGAAAATTATAGAGGACTTGAATAATATATTTCAAATAAAAGAGAGTTAGGTGAAAAATAAATCAGCCTTTGGATTTAAATTCTTTGAAGGGGAAAGAGAAAGAGAGAGGGGAAAAAAGGAGAGAGAGCAAAAGAGAAAAAAAGAAAGCATCTTGAAGGAGGTAAAGGGGCTCTAGGGCTATAAGATAGGAAACAAGGAAAGACACTCACCCAGAGACCCTGGATCCAGACATCCTGGTTTCCTCAATGGGTCAGAGCTACAGGGAGAGGGAGGCCACTTCTGGGCCCTATTCAGGGCACAAAGAACTGAACATAAAGCACTCCAGGTAGGGAGAGAAACAAACTGCCTCAGAGGAGTCTGACGGGGGCAGACGTAACCTGGAGAGGTGGGGGAGAGGCTTGTGTTCTTGCCAGCAAGTGAGAGCAGGGACTGAGGGCTCCACTTCAGAAACCAAATATCAGGGCATAGCATTTAAGTTGGGCGAATTTACTCCCATTCAGGGTGCATATCTTCATTGAAGAGAAATTCTCTGAAACTATCTTAGGTCTTGTAGATTGTGTATAAACCAAACAACAGTATATTTGCTTATGATGAGAAATGTAACTGCATTTGAGGTCAGAAGGCAGAGGGCCTGGCACTTAACATGTATTAAGTTACCTATTGCTTACAACCATCTAAATGCAGCAGAAACTATCATCACCGTCATTTTACAGATCAGGAAATCCAGACACAGATTAAATTAACAGCAAGTGAGTGCAAAGCTCAATGAAATCCAGGCAGTTTGGGTCCAGATTTCATGCTCTGAAATAGCCATTAAGGTACATGCCAACTGTAGGAGATGAGAACAGGATAGAATCTAGAAGGTGGTTCGGGTCACTGGGTTCATGGATGTTAAAGCACAAGTTTACATTTCACTTGCATTGAATCCTGAGCCTTTCTCCATTGTCATGCTTTATTTTAAACCTGGTTCTGTTCTGCTGAATTCAAGGTGTGATTCATGGAGTATATGAAGAATAAACTTCTCCCACCTTCTGTATATAGAAAACAGTGATTTGAGTGAGTTTGATAGAATAAGCCATATATTTTCCAGGATGACAAGGAAATTACAAGTGATCGATCAATGGCCAGAACTTTTTAGATAACTCTTACCAATACCTGTGCAGGAAATGCACCTCCCAGGTCCGGGCTGGTGAATGCGTGCGTGCTCTGCCTTCCCTAGCTTCTCATGCTAATTTCCATTTTATTCTGAGGTCATGATTGATCAGGTTAAATTCCAATTTTAGTTCCATGTCTTCCTTTCCATCTTCTCAATCTAGTTTTTGGACCAAGGCAGTCAACAAACACATTTTGATTATCTGCTGTGTGCCAAACACTACGCTAAGGGGACAAAGATGACTAAGACATCAGTCCCTACCAGCGAGGGAGGGAGGCAGGAGGCAGGAAAAGGCATGCAGGTTTAAAGTCAGCCTCATGACTTGAAAGCACATGAAAATAAAGAACCTCCCTGGCAAAGTGTGGCTAGCAACGGCAAATGACTCTACCCTTACTGTTGATGAGCAATTCAGCCAACAAAAGAAAACCAAAAGTACATTTGTTTTTCATTCTTCTGCTCAGACTAGTCAGGACTGATAACAAGCAAAGGAGACATGGAGGGGTTCTCACCTCCCTGGATACTCTCTCCAGAAAATCTTTACAAGGAGCCAGGAAAAACAAAATACAGTTGGCCATCCATATTAGTGGGTTCCACATCCATGGATTCGACCAACCATGGATTAAAAACATGGGGAAAAAAATGGATAATGGGGTCTGTACTGAACATGCATTATTCCCTAAACAATACAGTGTAACAACTTTTTACATAGCATTTATATGTCTTTGGTATTATAAGTAATCTAGAGATGATTTAAAGTATTGGGGAAGATATGCATAGATTATATGCAAATGGTATGCCATTTTATATTGAGGACTTGAGCATCTGTGGATTTTGGTATCTGGGGGGGGTCTTAGAACCAATATTCTCATGGACAGATTCATAATCCAAACTCCTATTAGCTGTTCTTTTTAAAACCCCTCCTCTTTTCTTGAGCAGAAGGGCCATGAATCTGAGAATGTGAGGTACACACCGCAGCTGGCAGTGCAGGAGTGAACCACAAGACCAAGTGATCTCACTCCCCACCACACAGAGGGAAGGGGGACCACAGAGATTAAGCGACTTGTCCAAGGTCACACAGCTGGTTAGCAGCAGGGCCATCACAGCCGCAGACGTTCTTCTCTGAGATAAATCTCATTGCAATATTGCAACTTGGATATCATGGGCAGCATTATCTAAATGCAGTGGCCTCACTCTAAAGGCAGTGAGAGGCCATGGGGTTAAGAATGTCACTAAGAAGTCCTAATTAAGGACACACAGTAACCCTAAGCAAACCTCTCCATTCTCACCTCACATCTCCCTGCTGCTCCCTTTCTGTCCTCTCAGTTCTGGCCTCTTATTCTACTAGAAAAATCATTATCATCACCCCAATCTGCCAAAGTATAACAGACTTATGCTGAAAAATAACCATTTAATCTTGGTAAGAGGCTGGCCTCCTGGCACCATCCTAGTTTCTACCTTCATTAAGCTGCGAGTAAAAACATGTGAAAATGCCTCCCTGTTTGAAGGCAGTGTGAGACCACCATTCGCCACGTGGAACTAAAAATGGTAGAGCTGAAATGCTCTTTGTTGGGATGCATGGCTCATTTATCCTACAGCCTCCAGAAACATATGAGGCCCATGCAATTAATTTTAATATTTCACCCATGCCAAGTTGTGGAAACTCCAGGTCAATTGCACGCAGCCCACTGTGCCAGACGACACATTTGCCAAGACAAAGGCAGAATTCATCTGGACCCGAGCCCCCCCCCCCAACCCGAGTTCTTACGGCAGGCCCCCTTAGATCTGACAGCCTCCACATGCACCAGCTTTATTTCTGCTGCAGTTCACACATACAGAGGAAGTTTCAAAGGATGGGGAAGCAGGAAAACGGCTACGTGGCCCTGAATAAAAGGCGTATCTGCTCTTCTGCTTGCATTCTCATCACTCCTAAATGCATCTGTAAAACCCAGCCTGACTGAGTGTGGGGACAAAGGAGCCTGGCACTCATCCCTTGTCCCTTAGGGTTTGTTAATCTCTTTACACTCTCTTCCAAGGTAATATTCAAATCAACCACACAGCTCAATTTACTTTGCTTGTGACTCTAATTGAATAAATCTAAAATAACAACAGACGCACTGGCCCAGAGCCTTGGCCAAATTCCTTCCTAGACACTTCAAGCACATTCTGGCTGTTTTAATTTTGCTTGCAAGCAGGTAAATGCACTCTTGTCCAGTTCCTAATTTTACACTGGAGGCAGAATGCTGTCATTCGCTGTTTCCAGGGTGGCTAATACTGATGGGAGGAAGCTTTGCAGGAGAAATAATCTAAGAAGGGCTTAAGCATCCCTGAAAGTGGGAAGATATTCTTATCCAAGTTGGTTAGTCGGCCTTTAAGATGTTCAAGAGGGTACTATTCTATGCTTACATATCACTTCTTCAGAATCATAAGGACTGAGTTGACTGTGGGAGTTTGTTTAGTCTATTTTCCAGGTTGTGTTTGGCTGAGTCCTCAATGATCCCGAGTGTGTAGCTATTCCCATTTGTAAACATAAGCAGAGAACGACTGCTCTAACAAGCCTGTCACTCATTCTACTTTCTCTCATCCTTTTGCAGAGGGTAAGACTTTTAAAAACTGCATCATTCCCTACTAGGAGGAGGAGTGCAGGCCTTCGGAACATGGTGAGAGGAGCAGCAGCAGATGACACCAAGGTTACAACAGGTAGGCCAAACCCTGGCGTGGACAACCTTTTTTCAGGGATGGGGGGTACATTATCTAGCAAGTGTTTTCAAGGGAATCATGCAGCTAAAGATGCCCAGTGAGTTTTGAAGGTCACATGAGTTGATCTGGTGGTATTCTTTTCAGCTGTTTGAAGATAAGGATTAAAAGGAACCAACACACACAATTGATGCCTCTCTGAGATAGGAAGGAACATGCCAAGGCTGGCTGTGTGGAGATGCCATTGTGTGTGTGGGGGGTCCTTTGTCTTAATGACAAATGAAGACAACCATGTCTCTGGGGTGGTGTCCCACGGTAGGATGGTTGTCACAATGAGAATATCTGTCTCTCGCTGTGTGGGTGTGTTCATCTCACTTCCAGCCAACACTCTCAGGAGTTTGGAAACTCTTTCTCATGGGTACCAGCAAACTCCGTGCAAGCACCCCAGGCTAAGGACCTCTTGCTCCAATGCAGAGACCAAGTGTTCTTCACCTTCTCAATAATCCTGTATACCCTTAACCCTAGCCTAGTTTTTCTTCCATGGGCAGAATTATACCAAGTTTTGTATTCCCTCTTCCCCTGTGTCTCATGTTGGATTCTAGAGCCCAGGTCCATCTACTGCTTAGGCTGATAGATTGTGGGCTCCTGACCACTGGGAAACCTGGTGAGAAGGTGTAGGATCCGTGGCCCAAACCCACCTAGGGTACACAGCACCTTTAAATCCTAGATCACACTTTCATGAGAACCAACCAGGCTCCCTATCTTTGTGCATTGGGGGCATGCAGTAAGTCACCTTAACACCAATAATACCGTGTTTCCCCGAAAATAAGACCTACCCAAAAAACAAGCCCTAGCAGGATTTCTATGCATTTGTTAAATATAAGCCCTACTCCAATAACAAGACCTAGTAATGGGCGTGGCTATGCAGCATATCTACATAGCCACGCCAGGCATTTCGGCGCGGAGAGGAAGACATCCCCTGAAAATAAGCCCTAGTGTGTCTTCTTGAGAAAAAATAAATATAAGACAGTCTCATTTTCAGGGAAACATGGTACCACCAGTAATGCCCCAGACAGGGAGGAAATGTTTCCTGAGTGACTGAACCAATGTGGACCTCGCTGCCTGCAGCAAGCCTCATGCTGATTAAACACCCCACAGCCAGTGCGTTTTGGCTCCTATTTGAGCATCTTCCTCCTTATATTCATCTTATGCCCTTCTGATCTCACATCTTGTTCCTAATCACGGTGCAGAGTGAAACACGTGTAAGGTAATCACTCCTCACCGTGCTGGGGCAGAGCTCATTGATTAGAAATCATTTTCAGAGGGAAGACTATAACAAGGAGTTTTGACCAATGCTGGATTATTATTTCAGTTCTTTGTCTCATCCACGTTCATTTGCTCCCTCCTCCTAAAAGAAAATTTTTATGTGTGAAGACAGATCATGAGGGAGTTAAGAGAATTTTTTTAGAACAAAAATCTATTTAAGCTCAAGAAAATATTTAATTAAAAATAAGTTACTAATCAAGCTTTTCCCTGAAGCTCATGCCCTGAGCCCTTAATGTGATTTTCTTCAATCTCCTCTCTCCATGATGTGCTGTGCTCATGTCCAGATGCGGTGTGCAGCACGTCCAGACCTGCCCATAGCTGGACTGCACACTCCTCGTCAAGCTGTCGAGTGCGGGGGTAACAGGACTCAGAGGGATCTTCTAAGACACAAAATGGGCCTTGGAGGGTTTGCTAAATCCAGTGAGTTTACTCACAGGTCCTGTCCTTCTGTGCCTACACCTATGAATAGAACGAATTCCTAAAATGATAAGCTCTCACGTAGCACAAAGCATTTCAAACATGCCCTTCTTTTAAGCTGTGTATAGCTGTGCAAATTATTCTCTTATCTAGTTCTGGAGAGCAGGCATTCAAGGTCTGTGACCGAAGCTAGGGTGAGATGCACAGAAGAAGTTCAATTTTCTTTTGACATTTTAAAAAAATCATCTTCCATCCTTCTTCCTGAGGTGCTAGGTTAGAGCCCATGTGCTGTGGCAAAGACAGGATATGCCATGATGTCAAGTCTCAATTACTGCTATAGCTGGGGAAAGAATAACTTACGACATTTCAAAAGGTTTTGAAATTGAGGATTTTTTTTTCAAAGTAGCAGTTTTACCTTGGAGTAAGCTATCATTGGTCCTTAATCCAAATAATCAGAAAGCTTAAACATAGACATTAACTTCAAAAAAAAGTCGTATCAGGGATTTACAGTATTCAGAAGAGCACTTCCCATGGAGTATCCCGGATCAATACAGCTCAAGTGTAAGTCCATCATTCTATATTTATAGTGCTCTATTGTAATAAAGTTATTCCCCCCAAGATGATAAGCTACAGGTGTCTAACATACGTATTATGTATATGAATACATACAAATACATATATTACACGAATACGTAAACACATATGCACAGAAAGACACATAAATATACATAGTGTGGTATCAGTGTAAGTCCATGGCTAAGGTGATTTTATTCATTCAGTGAACACTAATTGTCCAATCACTGTGAGAAGCAGCAAGGATAATAATCTGTTGATCAATAGATTTGCTACTGAAAGATGTAAATGATGGTGCCCCAGGATGAGGCTGCAGAGGAGATGTTCCGGCCAGATTTATTTGAAAGGGGCAGTGCAAAGATGGGCAGTGCAAAGATGGCATCTGGGTGCCGGAGCAGTCAGAGGCCCCTTTTATACAGGGACACAGGGAATTTGCAGATTTCACAGCTTGCCTGGAAAGTTAGGGTCTTTTGGTGTAAACATCTGGGGAATGGGGCTAGCCAGATCCTTTGTATCTTTGTCTTAGGAGGAGAGCAGGAGGGGAAAGTGTTCATGTGTGGCTGTCCCCCAACACTGACTTCCAAGGTGTTTATTGTCTAGGGCAGGGGTCCTCAAACTTTTTAAACAGGGGGCCATTTCACTGTCCCTCAGACCATTGGAGGGCCAGACTGTGGGCCCTGGGACAAGTCAGCTGCTAAGCAGGACAGGCAGCGGCGGCAAAAATACCTGGTGTGCTGGATAAATGTCCTAGGTGGGCTGCATGTGGCCCACGGGCTGTAGTTTGAGGATGCCTGGTCTAGTGGGAGAGACATAGAAACAGTAAGTGTCAAAACAGTTAGTGGCTTTGGATGGACCTATATCATGTCGGTACAGTGAACACTAAGGTTGAATGACTCCCTTGGGGGGCAGCTACATTATGAAAGGTTTTCTAAAGAAAGTAGCCTTGAGTTGCATCTTGAAAGTCTTTGTCCAGTGGCCTGTATATGAGATCTTTGACACCTGGTTACCTTTGAAACCCCATGCTTGGTTTGTGTGGCAACTCACAGATAACCTTTTGGGTAAGCAGGCATTTTCCATATCAGTTCATCGGGCTAATAGCAATCCTGAGTTTCATTACTTGCACTTGGCATCTAGCAAATACACCCCGGGAAGGTGCTTTGCTTAGAACTGTTGACACATGAAATACAACGGGCAGCTCAGTGCACAGAGCGGACAGTCAACAAAGAAGTTGTTGAACGAATCAGTTGGAATACCCGATCCCCATGACTGTGAAGAATACCAAGGAAATGACAGTGTTTTGAAAATAAGGACAGTCATCCAAAATGGCTGCTTATTATTGTCACAGCACTTCCCCTCCCAAGGAGCAGTCTTGGGGACTTTATCCTGAGATTATGGCTGTTAGCATAATAGTTACATGAGCAGACTACCAGGGATCCTCAACCTATGGTCCGTGGGCCACATGTGGCCCGCCGAGGACATTTATCTGGCCCACCAGGTGTTTTTGCCGCCACTGCCTGTCCTGTTTAGCAGCCAACTTGTCCTGGGCCCGTAGTCTGGCCTTCCAACGGTCTGAGGGACAGTGAACTGGCCCCCTGTTTAAAAAGTTTGAGGACCCCTGGGCTCCGCTTTGGTCTGTCATACCCACTTGGAAGAAACAGAATTCAGGTGCTTCAACTAAGAGATGTAGGGGAGTGGCCAACTCTAGATTTAGCTTGGTTGTTCAGCAGGATACGAAGTAAAGTCAAATCTGCCACCATCTCCATTACATCTTGCCCGCATTACTTAACAGCTGTGAGATGACAGCCTGGGTCCTCCCGCTGTACAGCATATAACACAGTACTTCATATAGAACAGTACTCAACAACATGTGCAGGGGTTAGGGGAGTGCACGCCTTAGATGATTAAAGGAAAAAGATACCTGAAAGACACATACGCTGGAAAAAGTTAAAACATTATCTTGGTGATACAACCTTTAAAACATTAGTCTAGTAATGGAGCAGGTAAGACAAAATGGAGCCTGGATTAAAAAAAAAAAGAATTATTCAGAAACCCATCAGATGAGATGAGAATTCATTAAAGAAACAACTTATCTCGAGGGAATTATGGGGTATGATGCTCTGAAGTGAGGGGAGAGAAGCAGGTGACTCTTCCAAGGCCTCCAGGTTCTGGCCTTAAGCGCAGGACCTGAGAACTGCCTATATACACTTCCACATAGTGGCACTGGCCCTTCTTCAGCAGTAAATGATGACTGGTTCTGGAAGCAGGACCTTGCTGGGCAATCAGCAAAGCATTGCAAAGGCCATACTAACACCTTTTCAAGGCCCTGCCCTTTAAGAGCCCTCATTTGGCACTGTTCTTGGCAGTCCAATTTTTAAATAAAGAGCCAAATGAGGATTAAACAACAGGATAAGGTATGTCTGGTCCTCCAGTTTACAACAGAAAATGGTCTTTTTCAAGCACCACAGAGTGTCCCACAGGGCATTTATGCAAAGGACCCAATGAGGAACACATTCCTCTACTTGAGCAAGAGAAACTGACTTCTTATTCCTGAAAATCCCCAGAGATATTCTGAATGTATCTGACACCATTCCCAGATGAGCATACATCTTTAAGAGTTCTTTAAGTGCAGGGTGTAAACATAACATTTCCTATGCAAATTTAAAATCATCACTGAGAACAATACGGCTTCTGGTTAAGTGGTAACTCCCAAGGCAGGACAAAGAGTACAAAGATAGGGCAATTGGGCACTGGCACTGGGAATAGCTGGCCACCAAAAGGCTGAAGAAACACATGTTAAATTGAAAAATCCCCTCATTTTGCTTTAAAAACACATGTCTGTTTAAGCACTTTGTCTCATTCTGGACATCCAATCCTGCATTTAAGGCAGTGTTATTACAGCAGTGGCTCAGAGAGGCTGTGACTTGGAGAGCTGGGTTTAGAATACAGGTGTCCTGCAGTCTATCAATCCATTGGATCAGGGATTGATGTCCAAGGTGGGGGTGAAAGCATCAATCAATTTTGTCTTGCATGCATTTTAGAGAAATATCTTTAAGATTCAATATTATCTTTCAGTGGACAGGCTACAAAAGCTACTCACCAATTATGAGGGTTGTTATGGGAAGCCTTGGAGGGCCTGCCACCCTCATGGCCCCTGTATAAATCACCATGCTTGGGGCATATGATCCTATCACCAGGAATTTGAATGAACCAAGGATGAGTGCTGATCATTCAGCCATGAATGGCCTGAGCTCTGCCTAGCTCTATCCTAGTGGTGATGCTCTGTTTAGACCAATCAGATTCTCTCTCCTGAGGAGACTGGACATGCCACAAACAGAAAGAGTGGTCAGGAGCAATACAATCCATTGGGGAGGTACTGCCAGGTACCCAGGCAGCACCCTGGTTGAGTCTGAGCAGGAGTCATGGTGACAAGTCTCATGGAGTGCCGGTCAGGTACCTTTTTCTGATAGAAGTTTGTCCTCTACAAAGAGAGCTCTGGGGTGGTTTTGTCTCCTTAACAGCCTATATGTCCTGTCATTAAGCCTTCAGTAGCTGAAGCATCTCTTTTCATAGTAATTTAAAGGAATCAACTACGTTATTATCTCAAAATACTGCAGCAGTTGATAGGCTCAGGCAGTACAACTTCTCTACATAAGGCAAGGCATGCCCAGGCAGAGGCCACTGTTTGTGGAGGCTCTCCTTGCTTTCACCCCACCTTGGACATTAGACTGACACTGAAATCAAGAGCTGTCCATAAAGATTTGTGGAGGGGATTATTTCAGGCTGTGTCCCCTCAAATTCTGTGCTGAAGCCCTAACCCCTAGGATCTCAGAATGTGGTTGTGTTGTGGGATAGTATGGTCACTAAGCAAAGATGTTACTAAAGTAGGCCCTGATCCAATATGACTGGTGCCCTTAAAAGAAGGAGGTAAGAACACAAGTGCACACAGAGGGAGGACCATGTGAGGACATAGGGAGAGATGGCCATCTTCAAGCCAAGGAGAAAGGCCTTGGGAGAAACCAACTCTGCCCATACCTTGATCTCAGACGCGTACCCTCCACAACTGTGTGGAAACATACTTCTGTTGCCTAAGCCATGTAATCTGTGGTTTTGTTATGTAGCTTTGGCAAACTAATACAGAAGCCTTCAAGTTGGGTCTCTATAAAGATCCAAAATAGGCCTGCAAATGATTAAACCAATATGCTGGAAGGAACACAGAAATTTGGTAAGAACGTGGTCCTGGATTCAGATTGCTGAGGTGGATACTGGCTCTGTCACTTACAGCTGTGATCCCCAACCTCTAGACCATGGACTGTACTGGTCCACAGCCTCTTACAAACCTGGACGCAGAGCATCACTGCTTGAGATCTGCCCACTTTCCCATCCTCACCATTCCCCCAGGCTCTGCCCATGGAAAAGTTGTCTTCCATGAAACTGGTTCTTTGTGCCAAAAAGGTTCTGATCCATGGCCTATTAGGAATTGCTGTACATATTAAGAGGTGAGCAGTGGGGTGGTGGGGGAGGGAGTATATGTACATGTATATGTATATGCACATGCATATGTATATACACATATACACATAATACTATGTGTATATACATACTATGTGTATGTATGTATACATATATTTGTATACACACACATATACACATATGCATTTTATAGAGATATATATATATATGATATTTGTTCACAATTCCTGGCTCACTGCACAAAATGGCTGCCAGGGCTCATTGCTTTGGACTGGGCAGGTGGAGCAGTTCCTAAAAAGGTGGGAACCACTGGGAACCGGCTAGACATTCCAGTTTTTTTTGGTTGGGGCCGAGTTTGAACCTGCCACCTCTGGTATATGGGGCCGGTGCCCTACTCCTTTGAGCCACAGGCACCACCCCTGGCTCGATAGTCCAAATGGCAATTGGTGACCAGTAGACTGGCAGGCCTTATCTGCGAAAGCCCAGGGTTCTGTCATCAAAGATCTCAACCTCACTAACATATGGATAACATTCTTCACAGAGGTTTTTTTACTTAGTCTTCCTTATAAATTGCCCATATTCTCAGTTACACTTAGTGTTATAATCAAACAATTTCATAGATGATTTTAAATTTTGGAATGTTCATTTGATATCTCCAGAAAGAAAAGCTGATGGGGAAAAACACAAAACAAAATAAAACATTCATCTCTAAAACCTTACCCCAAAAGAAATACAACTGCTTTTTTCGGAAACTGGTAGAGTAATGCTATTTTAAAACAGATGTCTAGTAGCTGATGTGTTTTGGAAATTATTTTACCACAACATAGGTTTTTAAATGCTAATAGATGATGACAAAATAGTGTCATCTCCTAAAAAATGACTGATGTTCCTTTATTTCATGAACGCAGGCAGCAACCGCTTGGCATTCACCTACATCATCAAATCAGCTGCTCACTGAATTCCAAACCAGAAGACAAGGTGCCAGGTACCTTCTGCAGGCTCCTCTGAGATTCAGACGGAATCAAAAGGGAAAAACAAAGACTCAGGGCCTGACAGGCTGGGTGCCTCTCCAACAGCTGGCTGCACATTCCATCCTGTCACTTCCTACGTGGAGCTTCTTTCCCATTTCCTTTACCTTACTTCCCCCTCAGCAATACACATGCTATTCACATCTGATGGCACTTACTGTTCTTAGAAAAAGAAACCGTTCGGTGAGGCGGCTCACACTTGTAGCCCAGTTACTAGGGAGGCTGGGATAGGAGGATCACTTGAGCCTGGGAGTTGGAGTCCAAGCCTATACAAAATAGCAAAACCCCTAGTCTCTTAAAAAATAAAAGAAGAAAAAAGTATATTGTAATCCTTTCCTTAAAGTGAACAAAAATTTTCTTTCTCAGATATTAAAACCCACCATAGGTTTATTCCTTTGTCATATCCTCAACCTACATTCTTCTTCTTCCCTCTTTCTATCCAAAACAATCAGACCTTGAGAAAGCAACTTTATTGTTTGGAATAAATTATCATTGGCAATTGATTCTGAGTATGAGCTTAACTACAGTAAATATGGAACACAGTTTGCTAATTAGAAGCTTTGTTGTTCTTGGTTTATATTTAAAAACAATTAGGTCCTTCCAGAAGAAACTCACCACTAGGGTATTATCACCACCACCACCAATAGTAGTTAACACTTACTGCATACTTATTATGTGCCAGACACTGCAAACCACTTTTTAAGGTAGGTTCTCAGGTAAACCCACTTTAAAGATAAAGAAACTGAGCCTTAGAGAGGTAAAGCAACTTGCTCAAAGTCCCACGGCCAACAACTGACAAATCCGGAACTTGAACTCCAGGAGGCCTCCCAGGTCTATGCTATAGACACCACTCTACGAAAGTTTACAGTCCTGAGCAATGACGTGTTCCAGTCCATCGAGGACACATCAAGAAATAAGACAGAATAAGACAAAACTGTTAGTGTAGCCACTGCAAAAATCATGGTACAATCTCAGTAACTTCATCCATCTGACCATGGAAGGTTCCCTGGGTCAAGGCGCACACTGAGCCTCTGCTTTCTGGTTACATCTATACTGTAGCCTTCAAAAGAGGGACCAGGGGATTGCCATCTGGGCCACCCAGGTCTGAAATGAGACTAGGGGCTCTCTTTTGGTAAGAACAAGAACCTAGGTAAACCACACCACAGATGACCTGCTTCATATTTCACTTATATTTAAAGTATTTCTAAGAAAACAGAGCAAAATAACTGGTTTCATGTATTTTGTAACAGATTAACTTATTATAAATTATTCATCTTCTAAATGGTATCAGTAAAGTTGGCTATTTAGAAAAATAAAAGTTTGGGCCAGGTATGGTAGCTTGCGCCTGTATTAGCACTCTGGAAGGCCAAAGAGGGTGGATTGCTTGAGCTCAGGAGTTTGAGACTAGCCTGAGCAAAAGCAAGACCCTATCTCTGCTAAAAATAGAAAAACTGAGGCAAGAATATCACCGAGCCCAAGAGCTGGAGGCTACTGTGAGCTATGATGCCATAGCACTCCAACTAGGGTGATGCTTAAGACTTTGTCTCAAAAAAAAAAAAGAGAGAGATGAAGAGAAAAATAAAATTTGATTCTCTTATTTCACAATACTATAATACATTCCAAATCAAACTAGAAAAAAATTAACAAATTACTTAAAAAATGTAAATAAATATTTATAAGGGCATGATCTTTTGACGGATAAGGACTTTTTACATGTAAAAGCAATAGAAGAAATCAATGAAAAAATGTTAGATATGACAATACAAAACAATATAAAATAACTTTATGCCCCAAACACCATAATAAATAATAACAAGGCAAGTAATAACCTCAAAAAATTTGTAACAAATATGAGGAAAAATGGACAAGTATTGTGAGTAGATAATCATTTTGTAGTAATGGATAGGAGATGATTTATAGTTGATAAAACTAACAGAAAAAAGTGGGCAAAAATATTTGAACAATAAAGAAAGGAATACAAATGACTGACAAATACATGGAAAGATTCTATTTCACTAGTTATAAAAGAAGTCATGATAAATCGATGCAAATAATATTTCCATGTCAAACAACATTAAAATATTAAAATAGTATGTGACAACTACTAAGAATTCTTTTAGTATATATGCATACTTATTAATCCTACACATTTAGGAAAAGACTAGAAAAAGGATACACAATTTATCTCTGGTGACCGGGTAGCCCAAACGTGTAGCCCCAATTACTTGGGAGGCCAAGGTGGGGGAATCATTTGAGCCTAGGAGTTTGAGTCCAGCTTGGGCAACATAGTGAGATTCCTGTCTCTAAAAAAAAGAATCAAATTATCTCTGGGTGGTAGAATTATGGGGAGTTTAAATTTTAGAACTTACGCTTTTCTAAAATAAAAATCCATTACTTCCAATAACAAAATCCAATATTTTCAGTATATAAGAGACAAAGGAAGGAAAGAAAAGAGGGAGAAAAAAAGAGAAGGAGAGAGCGAGGGAGAGAGGAGGGGAAGGAAAGAAAGAGAACAAAAATCTTCACCTTCGAAAGGTTAAGAGCAAATAAAAAGTTTCGAGTGATAAGGGTTTACTGTTCAGAATATATAAAGAACTCTTATAGTTCAACAAAAAGAGACAACTGGATTGAAAAGCGGACAAAGGTCCTGAATAGATATTTCTCCAAAGAAGATACATAAATGGCCAAAAAGCACATGAAAAGCAGCTCACATCATTTAGTCAGTAGGGAAATGCAAATTAAAACCACTATGAGGTTAACCAGTTTGTTGAAAATATTTCAAATTGTATATAAAACCAGCACACTGTGCCCATGACTGTATTAATGTACACAGCTATGATTCAATAGAAAATGAAAATAAATAAAAATTAAAAAAAAACCAAAAATAAAACCATAAAATAGATAATCAAAAACTGATAGTCTAAATGAAAAATAATATTTAAAAGGGCAGTGCCTGTGGCTCAAAGGGGTAGGGCGCCGGCCCCATAAACCGGAGGTGGCGGGTTCAAACCCAGCCCCCAGTAAAAAAGAAAAAATTTAAAAGGTGGCAAGTAAAAATTCTTTATAAAAGCTATTAAAACTACTTCTGTCTATAAAAAAAAAAAAACCCACTATGAGATACTACATCACACTCATTAGGATAGCAAGAAAGACAGCAAGGGAGGGAGGGACATGAGCAGGAAGGAAGAGGGAGGGAGGAAGGAGGGAATGGCTTAATGGGTATGGGGACCAAAATGTTTGACTAGATAGTTGTGGCTGTGGTACAACACTGTGACTGAACTAAATACCACTAATTGCTCACTTGAAAATGGTGAATTTTATGTAATGTGATTTTCATCTTATTTTTAAAAAAGAAATAAAACAACAACAAAAGTTTGCAGTGGCCATTCTATAGTGAGGGCCTGAATGGAGAACAATGTCAAACAGATTCGTGGCACACCCTGAACCTGGGACTCTGCATTCAGAGGAGAAAGGCAGCAGAGTAAGCCCTACCTGTGAAGACGCTCTCCTCCTGACATCTGCTAGCAACTGTTTGCATGGATTCTTCCATAAAATACACTCACTTGATATTTTAACAGGTATAGTTTCTTTGTTTTTATTGGGGAGGTGGGGGAAGAAACTGGTTTTTAAAACATAATGCAAAGGCCCAACTGACGAAGTTTTGAAATTATCGTCTAACTTTAATTGTCATATTTACTGTTAAAAAAGAACTATAAAAACCATCATTTAACTAAAATTATTAGCCACTCAGGGAAGCATACCAACAGACCACAATAGATACTTTTCACAGTTGCTTAAAAGTGTGTCGGAACAGTTGAATGTAATTTTAGTTAAACAAATTTGCAATTATGAGCATAATAACTGCTTTGCCATTTTTATATTAGCGCATCAGCTAGGCGAAAAACAATCCTTATATTGCAATATGCATTGAAACTTCAGCAAAAACATTATTTAAAGCGCAATTACAATGTATAACAGATAAATCTAGTCACGTGTTATAGGTCCAGCTTCAGACCTCCACTTGGTATAGCCATTGACAAAGGAAGCTGCCTACAGGACAAAGTGGAACCCAAGATCATAAGGTTGCCAGGCATGGAAACAGGCCTCCACACAGAAGGATGCAGGGAACAGGCACTGCCTGGGGGCGAACTAAAATTTCTATGAGGCATGTGTTTCTTGAGAAGCACTTGAAATAGCTCTGCTTTGAAGGTGAGAGGGACCTTGAATTTGGGTTTTCTATTAACTATTAGGATTTTTCCATCTTGAATATCTGTATTGATCTCCTTTACTTAAAGTATGCTAAGAATAGCTTCCATTCAGACTAGACTTCTCAAGAATTTGATCTGTTTAATATTGCCAGATATATTCCTGTATCAGACATGATATAACATTATTTGGGATTCATATTTAAATAGATTCTCCTGCAGGAGGAATCCCAATACTAAGATGTTCAATGCACAAGTATTCATTGATTCAATCTGGGTTATAAAAAAAATTCTAAATATAATCGACTCGTCTCTGTTTTTTCTGCAATATGTCCCTCACACCTTTCTTTCCTAGCTTTATTTCACTCATCTTGAGGATCTGTTTTTGGATTGAGAGGTGAGTGGAGGTCAGGTCTAATTTCAAAATCCTATATGGTTAGTGCATTCTGGTTGCCAAGGACTCGATCTTTGGAGGAGTGACTGAGTGAACAGGTGAATAGCTTTCTCTTGCACACAAACCTGAAAGTAAGTATATACAACTTTAAGGACATTCCCCCTTCCCCATGTGCCATTTGAGGAAATGCTGATGAAAGCATCCTTCGAATCCCATTCATATTTTCAGGTCTTAATTTGCATGCTGCTATATCTTTTCTTAAGTCAGATACACTGGCTCTACTTGATGAAGTGAATTTAATGAGGCTGTCTTAAGTGGGCCACCCCAGCGCTGGGAAACTCTGATCTCTGATCATTATATCTGCATAATTTTTCCTTCTCAGGGCCTCTAAGAGAGCTTTCAGCTGTCTTAGTCTGTCCTTAAATGAGCTATACTCGGAAGGAAAATAAAAACAGGTAAATGACAGCAAAGTGAAACCTCCCTACACTTAACCATTCCAAATGCCTCTTACCAGACAAGAAGCAGCTCCAGTTTCCAGCGTCAGGACATTTTGTTTGCTCCATGAGACTTCAGCCCTTTGTATAAACCCATTAAATCAAGTATTCTCTAATTAATTATTAACTTTTGTGGAATACATAGTAAAAGCAAAGGCACAACAGTGGGGAAATGTGAGGAAATATGATAGTACAAAGTATTTTCTCTCGCTGAACTACTGAAGACTTCTAATTGTTAAACCCAGGCAGCCTGGGGCTGTTCACTCTCCAGTCTCACTCGCTCCTGTAAGACACCCCGTCCTGTGGCTTTCTGGTCTCTTGGCAGCCACTGCTCCCGGACCTGCACCTCCCGGCATCCTTCTTAGTTCCTCACTCGCTCTCTCCACCATCCTCACACCTTGTTGTTCCCGGGGTTCTTTCTTCCTCTCACTCCTCCCTGTCCCCACATAAACTGGGCATCTCGGTCACGTCTGGAGCTCCAAATGCCAAGCACAGTCTCCATTCCAATCTTTGCCTCTCGCTGCTCCTGAGCCCTCAGGGCAACATTCCCCTGTGTCCTGCCTCAAATTCAGGAAGTCCAAAAGTAATCAAATAATCCCCCCCCCCCAACTATGAAATCCCTATCTCAATTTTAACACCACCCTCTTGAGCACCCAAGTCAAGACTCTGGGAGTTATTTGCTTCCTTCACCTCCATGATCTCAGCGCTGAATGGACCCACCTTTTAACTCCAAAATATCTTTTCTACCAGTCAGCTTCATCCCACAAGGCCCCTGGCACTGTCTTAGCTCAGACTCATCTCCTCTTAGACATAAAATATGCCTCAACCTCTTTCCCAACTTTCAACCTCACCCTGGGCCACCATGGCCTCCACAGGGAAGACAGATAATCATTTAAAAACTGCAAGTGGTTGTACGAGTTCAGTGAATTTCCACATTTTCTACCAAATAAACAGCCATCTTTAGAAGAGAATACAGTCCCTCTGAACTCCCCACGGCCATTTCCCCACTCTTCCATGCCCCCTGCCAGTCATGCTCTCACCTCTTTGTCTCTGCACATGCAGCTCCTTTTCCATTTCAAAGTCCTATTTGCTTTCAGAAATAGGAGCCATAATCTGTAAACATTTCTTGAATATTTATAGCAAAGTAAGGTGCTATGTCTGTTTGAGATCATGGTGGTGGATTTCTCATTTAAGACATTTTTTCCACAATGGATTGCAAATATCTGTCTCCTATCAGACTGTGAGCTTCTTGAGCATAAACGCTTATTTTCCTACCTTCCTTCCTTCCTCCCTCCTTCCTTCCTTCTTTCCTTCCTTCCTTTGTCCCCTTCTGCTGCTATGATGTCAGTCTAGCTCACAGCAACCTCAGAACTCCTGGGTTCAGGTGATCCTCCTGCCTCAGCCTCCCCAGCAGCTGGGACTACAGGTGCCTGCCACAACTCCTAGCAAACATGCACTCAGTTTTCAAAAATCATTTTTCTCTGTGTTGACCACAAATATCACAGACAACACAGGCTCAGGCATGGTGCACATTCAGTGCCTGTTCTCTGGAGTGGATGAATCACAATCTGGCACAGCACTGATCTTAGCGATTCTAGCTGCAAGGAAAGGAGCCATTTTTAATTCACACTGAAGAGCATCAGGCACCTGTGGGCCAACCTCAGCCTCGCCCCAGGGGTGCGCCTGAGTGCTCCCACAAGGCAGCCGATCACTTCCGCCCTCTTTCAGTGCCAAAGTCTGCAATTATGTCTGTCTTAGAACTCATCTGATCTCAAGTGATGGAAACTCACATCAAACCAGATTAAACAACATCAGCTTGTAGAAACTGAGGAAGGACTAGATGACTGAGCCCTGGGAAGGGCAGGGTGCATCTGAGCCCCAGAACACAGGGACCAGGGACTGAGACACACCACACTGCCTCTCAACTCTCAGCACTGCTCATCTGTTCCCTCCTCTGTCTCTGCACACCACCATCTCCCATGATGGAAGACACAGCCAGAGATGGCTCCTAGGTACTCACAGCCTCAGCCACTTAATCCAAGCTGTCTTTGGTTTTTCATCCAAACATTACAGGGAGGAGGACTTAGCAGGGTGCCCGTCCTTGGATTGAGGAACTGGGTCTAACGTGTGGATCCCCACCTATCAGCATGGAGTCTTCCCCGTTAGACACTCATGTGGGTAAAGAAGCTGCTTTGAGAAAAGGATGCTGGCAGGGCAGTCCAGGTGAGGGCTCCACTATTGCTATTACTCTAATCAGGATGGCTTAGGTACACAGTGGTGTGGAAACCCCACATTTAAGAGACACAAAGTTTCTCTGCCTTCCCTGTGCACACAGACAAGCTTTGTTCTTCCTTTCACACTACCTTCCCTCAAAACTTCTCCTTGTTCCTCAGCTGCGACTACACACACAAACATATTGCAACTTCACTCCTTCACTTTATATCCAACCCTGTGATTTCCTTCCTTCCAATTAGAAGAGGGTTTCCCAGGTAACCATGAGTAATTTGGATATTTCCTAGATTTTTCTGCTCCTGGAAACTCTGAGTTTTACACTGTACTTTGTATAGGATATGACCAACCTTGTTATAAGCACTTTTCTTTTTTTCCTTTCTATTCTTTTCTGTGTCTGAGCATTTGGCCTGAGCCAAATTATTTTTAAACCAGCAGTTTACTCGGTACCCAACTTCCTGCCTATTCAAGTTCTGTTTCTAAGAAGTATTCCTCACTGCACTGTTTCTCGCTTTTAAGAAATCATCATGATCAATAATAAAAGTTCTGATTACTCAACTGGAAAATATCGCTGATTGAGGTAAGTTCTTGGCCGGTGTAGCAAGTTAGGTCATTTACATCCTGAGGGGTAAAAAATGATACAATATATGATGTTGCTACAATTTCTTTCTCTTTATCACTCATTCATCCAAAATGTATACTGATTACTTACTATGCTCTATATCCCAAATATAGTAGGAAGCAGAAAACTAAAGACCCAGGGAGGGCATAGTGGTTCACGCCTGTAATCCTAGCACTTTGGGAGGCCCAGGAGGGTGGATTGCCTGAGCTCAGGAGTTCAAGACCAGTCTGAGCAAGAGCAAGACTCCCGTCTCTACTAAAAATAGAAAAACTAGCCGAGCATTGTGGCAGTAGTTCCAGCTACTTGGGAGGCTGAGGCAAGAGGACTGCTTGAGCCTAAGAGTTTGAGGTTGCTGTAAGCTATGACATCATGGCATTTTACTACAGGTGACAGCGTGGGACTCTGTCTCAAAACAAAACAAAAAACTAAAGACCTAGTACTTGATAAAAATTCACAGTGTAATGATGAAAAGATATATTAATAAAATGCAATGTGGTGATCCCTATAATAGCGAGTCCATCATCACTGCTGAAATTAAAAAACTGCATGCCATGTGCATTTCTTGATAGATGATCTGCTAGGAGAAGTTACCATACTTAATGAATAAGCATTTTCTAGTAAAAATCTAGTAAAATCTTATTCTAGTAAAAATCTATGTGACTATCTAGACAACAGCTGTCCAGCCTCGTTCAAACATTTTACCTGTTTAATTTTCACTACTAGTTTCTTCTCTCCTCATCTTGTCATTTTCCTTCGGGGGAAGTGAAGACAAGGAAAAGGAGCCCTATCTGTCAAACACAGAATCCAAAAGCTACTGTGGGGTGTTCTCTTATTCCTCAGAAATACTACACTAAGAAGGCTTATCTTGTAAAATATAATCATGTACCACATAACAATGCTTCGGTCAACAACAGACTGCACATGCGACAGTGGTCCCCTAAGATTATAATGGAGCTGAAGGATTCGAATCTCCCAATGACATCAAAATGTCATGGCATGACACATTACAACTATTTGTGGTGACGCTGGTGTAAACAAACCCACTGTGCTGCCAGTAGTATAGTAGTATAGTACATGCTACGATTACATGTGTTGGAATACACGTGCTGCCAGTTGTATGGTAGTATAGTACATGCTATGATTACATGTGCTGGAATACACGGATACTTACAATTGTGTTATAGTTACCTACAGTATTTGCTGCAGTAACATGCTGTGCAGATCTGTAGCCTAAAAGCCAGGGGCCAGAGGAGGGGTTGGGAATCTTTTCATGTTGGAAGACCTCAATAATTTAGTTGTAATCAAATAAGCCTGTTTTCAGGAAACTTTAAGTAGTTATTTAAAAAGTATGTTATTTTGTAAAAATCTAATTTTTAAGTCAACTAACATTTTAATGACTTTGCTGCATCTGCTTTTTGGCGGAGAGCATTTGAATATTCGGTTGCAGCACAGAGGTCCATGGTTTCAGCTGATCCTCTAGATGGGTGCCAGTCATTTGTGACCGTAAGGGAGTTTTCATTTGGGGCAGGTAGGAGAATGAAGACATGCAATAATAAGTGACTGCGAAGCAAGAAAGCACTGTCCGGGCATGTTGCTGAAGAACATTTTCCCATATTTTAGTTGGATCTTTCTTAGCATCAAACAATGACTTTAAAATGTCATCTACTGAGGGCTCAATCAATTCATCTGTAGTTCTTTAGGTGCTTTGGTGATAGCAGCTAGGTAAGGCTAAACTGCTAATTTGTGTGTGATATCATGATTCTCAAAGTCAATGAAACTTTTATTGTATTCTCCAATTAACAGGTCTATAACAGCTGCATAGTCCTCAAATGATGCACATCTATCATCCTGCACACCAATGACCTTTACTAACCAGGGAAAGTGTTCATTTTGCCTTTTGAAAAAGCTTTCTTAGATTTTTTTTTTTATCACATGTCATATACAGACTTAGTTTTACCTAGCCCAGAAATATTCAAGTAGCTTTGATCTGACATAATAACATGGAAATGCTGCATTCTTATAGAAATCTTTCAAATAATTCACATTGCTGATTCTGTTCTTCATAAAATTATCTATCAGTTCTCACAGAGGTAACATTTTGGCTAACACCTGCCCCTGTGATAGCCAGTGCACTTCAGAATATGACAAACCCACACCACACTGAATACCTCATCATTCACCTTTAGAATGTCACCAAACTGAGGATGCTGTGTTGCATTTTATGAATATATTATAATCAACAATATTTATAATTTGTTGCCAAGTGTCACTTAAAATAGTAGCTTTAGCACAGAGATTTTGCTGATGGAAGATATAATGAAAAGAAATGAGAGCAGCTGGATATGTTGACTTTTTAAAATCTATACAATAAACCTCTCATGTTTTCCTGTCATGGAAGGTGCACCGTCTATACGTACACTCAACACATTTACAAATTCAGTCCAACTTCATGACATTTATCTTCAAAGTTGTTGAAGATATTTATTCCCTGTGTTCTGTTCCCAAAAGTGCCCAAAGTGAGTAACTGTCTGTAGCAAAGAAAATCTATGGTGGCACCTGTGGCTCAAAGGAGTAGGGCGCCAGCCCCATATACCGGAGGAGGCGGGTTCAAACCCAGCCCTGGCCAAAAACTGCAAAAAGAAAAAAAAAAAAAAAAGAAAGAAAGAAAGAAAGAAAGAAAATCTTCTAACAGGAATGAAGTATAAAACCTGCAGTGAGTCAGTAGAATCAGCCGATTCATCCAAAGCAATTAAATAATACATGTTTTCTTTCTGAAGTACTGCATGAAGTTCTGTTAAATTGAAGACTAATTTATGCTACCTATCAGTTATGGTTCTCCTTGAAAAAGGCAGTTGTTTGTATTTTAACACTTATCGGAATCTAGGCATCCTACCGCTTCAAAAATGCATTCTTTCACGATTTCCACATTGCTGAATGGCTCGTCCCCCCCAAGTATATAACCTACTTTGAAAGTTGCTTCAGTGGCATTATTTTCAGGTCTTATTGTTTCTTGAAAGAATGTGTTTGCTTTTGCTTTTCATCTTGTAATTTCTGCGATACAACCTTTCATATCTCTCCCTCTCATTTATAATATTTGTGGTCCTTATGAGAGTTATAATCCTGATGAGCACTGACTTTCTTTAATGTTGATACTGCAGTATCACAAAGCAAGCAAATCATCTTATCTTGAGCAGAAACAATATTGCAATTCCCAATCATCATTAAAAAAATCTGTTTTCTTCCCTCAGTATTCTCTTGGTCTAAACATGATGGACTATTAGGCAGATAGAATCAAGCTGTGCAATTATCCACAAATTCTACTTCTAACAGAAACACAGTATACTATTGTCAAAGGCTGATAATGGACTGGCGTACTGGACCCCCATAAATTCTCACTGACCAGCCTCATATGGTAATGATGCCAGCCAGGCAGGGTGAAGTTAGAGCTAAATTATGAGCATAGCAGCCATCAATTTAGCTCTTATGGCTTACTAATGTTCTAATTGCTCTGGTCAGTCTGGGAGGATTATTTTATTGAAACTTATTTTATTGTTTGATATTTTAAATATGTTCCTTTTAAAAATAAAATCAGAATATAAAGACCAACAAAAATGTATTAATAGGCCACGGCTTTAGCTCAGTGGATAGGGTGCTGGCCACATGCACTGACTGAGGCTGGCAGGTTTGAATCTAGCCTAGGCCAGCTAAAGCAACAATGACAACTACAATAGAAAAATAGCTGGGCATTGTGATGGGCACCTGTAGTCCCAGCTTCTTGGGAGGCTGAGGCAAGAGAATTGCTTAAGCCCAAGAGTTTGAGGTTGCTGTGGGCTGTGACACCATAGGACTCTACACAGGGCAACAGCTTAAGACTCTGTTTAAAAAAAAAAAAATGTATTAATAAAAATAAAAGGATTTGTTCTGTAAAATTTGGATTCAGTCAAAAAGCCACACTTAAAGACCCAAAAGATCCCATGTGGCCTTAAGGCTGCAGGTTCCCCACCCTACTTATCTATACTACCTAGGTATGTGTGATGAGTACACTCTATAATGTTTGCATGACAATGAAAATCTCCTAATGACAAATTTCTCTTGTCATTAAGAGATGATGTACCTTTGTCATTAAGTGATGCATGACTGTAGATATCTTCACAAAAGATTACTGGACAACTGGCATTTTGCTGATTTGGTTCACATTTCTGAATGGTGTGCTCCCATGGAAAAGATTTTAGTCTAAAGCAAGATTTGGTTAGGTCTAAAATGAAATTGCTAAGCCTTTATTTGCATGTGCTTCCCTGGAGGTGAAAGCTTAAGGAGGATTGGGGGTGAGGGGAGTATCAGCAAAGTAGAGAGAACAGTGGGGATCAAAGCTGAGTTGCTTGTGTCCCAGGTGACAAGCTGACACCAGGGAGGGAAGGCACAGCTGTGCACAAATCTGAACTGCCACAGGACACCAGCAGGGCCTCAAAGCCCCAGAGCTGTTTCCTGGGCATCTAATGGGAGTCTCTGTCATGTCCAGAGGAAGGAAGCTTGCTACAGATACCCCCTGGGACTTCCACAAATACATAAAGAGGGGGGACTACAAGAGACAGGGATCTGTGGGAGTAGGTGGGTGGTGACACGCTATCTGAGCACGAACATTATGTCCTCTCATCTGCACCCAGAGCCTGGGGATATTTGATTTGTAGAATCATTTCCAGAATGTCTGACGAGTGCCTTTTCTCAGTCTCAGGGGCTCCTGCTAAAAATGTAGGAATCCCCTTATTTATACTATGTTGCCTTGTGTTGTTTTTCTTCTCCTAAATCTCATGGAACATTCTACCTTACTTTTTTTTCACTAGACACCCAATTAAATTGCAGTCATGACAGTACATTCCCTGGCTCCAAACTACACATGAATAAGTAGGTCACTGTGAAGACAACAACTTTTAAATACACCAAAACCAAAACAAAACAAAAACTGAAGCCCCTGTGAAGAGCTGCTGGACTCTTAAACATTTTCTAATTTAACCATCCCCACCGCCCCATGGCTGAGATTCAGCCTCATTCTGATTCCAGGCACCATGCCAACCCTCAGAAGCAGAAGATCAGGAGCTGTGGCCAGCAGCCCACCAGCAGAGTATTAGGCAGTTCTACTGATGACTCTGCTGCAATACTGGGGTCTCATATCCCTGGAAAGTGGCTTCCACATTCCCTGGTGATGAAGTCCTACTTAGGAGACTCTACTCTGCTAGTGATGGGATCACTGGCCCCTAAGCCACTTTCTCTGTGACCACTTATCTGCCCTGCCACAGAGGTCCACAGTATCCACTTCCACTCAGCCCTCTGCCAAACATCCCTCATAACAGAGACACCATGAATCTTGGGTTCCATTTGGGTCATTGGCCACATGCCTCCCTTGACCCCCACAATCTGACATCATATCCCTCATGTGCATGCCCCCTGCCTTCTTTGGTACACCCTCCTGGCTGCTACCCAGGCCTCGGTTATGAGCAACTTACAGAAAATGACTAGCCTAAGAGGCAAGGAGCTGCTTGCAGACCACTATGTGGGTTGTGGCTCTGGCCAAGTGTGATGCTGAAGCCCAGCTTGTTTCTTGCTCAGGAGAAGACCACAAAAGTGAGGCCCAAGTCTGTTAGGCCCACTTCTGCTGTTTAGAAATATGGATTTTTGAAGAGTGACTCCCATAGGTCTCACCTGCATGTCCTGGAGACTCCCTTGCATATCACAGGCTTGTAGATTCATCCCAAAATCTACAATTAGGTTACTTACCCCTTGCAGGTTGTACAGGGGCAGGCTGCATCTGAATTCATAAATGTCTTGGTTTCTAAGACAGTATCATTAACTGTAAAGGTCAGGTATGCTTAAAGCCAAGCCATCTGTGGGATGGGAAGCAGTCAAGAACTCATGTGGGTAGAAGGTGGAGTGGGTAGACTCACACTGCTGCTGGCTGTGGACATCAAAACTGGGTGGCAGCTGGGAAAGAAGTGATCTTGTAACTGGGATAATAGATTCAAAGACCCCAAACAATTTAGAGTCTCAGTCATAATTACCGAGAACGATGGTGCAGGGCTGAGCCCTCCCCCTCCCATTTCTCCCAGAGATTCTATGACTTACTTCCTCCTCCTGGCTTGCTCTTAGGGTTCTTTAACTTGATTTAACGAGATCTCTACTGTCAAGGGTGGGGCAGGGAAACATCAAAGAATATGAGCTACTCTCTCTCACATCTCAGAAGCAGTGTCCGATCACTACACTACAAAAAGGTTCATGGGATGCCAAGTGAAGACAATATTCAAAGAACTCCTTGAAAACTGCTAACGGGAAGTCAAAAAGGAAAGGGTGGCTTGAACAGTAATTTTCTGAACGTGTGCTGAGCCGTGGCAGGTCTCTGAGGATACAGTTCCTTAAGTGCTGGCTTCTCTCTGTGCTCGTCTGGAGGTCATGCAGCTGTCCCTCCACCTCTGCACTACTCTGCTCCAAGATGCCCCTCTTGGGGCCAGCCTAGGGCAATGCTGAAGGGAATCCCAAAGAATCCTTGGGCAAGTGGCCATGTGCGGGGCTGGGTGGCGGTGGTGTGGAACAAGGTATCTGGGGACTGAACCAATTGTGATTTGCTTTGTGTAATGCTGGTGACAAACAGGGCTGCTGTGTTCTAGGGATGAGATGCACTCCTGTGGAAAGCTGTAGCAAGAAGGCTTGGGGAGGAAGGGAAGGGAAAACATACCCAGGCTCAAATCGTTCTTAAGAATCGCTTATGGGGATGTCTGAACTACCACAATAAAAGTTCTCATACCCACACCACCAGCACTGCCATACAAATGGAAAAGCCAAGGGACGCAGCCAGGAACGCTCTAGAGTGGCCCGCTGCCTCTGCCATCATCTTGGTACAGCATGCTGTCAATTTCAAGGAGACACAACTTCTGACAAGCTCCCCGTCCTGACGGCTCCCTCAAGATTAGCTGTCATTCGCTTTTCATGGCTGGGCAATCTTTAAGTTCAGATAACTGCACTTATTTGGCTCTGTCAGAAGAAATAAGGCCAGGGCATGCTTTGCACACCAAAGATGTCACCCCACCTGCTACTGTCCACAGCATTTTCCCAACACAGGACCCAGAGCATGCCCAAATTGGCTACACAGTTCTGCTGACCAGTATCTATGCCACATTACAAAGTATTTTTATTTTTTCAGATTAATATTTACTCATTAAGTTGCAGGAAGAACGTGCATCGTTTCAGAGAATGATAATTTTATATGAAGTCTCATTTTGCTTTCTTTCATTACCAGAACTTCTCAGTTATATGTATTTGGCTGCCAAATCTAAGACTCCCAGTTCTACCGAGGTTATTCTTTACTTTAATGATCAAAGATTGATTATGAAAGTTACTCTTTTTTTCTTTCATAGTTAACAAATTTTTTAGAACTCTACGTAAATTTTAAAGAGTTTCACATATATAGCATCATCAAGTTCGTATAGCTATCATTGCCAATGCTATTATTACTCCTGGTGGTAGATGAGGAAACTGAGGCTTACAAACTCCCAACATCACACATCTAGGATGTGGAAATTTGGGACTCGACTAATGACTTCCTATTCTAAATTCTGAGCTCTTTCCCCTAAATTATATTTACATAAATTACATGACTTCTTGTGTCATAAACTACTTCTAGTCATTTACTGAAAACTTTTCTAAGCAACAAAGAAGGATTAATTAACCATCCACCAAGCATTATGTAGTGAACTTTCCTTTACTAATATAAATACTGTGGGAGGATAGAAACTGTCTTCCTCCATTCTTGTTGCTATGACAAAATGTCTCAGACTAAGTAAACAATAGAAATTGATTTCTCATAGTTCTGGAGGTTGGAAAGTCCAAGATCAAGGGGCCGGCAGATGTGGTGTCCTGTGAAGACTTACTCTCTACTTCACAGATGGCTCCTCTTGTCCATCTTCACATGGCTGAAGAGTGAAGAAGGTAAGAGGTATGAAAGGTGTAGCCTCTTGTCCTTAGTTCAGGTTGAAGAGAAAACCAAGAAGGATACAGACAAGCAGTAAACATACTGACTAGTCTACCTAACCCATGTGGAAGAGATGGGAGGGCCTGTTATTCTGAAGCCTTTTTGATGGGCATTAATTCCTGAAGGCAGAGTCCTGAGGGTAGAGTCCTTAGCACCTACCTTTTAATATCATCATGATTTATAGCAACCTTAAACTCCTGACTCAAGCGACCCTTCTGCCTCAGGCTTGCGAGTAGCTGGCACTACAGGTATGCATCACCATGCCCCACCAATTGTTTTTTGTAGACTAGCTCTTAGCTATGTTGTTTAGGCTGGTCTCAAATTCTTGGCCTCAAGCAATTGATTCTCCTGCTTTAGCCTCCCAAAGTGCTGGTATTACAAGTCTAAGCCACTGTGCCTGGCCCAACAATTAATTCTAACCTAATCTAGTCCATCCACAGACTACTCAGAAGCCCTGGAGGCAGCCTGGTGCAAAGAAGTCTACCCAAAATGCGTAACTGTAGTTAGCTCAATTAGGCTAGTTCCTTCCACAGTTTGTACTGGGCTACTGGGGAGAAATGGGCAGAAAAAGATTGTAGGCAATGCAGTGATGTTATATGTGTGTATGACAGGGGAAGTGAAGGATACAATTGGCCAAGAGAAGGAAGGAGAGGGACAGAGTGAGAAGTATCTGGATACAGAGGTTCTCTGGCCCTTAGACCTGCCTCGGTTTCTCAAAGTGTTCCAATTTTGATTTAGGCGTAGTCTTAAGTAAACCCCCTTTGTCTTAAAATGCCTACTGTGACTGAGTGTGTCTTGTCAATAGTTTGTGGAAACAGAGGATTTCTATTAAAGTAGATTATTCACATTAATTAGAATCAGGTTTGTAGATCTCATTCACAGTTATCATAAGAGAGATAAACCTACAGAGCTGGCTACACACCTCCTTGGCAAGCCTTCTCAGGCCTCTTTCCTCTGAATCTACAGCCTTAGATATGGACCTCTCATTTCAAACAATGAAAGTTTCCTGAGCATCACTTGTGGACAAGAAACTCATTTGAGTTTCTCATGAGGCCACTCATTAAGCTTAACCAATCTTGCTGTTACCTTCTGCTTTTTATTGCTACTTCACTTTTCACATGTTATTTAGCTCCATAAAAACTAGGAACTTGCATCAACATCCTTATGATCCCACAGCAAATAGCCCAATGTTTCCATGGCATAGGAACTTGAGAATCAATTGATAAATTTTATTTATGGGACACCTCTTTGCTTGAAGTTCAAGGAAGTCTAAAAATGATAGTGCTCGAATCAGAAGCTACTTACTTCATGTTAAACAGAAAACAAAGGAGGATATGGACAAGCAGTAAACCTACTGACTTGTCCACCTGACCCATGTAGTCCCCATCCACTGGCTGCCCAGTGGTGTCTGATCCGGTAGGAAAAGTTGGCTTATGTTAATTAGACTCCTTTGTTGAAAATGTCAGGATCAGGTGAGAGATGAGGAGTTGGTGGTGATTGCTGGAAACTAAAGGTCATGTGGACTCGGGCTGGGCAAGGTATTCTGAACTCTGTGCAAGGCAAAGAAGATCAGAAGGATGGGTGCGAAGGTGGGGAAGGAGACAGTGAGTGTGAGAAAGTGAAATGGAATAGAGTGGCTTCAATAGGCAGACATATGGAGAGAGTTAGTTTAAATTGCCTTGGTTCCTACTCTTACTGAAGCCTGGTTGGTTTGTCTGGCTTTTCCTATATTCCAACAAGTGGGTCTCTGCTTCTTGGGACCACAGGCGGCCCCAGTAATACACCTCCCTGTGACATCCTTTCATCACTTCTCCCTGCTGGCCATAACACAAAAATCAAGCACAATTTTAAGAAACATTTTTCATGAGAAACATGAGACATTCTCCATTAAAGGATATGGGCAAATCTCAGTAGCACTTCTGTAGGCCTTAGTTTGACAAAGTGAGAACAAATGAACACATGGAAGAAAAAGAAGTCAGGGAAACCATAGGAAAGGAGGAGGAAAGGAGAATTCACATGTACTGTCCCACCAAATGCTGTGACAGCACACACAATGGACAGTTGTGACCAGGTCAATGTCCATGACTCAGCCCACTCAGAAGCCAGGTGGGAGTGGGAATGCAAACTATATGTGCCTTTTGGAAAGATGTTTGGAGAACACTTAGGGATCAAAAAATAGACCTGCCATTGGATCCTACAATTCCTCTACCAGGTATATATCCAGAATACCAATTACATGATAACAAAGGTATTTGTACCAGAATGTTTATTGCAGCCCAATTCATAATAGCTAAGTCATGGATGAAGCCCAAGTGCCCGTCGACCCATGAATGGATTAATAAACTGTAGTATATGTATACTATGGATTATTATGCAGCCTTAAAGAAAGACAGAAACTTTACCTCTTTCATGTTTACATGGATAGAGCTGGAACATACTCTCCTTAGCAAAGTATCTCAAGAATGGAAGAAAAAGTATCCAATGTACTCAGCCCTACTATGAAACCAATGTGTAGCTTTCTTATGAAAGCTATAACCCAATTATAGACCAAGAAGGAGGGGAAGGGGTGGGGGAGGATGGGTGGAGAGAGGTAATCCGTGGCGCCACACCTACGGTGCATCTTATAAGGATATATGTGAAATTTACTAAGTGTAGAATATAAATGTCTTAACACAAAACTAAGAAAATGCTGTGAACTAGTTGGATGAAAATATTTCAAATTGTATATAAAACCAGCACACTGTACCCCATGATTGCATTAAAGTATACAGCTATGATTTAATTAAAAAAAAAAAAAAAGAAGCAGCAGCAGCCAGATAGGCTGTGTTGAACAGGTAATTCTCATGGTGAAGATGCTCCAGAGAATTCTGTTAAACATGGTGACAACTGTTCTTCTATATCCACATATGCCAAATTTTTAAAACTGTAAGTGACTGTAGGTCACAAAAGGGACTATAACTGTTAGGAAGACCAAGTAGGGATGAGAGGAGTTGAGGGTCACCTTTAGGGACCTACAGTTTGGAGTGCTCACCTCTGACACCCCAGCTCTGACTGCCAGTTCATGGGTTCAGGAAACCCTGTCTATGACTGTATAAACAGGATGTGGCAAGTAAACTGCAGCCTCGGGCACGAGGAGGGAGTCTACAAACACAACTGGCTTGGGGGCATCAGTGTACCTGCCCTCTCAAACCAGGAGCTGGTAGGAGAGGGTAGGTACATTGGATGCTTGCTTTTCCAATCCTGTGATACTTGACTAGGGAGGATGTTCTTCAACGCGATCCAGGGTAATACAAAAATGTAACGTCTCCATCAGTTGAGTATTTCTAATATAGCCAGTGATTTTTTTTTTTTTTAATGAACTGCCTGTCTGCCTGATCTGTCCTGGATCCATAGCACCTGGACACTCCCTCACTCCCACTGCATATCTCTCCAATTACTAAGCCCATTCAGCATTTACCTAGATCTCTGCAAGTCAGTAAGACTCAATATTTACCCCCTACACTGAGCCTCATCTATCTTCACACCCAGCATAATAGAAATTTCTCTCAGCTTCCTTGATTTTTATTTAAGTTTTTAGTAGCTCTTTGTAAGCAACTCCAAAGAGATACTCATCTCGACTTTTAACATAGGCAGCAGGAGAGGCAGGGTGTGGAGTTAAGGCCATATCAGAGAGCAAGAGACTGTGAAGTCAAAAATTAAGAGTGAATTCTGAATCTTTGATTCCAGAGAGTTTTCTATATACGGGTTGAGGATCCCTAATCTGTAAATCCACACTCAAAATGCTCCAAGAGGTGAAATTTTCTGAACATCGACGTGACACTTTTGATTTCTGATGTTTCAATGTACACAAATTTCATTTCATGCACAAAATTACTAAAAATATTATTAAAATTACATTTAGGCTATTTGTATAAGGTGACAGCTGAAACAAATAAATTTCATGTTTAGGCTTAGGTCCCATCCCTAAGATATCTCATTATGTATACGTAAATATTTCCAAATTGAACAAAGTCCAAACTCTGAAACACTTCTAGTCCCAAGCATTTTAGGTAAGGGATACTCAACTTTTATTAAAAAGAAATGGGGGGGGGCAGTCATATGCCTTTAATGCATCAGTTGGTACTTAGTAATCAGTCTTGTTCCAATATTTTTCTTCCTCTTCAGAAATAAATAACCAGACTTTCAGTATCAACCTGGAAACTCCTGGAAATTTCTCTCCCACATGAAAGTCCAGGGCTGAATTGGCACTCATAGCATGAGGAGCCAGGATACCCCATACATTCTATTTTCCGAGAAGTTAGGAGACAGATGTCATCTGCAAGTTCCAAAATATATTTCAAGGCTGCCAACAGCAGCTGAAATCAAGTAGGAGCCAAATGGGAGGCAGTGATGAAGAGAAGTACAGAGTGGCGTAGCTCAGAAAATTCTAGCAAAAATATGTGGGTTTATTTATTTATTTATTTATTCCCAGAGGAAAGGGTTATAAAGTGCAAAGTCCCGATAAGCAAGGGTTGATACCGGGGTAAGCAAAGGTAAATCTTCTCTTTCCAACAAGTGTAGATTTGGGGTGGGAAACAGACCCACACAAAAAATCAAAGAGATGAGTCGTATTTAAAGACAGAGTCGGTTTCTTGGCAGTAAAGCCTGAAGGGTGTGAAAACAAGCCAGGCTGAATGACTGCCCCAACCCTCCCTGCTTTGCCAACCCCCAAATCTTGTGCAAATAGCTGGTTCAGGGAACCCAACGCATTCAAAAAGGCAATCAGATGTATGTATACGATTGATAGAGCTATTAAAAAAGAGTTAAGGGGGAAAAAGTGAGGAAAATGACAGGAAAGCTTACTAACAGAAAAGTCATAGAAAAATGTTGCCACTGGAGCATATGAAATTTCTGGCTAAATATTTTACAATGAATTTTAAAAACTAAGTGAAGCAAATTGTCTATGAAGGAAGATCACAAAGCAGAAACAACTCAGAGGAGAGATGGCAAGAAAACAGAAGGAACTGAAATGTGAGCTTGCAGAACTCAGAAAAGGGTGAAAAACAAAGTAACTGCAGATGGAAATGGAAGGTGCGCTAGGGAGAAGTGAGCAGAAAGTGCGGTAAGGGACAGAAGACATAGTGAGCTCAGCATACCACCTGAAGTGGAAATAAAGAGTGTCAAAACGTTAGAGAGAACGTAACAGGGACAGAGAAGTCAGACAAAGGAGCACCTACTCAGGCACACGTGGGAGCCCTGAAGAACTAAACAGAACAGAAAGAACAGTGGGTCAGAACACATCCCCAGGGACGCAATCCAGGAAAACTTCCCCAAAATCAAAGCAGTTGAATCTGATGTGTGACAGGCAATGACATATCCCAGGGAGAACAGGATAACACTGAGGTGGATCCCGAGAAAGTTATTAGACTTTAAAGATAAAGAATCCTTTAGGACACAAAGCTAAAAGATGAAGTCTGGCCTCAGATTTCTTTATATCAAATTAAACTCCAGAGGACAACGGGAGCAATACTTAGAAGATCCTCAATAAAAGGAAGGGCAAGCCACATCCAACCAGGTTGTCATTCAAGTATAAGCGGTTTGGAACGCGTAAGAAGAGCTCAGGGAATATTGCTTCCACAAGCGAGTCTGTAAGCAGACTTTTCAGAGGGTGAACTTTAGTCATTCCGATAACTGGGGAAACTGAGGCAAAAGAACTGGCAGTGAGCATGGAACATCTTTATCAAAAGAAGAAAGACTTCAAAAAATAAGGAAGGGGGGGCGGCACCTGTGGCTCAAGGGAGTAGGGCACTGGCCCCATATGCTGGAGGTGGCGGGTTCAAACCCCGCCTTGGACAAAAACTGCAATAAATAAATAAATAAATGAATAAATGAATAAAGAAGGGAAAAGGTGGAAATCTGAATGACAGTGTAGAATGTGGAAGCCAATGACAACTCGGGGGAAGGGAGAAGGAAGATGGGAGTTGTATAGAAGGCTTGGTGACTGCCCCTTCTGGGTGACAAGTCGGACAGGTAAATTAGATCACATCTCTCATCTCTCCACTCCTATCCTTTTGTGGCTTCCACCTTCAATGAGGACAAAATTCCAAATTTCAGGTGGTGACTGTTCTGGCACTGCCTGCCCCTGTAAACACATCTCCACCTCACAGTCACCACTCCACCCGCCTTCCCCTAACTCCTCCAGCTGCTGTGTGTGTCCTTGGTTACTTCCTGTGGCACATCTTTCCCCCCAGGGCTCCACGTGCTCTCTGGGATGCCCCTTGCCCTCTCTTACATATCACACTTTTGTTCCCAGCTTATGTGGCTCAAGGGGCCTGTGCGGACTCCCCAGTTGAAATGAGTTCTTTAATTACACCTTCTGCATTTTTCTCTCATAATACTCACTACACAGCGTGTATTTATATATTTAATATCTGCCTCTCCCACAAGACTGTAAACTCTAAGAAAGCAGACAGCTAAGTCCATCTGGCACACAATTCCTGGGACCCAGTAATCTAGGTCTTGGCTTGTGGTAGGTACTTAATAAATATGAGAGACCAACAAAACAGCCTTCTTTGCCTCATTTCCGCTGTACCTGGAACATGATATGGTAAGAAATCACTTCAACAAACAATACTGAAAAACTGCAAGATCTTTACAACATTCTGTTTCATATACGTTCTTTATGAAGGCAGGAAAAATGGAAAATGCATTTTAGAAAGATTTCCAGAGAGAACTGATATAAAAGAGTTTTCTGATAAGCACACATTCTCTACAAATGGAGAAGACATTTTGTCTCAGGCACATTGAGTATCAGCAAAATTTTACGATATGACATTTGTCACACGGAGACAGTAAAGGACAGAATCAGAAAACTTTTCACTTACTTTGGATGTTCAAACTTGTCTATAAGATCAACCTTTTCCACCAGGTCTCCTCCAATCGTCCGGACTAAGTCATAGAAATCATTCTCTGCGTAATTCTCAGAAGGCAACCAGAATGAAATGTCGTTTATCACAGCAGGGTATTTGCTAAGAGGCTAACAAAACAAGAGAAGAAAAGATAGATGGACTTGTTAGTTGCATGAGAATATTTAAATCTTGCATAGAAAGTTTCACTTGGCTAATCAGGAACTGCTGATAAAACATTATTTCAATGTTTAAACTTTCAGGAACAAAAGGAACTTAAAAGATAAATCAATATGCAAAATTAGTAAATTCCAGGATGAATATTACAGATTCTTAACATATTCATGTGTAACATTACCATGTATTATATTAATATCACCATTAATGTTCCATTTGGCATAAAGTAACTTGAATATATCATATTTCAGCTTTTTCACTAGAGAAGAGTTCAAACTTAATTAACACATAATTCATTAACTTCTTGTGATACTTCCAGGAAGCCATTTTAGCAAAAAAATAAATAACAGCCTATCAAATAGCCTATTTCATTTAGTAATGCCATTATTTGTTGGTATAAAATAAATGACTGATAATCAGTCATTTAAGGAGTTATTTTTCAAATTATGCCTTTAAAGGATGTCATAAACACAAATATAGTCATTTGTCCCACTTTATTCTATTTTTCCAGTTTATTAGCTCAGCTATTCACCATTATATTGGATAGACACTTAAAATTACATATGTTTATAAATTACATTTGTTTATGTAGTATCTCACACATACACACACATATATAAAATATCACAACTCTTTATATCTCTTTATATATATAAGTTTTGGTCTATAAGTTATTGCCACAATAAAAAAAAAGTTTCATTATATAACTATGAAACCTAAGGGGATATCTGATAAAGCTATATATTTTTTAGAAGGGTAAATTTATAAATTGATTGATGTCAAGCCTGATATCACTATGAACTTTGGTAAATCGTGGATCAAGAAAAGTATAAAACTTTTAAATGGCAAAACCTCTGAAGAACTAAATACTCAAACATAAATGATTATTCAACGTGAAATGTCAATAAAGTTGTCAAACAAATGCATCAGTTTAGAACACACATTTCAAACAAACGCAATAAAGCTACCATCTAGGTGCTCTTGACAAAATACTTCAGCTCCTGCAAAATGCCCTGTTTTCTCTGGTAGAGCTAAGTCAGAATGCTGTGATAAATAACCCATGGGTTACTGTAACAATAGGAGATGACAGGAGTTTGGTGTCTCACAAGTTGCTTTTCCTTTTGACAATACCTTTTTGACCCTTAAAGAATATAGAAATTTAGAGAGATTTATAGACTAGAGGCTAGAATTGTTAAGAATTAGAATTGTTAGAATTAGAATGAAATCTCCTCTTCAATTAATCCAACACTTTTTGGGTTCTGATATGAAGTAAGGGGGCAGAGAAATGGGAGAAGGTGCACTAACCAAGCCCGTGTGTCTTCAGTCAGTATGATAAAAATGCCATCAGCCAAAACATATCCCTCCAAGACACTTTCAAAATATACATTATAGTAAATACATTTTTTAAAACCATGGAATTAAAAAGAACAACCCAGACAATTTTTGTATTGCAAACCTATGTCAAGCTAACAAATCCAAAAAGTTTCAAGTCATGGTTTAAATGAATAGAACAAATATTTACTCCACTAATTGGTAGATATCAGATGTGGGATAGCTACTAGAGGTCCTTGCTTTTTTGAGAGAGAGAAATACAATTTCATTTTGAAAGTAAGAAGAGGACTACAGATGGGTGGTTGCTGAGATGCAGGCTTTTCAGGGCTTAACCAGCAGTGGTGTCCAAATCCATCTGATGGCTTCCAGTTGCTCCCAGGATAAACCCCCAATTCCTCAAAGTTTCTACCTCTTTCTGATGTTCTCCAGACTCAGGTCAACCCAGTTCACTGGATTTCTTGAACACATCTGCTACTTTTCCCAGACATCATTTCCCACTCCCGAGGCCAGTTCTGACCCTCAGACACGCCGTTCACATCATCCTCCCACACTCCAGCTGTCCCTTGTTGCAGCCCTACCCTTCCCTTGCATAGTGCTTTTCTTCATCATCGTTTGTGTAACTTCTTATCCGTCTGCCCCAGAGGCTGCCATTGTTGACGACAGGGTATGTGTCTAGTTTCACCTCTGGATCACAGTCCCTGTTACGCTATAGGTGTTCAGTAGGAGCTCATTATGGCACTGCCTTGTGTGAGCCAAGTCTACATTAGAGTCAATCAGTTCAGCTATTTATTCTCCTCTAACTAGACCAGCAAATGAGCACATGAGCCAAGTAAGACCCAGAGACTTGTTTCCATCCCTCACTTATCCAAGGGTTTACCATATGGGATGACAAAGAGGAAAAGCAACCTGGTAGAAACTTGATAATCTGTAATTATAAAATCATAGAATTTTATAATTGGAAAGGATCTTAAATTACATCTAATATTATTTGTATGTTCTTATTTCGTTTCTGGATTTAAAGAGAGGAATGTACACTTTATTAATTTTATCAGACAACCACATACAGCTGTTACTCAGTATCTGAGGGGGATTGGTTCTAGGACCCCAGAAGATACAAAAACCCTCAGATGCTCAAGTCCTTTAAATAATATGGCACAGCAGTTGCATATAAGCTTGGCATATCCTCCTGTACACTTTAAATCATCTCTAGATTACTCATAATACTGAATACAACATAAATGGTATATAAATAGCTATTATGCAGTATTTTAAAACTTTATCATTTTTATTGTTGTATTGTTATTTTTCCCCCCAAATATTTTTGATCCACAGTCAGCTGAATCTGTAGACCCTATGGATATAGAAGATACAGAGGGCTGGCTATTGATGACCTCTTTTATCGATCTTCTCTACAATTTTTTCTTTTTAATTAAAAAGGGCTGGTGGGCTGGGTGCGGTGGCTCATGCCTGTAATCCCAGCACTCTGGGAGGCTGAGGTGGGCGGACTGCCTGAGTTCACAGGTTCAAGACCAGCCTGAACCAGAGTGAGACCCCATTGTGGCTGGTGCCTATAGTTCCAGCTACTCGGGAGGCTGAGGCAAAAGAATTTCCTGAGTTCAAGAGTTTGAAGCTGCTATGAGCTGTGATGCCACAGCACTCTACCAAAGGCGACAAAGTGAGAATCTGTCTCAAAAAAAGAAAAGAAAAGAGCTGGAGCTTCAATTGTATACCAGCAAATAAAAGAATTGAAAAGGGCATCAAAATTACAGGTAGACTTTGAAAGTCACAAGTGAATATTATGAACTATTTAATAACAATGAATTTGAAAACTTGGATGGATATTTCACTCAAAATAAAAAACTTAAACTAATAACTACCGAATTGAATTACCAATCATATTTCCTTTCAGCAAAAATATTAGAGTGATAGTTCACAGTATAACTTCATCAAATATTTAGAGTTAAAGTTCCTTTTGTATGTGAACTGTTTCATGAAACAGAAAAGGTGAGAAATCCAACTAATTTTATGAGGTTACTCTTAAACTTGAAGTCAGAATTGGAAAAACACATTAGAATTAAAAGAAAAATGAAACTAATTTCACCTTACACATGTCAATGGCATATCAACATAACACTACAAAAAGATTTGTATTCCAGAACTGTGGGAATAATTTGAAACCAAAAATGATCTATTAACCAACATATAAAGAAAAAAACCCTGTGATTTTCATAGGGAGGAAGTATTTGGTAAAATATGTATTCATTATTTGAAAAAAATCTTTGCAAACTAGAAACAGAAGGCAACTTCCTTAACCTAACTGGGTATTCATTAAAAACCTATAGCAAACATGATACTTAATGCTAAAATTGTCATTATATTCCAATTAGATTCAAAAGTAAGGAGAGAGTATGTGCTATTGTCAGTGCCCTGGCACATTAACAGAACCAACCAAGGCAGTAGAAGAAAAACCTATGAACTAAATGAATGGGAATGAACTGGGCAAAAATTTGTGATCCCAAATTTGCTATTTTATCTGCTTGCTTTCCTTGATCTATCAGGTTCTAGTAATACGATAATAAACCCCTCCGCTATTACTGTGAGTTTATGAACTCCCAATAATTCGATTACTTTGCTTCCTATAGTTTGAAGCAATGTGCCAGGTATATACAAGTTTATTACATTTTTTTTGGTGGGTTTTCCCTTTTGGCAGTATTTATGTCCTTGCTAATCTCTGGTAAGGCTTTTGACTCAAATTTGAATCGTTACACCAGCTTTGTTTTACTACTATCTTGGCAAATATATTTTTAATCTCTTTGATTTCAATATTTCTTTGTTTTTTTTTAAAGTATTTTTTCCCCCTTAAGCTAAATTTCATTTAAAATCTAACAGCTTCATTTGTTTGTTGTTATTGATCAGCATTTCATAGTGCGATGATTCAACTACATTTCAAATAGTTCTTTCTTAATAAATTTAATAATTATGTTTCAAAACATTCTGAACTTTGCTGAAAACCACATGTATCAATTTGTATTTTTAAAGGAATTTTGAAAAGTTAAAACAGAAGATAAGTGGATATTCCAAGAAATAAGATTAGTTAGTCCCCATAAAATGTTCTTGAAAGGAATTATGTAATCTCTGTTTCAGGAATTTTTTGAAAAAAAGGAGTGAGTCCAGTCTCTTCTTGGTTGGCAGTAGATGAGTCGCCCAGGTTTAGAGATACCAGCTGTCCACCCCTCCATTTCTTTTGAGTCTGATAGGAGAGGGAGCACTGAAGCAGACATTTGTGCTTCCCATCTTCACACTCACTCTCCTCAGGTTTTGTTCAGGTAGCAGGTGGAGTCCTGTGCTCTGAGGGAAATCGACTCCTCCTCATTTGCAAGGAATGGAAGTCATGACTGTTTAATCAAGGTTGATATAGTTGAATCACAGTTATTTGTGCCCCTCAGCCAGTGTAGGTGTGGGTATGATCTCAGTTGCATCAATGAGAAGTTATGGCAAGTCTGCTGAGAATAAAAGAAACCAGACCTTGGTGAAGCTAGCTTTCTGCCCTTGACCCTTCCTTCTGCTGGAGATGCTAGAATAAGGTCACAATGACCGAGTGGCTTCAAATGTCAGTTTAATCTATATATTTATTATGATTATCGATATTCTTCATTTCTACCTTCTTCATTTGTGCTTTCAGCTAACTAGTCCTTTCCTTGTCTTAAATTTCTCCTTTCCTGCCTTCTCTTAGATTGATGGATTTTTAAAATATTCAAATATCTTTCCCTCTTTAGTGTAAGAAGCTATAAATTATATTTCTATTCTTTAAGAATATATACATTTATTATCCTTTAATAAATTGTTCCAAAGTATAAAATGACTAGTATCTCTATTTCAGCTCCTAAATAAGACAGGAAACTTCATTTTCTTTAATAGCTCCTCTTCCCAACTATACATCTTCCTCATCAGTGTTGTCTTAGAGTTTTATCTTTAAAATTAATCACATGCAAAACAATGGTATTTAAGTCAAGTTAATTTTAAGTTAAAATTTTTTTTTACTCTATATTTGTCTTCTGCATTCCACATCTGCCTTGGGAGACAACTGTTCATAGAATTTCCACGTAACTGTGACAGCTTGTATGTGGGTCCTTATGAAAGTTCTGATATACACAAAAATCAAGAAACATAAAAGCCACATGGACAGAAACCAAGGAAGCCCTCCCAGCAACACCAATAAGCCCAGCAAGTTGAAACTTGCACAGGTGAATCAGAAAGGAGGCTGTTGACTGTGTTTGTTTGAAGTGAAATAATGGACCATAATAGAGTCTGTCTCAAAACTTTCATAGTAACCTATGTATACCAAACAGTGCTAAAAAACAGAGGTAGTCTCTACCTCTGGGGCAGAAAACAGAATGATCACCAGAATGATCAAGATAATGTCTTCCTTAGGGACAAAAATTAGGCAGGTTTACTAACAGCCCCTTTAAAAGATTAGAAGGAAAACACATAAATAAAATATTGGATTCTAGTTCTTAAGTATGAGAGCTTTCAACTGTGTTGCCCGTCTAATGTGAGTGCAGCAGCCAGAGCTGTTCCATATGCCCCCCCCCAAACTTCCAAAACTTAAGGGCTTAGGAGAACCAACTGGAACAGGAATTCACGCTGCCTCTTGTGCTATGAGGAGCAAACTCCTTTGTCTCTGAGGCAGGAGTCTCTTGTCATTCTGCCAGCATCCATGAAATTATGGCAGTACCTGGTTAACCTACAAGTTGCAGGAGTAGAGAACCTGTGGCCTCCTGCATCTTTGAGGGTGGCCTTTTGACCAAACCCAATTTTTACATAACAAACCTTTTTAATGAAGGGATTTGTTCTGTGAAGTTTGATGGAGTCAAGGGGATGCACTCGGTGATCCAGAGAGCCACCTGTGGCCTTCCCTGTCCCGACACCTTCCTTTTGGTCTCTCAGACAAATATCCTTCAATAGTTTTTTTCTATGAAAGGCTATGGGAGGCAAACTCTCTCAGTATTTACATGCCTGAAACCCCTCACATTTCAATAATTTGGTGGGGCACAAAACTTTAGATTCATGGTTGTCTTCCCTCAGCACTTTGACAATATTTTCCAGGTACCTATTAGTAATGATGACAAGTCTGCTGTCAGCCAGTGCTATTTCTTCATAGGTAATCTGTCTTTTCTTCCTAGCAGTTTAGAAGCCGTGTATCTTTATCCCCGAGGCTCTGCAATTTGACTCTAATGAGGCCAGGTCTGCATTTATCTTTATTTATTCTGCTCAGTACTCAGAGTGCGCTTTCAATCAAAGGGTTCACTTCTCGTTCCAATTCTGAAAAATTCCAGCCACTACTTATCTCCTAGTCCTTTTATTCTCTTCTGAAACTGCAATAATACATATTGTGGAGCTTCTGAAACTATCTTCCATTTCTCTAAACTGACCTATTTTAGCTTTTTGCCTTTATGTGTTTGTGTACCATTCCAAGTGAATTCTTCAGTAATAGCATCTTAACTACTAATTCTCCCTTCAGCTGAGTCTAGTCTCAACCGTTTTTCTTCTTTATTTCAGTGAATCCATTACTCATTTCTCATATTCTGATACCATTTTTTCCATATCTCCTTATACTTCATTTCTGCCTATTTTAGCCTCTTATTTAGAATTTTTATTTTTCAATTTTTATGGTTATGATTCCTTCACTGATCTCTTTTGAGATAAGGATATGACATTTTAAAAATGACAAGACTTTTTTTTGAGATTGCTTTTTTACTTTAATCTCCAGTGAATTCAGATTCTGCTTGTTGATCTGGATGGCTAACCTCTAAGGCAGTGGCTCTCAACTTTGCTAATGCTGCACCCTTTAATACAGTTCTTCATGTTGTGGGGACCCCCAACCATAAAATTATTTTCATCGCTACCTCATCACTGTAATCCTTCTACTGTTATAAATTGTAATGTAAATATCTGATATGTAGGATGTATTTGGGTGACCCTTGTGAAAGGAGACAAAGGGGGTGAGAACCCCTTTGAGAACCCACAGGTTGAGAACTGCTGCTCTAAGCGTTCTTCACATGGTTTGGAATTTGTGACTGCAGGCTCATCTTGTATGGGAGATAACTATGAATGTTCTCTCACTCATTAGTTTTCCCTGCTCAGAGATTCTGTGGTTTCTCTACTTGAACCCCTAGCCCAGAATGTAGGTGATGTGCTGGTTCCTGTCCAGTGGTAATACTGCTGCTAATGAGACAGCGGTACTTACCCTTATCACTGTCTTATCCCAGTTCCCGAGAAGCAGGCCTTGTCTCTGTCCGCTTTCTTTCCAGGATTAAAGTTTCTTATAAGATAGGTTATGCCAGGCAGTGGTACTGGGCCCTGGTTTCCAACAGAGCCTCCACCCTGGCCCAGCACATCACACAGGGCTCTTTTAGTCCCAACTCTCCATCAGAGCTAAGCTGCTGGCCTCCTCCTCCTGCTTGTGACCCTGGAGCCCAGTGTCTGTGGTTTAATGCTCTGCTTGGTGTTGTCTCTTTCCCATGGAGATGTATCTTTCTTAGTGGAGTGGGGGACTTAATTACGACTTTTTCATTTTATCTTTTTAGATTTACATCTATCATTTCTGTGTATTCGGAGCAGGCAAAACGCAGCCTATAAAGCAATACCAACTTGAGTATGTTTCCTTGCACATTTCTTAACTTTGTTGGGGAGGAGGTCACAGAGCTCTCTGAGAATATGATGAACAATTCAAATCCTTATTCCAGAGAAGTCCATATTTTTACAAACGTGTATTTTTGCATGGAACTTCTAGGATTCACAAACCTGGTATAACTCAATGAGTCAGAATAAAGATCCAATCTATGACCTAGACTCAAAATTGTGTCATGTAGTTCAAATATGGACAGTTGAGCTGACCATCCTAAAGGAGTTAAAAAATACCCATTCATACTTTACTAACATGATAGATACACATTATCTACAAATGAAGTTTGATAATCAAGTGCGCAAACTCATCCCAGAAAAAGTGCTACATACCTCAATGCTGAATATCACTAGGTCACCTTCAAAATATTCCCCTTAGCCAACTGGAGACACAGTGATATTCAGCAATGAGGTATATAACACTTTTTTTAGGATGAGTTCATGTACTTAACTGTCCAACCTTGTACTGTGTATACTTTGCATACCTCTACATTGTAAAGAATATATACTTTGTGATAGTAAAACCATACATGAAGTCATCATTGTTTGTCTTGTGGTAACTACTTACAATGCAGTTATATTTACTTAAATTTTAAAAGCCTGATTTTTATGGACTGGACTAAGAAACCTCTTTCTGTAGCACAGACAACTCTGAAGGCCTCCTACTATCGGATCTGCTTGAGATCAGGTGAGGCCTTGGCTGTGGGAGCATCACAGCCTCACTCCTCCCCTGCCCAATACCGCTGCTGTCCCTTCCCTGACACAGATGTTGATCCCAAGAGTACCTGATAATAAGTGTTTGCACATTCATCTCTACTGTGGTTTGGATATTTGTTCTCTCCAAAGCTCATGCTGAAATTTGATCCCCAACGTTGGAGGTATTTGGAGTGTAGGAACGGATCCCTCACCAATGGATTAATGCCCCCTCCTTGGGGGTGAATTCTCACAGTGCCTGACCCCTTCTCCTCCCTTTTTCCCTCCCATCTCACCAAGTGACTTCTGCACAGGCCAGCTCCCCTTTGCCTTCTTCCAAGAAGCAGCCTGAGGCCCTCACCAGATGCAGATGCCCCATTTTGACTTTCCAATCATCAGAAATGTGAACCAAATATGTTTTCTTTACCCAGCCTCAAGTATTCATTTATAGCAACTCTATAAAGACTAAGACAATATCCATCTCAGAGTCTGCTCCCAGGGGAAACTGACCTGTGACTTCAAGACTTCAGTAGTCATACACTGGAGTTAATCAGACCTGGCGGGGACTCTGTCTCCATCTTTCCAGTGATCTGACAGAGAGGAATGGCTCTGCCAAGGGGTCCCTGGCAATCTTGCATGCATCCACATAAGCCACATGGCCAAAGACTTGAACGGCAGCTCATCTGAATCCTGATCCTCATGTTCCAGCCTGTAAGGGGGTGAAGTAAGCCATCTCCTACTCACCTCCCTATTTCCTGGGAGGCTGTCATGAGCCAGTTTCTCATCACCTCTTGGGCTCTGGAAGAGGTAGGAAGCTTCCTGCTTCACCCTCCTCAGAATAGAGGTACAGAACATAAAACCTCTTAGCAGCAGCCTACAGCTGGCTCCTCTGCAGCGCGGTATTTCACGACTTGTCATGACTCGCACTGAGATCATCTGCTCTGTCATACGTTGAATTGTACTCCCCTGTACAGATCTGTTGGTACCCCCAATACCTCAGAATGTGACCTTATGTGGATGGAGAAAGGGTCTTTATTGAGGCAATCAAGTCAAAATGAAGTCCTCTGGGTGAGCCCTAATCCAGTAAGGCTAGTGTCCTTAAGAAGGGGGAAACTTGGACACAGACACACATACAGGGAGACTGCCATGTGAAGATGAAGCCAGAGATTGGGATAACGCTCTGTAAGCCAAGGAGTGCCAAAGCTTGCTAGAAAATCACCAGAAGGCAGACGAGAGGCATGGAATAGATCCTCAGAAGGAACCAACCCTGCCAATACCTTGATCTCAGACTTCCAATCTCCAAAATTGAGATAATACATCTCTGCTGTTTAAGGCATCCCTAACAAACAGAGACAGCCCTAACGGGAGGATATCCCCTCCTTTTGTTTTAGTGTTGTCCTTTTGTGCTGACTGGGAGCTGGCACCTTTGATGACTCCTCCTTCCACACTGATGTAAGTAGTAAGCTGTCTAAATCTGAAGGTGGCTCACTGTATTTTTTGCCAGCTGCATCAGTCAGGTCTTGGACTTGGCCTTAACTGCTGTGCTGTGGGCTTGACAGATTACTGAGGCCAATGTGCCTCTAATTTCCTCATCTACAAAACGGAGGCAGCACTGGCTTCAGGGCACTGCAGTGAAGATGGCAAGAAATAACCTGTATACAGTATACGTGAAATAGTGTTCAAGCCAAAACATGGATTTAAGGAGTTCAACAGGCACACAGTCTGATGGTTGTCCACACTCAGTTAAGGATTATAAGCTTGCTACAGAGACTGGGAAGGGGAGGTCTCACAAGTGAGATTCTGGTTTAACCATACTATTCCATCCTAACTGGCCCTTGTTCCAGGCTAAGCCCCCATATCTGAACTGCCAATGTTTTTGTGGACCTGCCAAGGTTAAAATCCTCAGAGGCTCTCTGCTTATCATTCCATGATAAAATAAAAATTCTTCAGCCCCCATGAGTCTGGTCACAAACATTCTCAAGGAAGATAATCTTACATTGTCAGTTGGTAACACAACCCTGTCCTGTAGTAACTTTACTCCAATGAAGTTTGTTTCTACATCAAAATCTTCCCCCTTAATATTCTCTTCTCTTTTTAAAACATTACTGAGACAGGATAACAGATTATCAACCTCCATTATGCAGACTTTCCTTAACAATCATTGTTAAGTCAGTCTGTGGTTTGGTTTTATTCCCTTTAGGCTAAGTTACTATTTTTTGGCGGGGGAGCTCAGATATTATTTTGACAGAGTGTCAAACAGGGGAGGGTCTCTGCTTCCTCTACAAGTTCTGTACAGAGCTCTGAGATGGTCAAGGTCACTTTCAGCCAGTTTTTTTTTAATTCTACTTTTTTTCCACACACTTTCCATTTCACAGAATCAGTCAGTTTTTAACCATGGCCAAGCTTAGTCAAAGGATAATTTTGCAGCTCCTATGGGTACTGCTTTTCTTTCTAGAGCAGAACACACGTCCCCTTTATTTTCTAGCGTGATTAATTATATGATTAACAATGGTTACCATTTATGGGTGCTGTGTGCCAGAGACTGTGCCAGGCACTTTACATGGCCTGTCTCATTAACACACAGCACAATCCTATGAGATAGCCAATACCATCATTCCCACTGTGTCCATGAGGAAATGGAAGTTTAGAGAAGTTAACTAATGTGTCTCAGGTCAAACAGTCATTAAGTGGCAGAGCTGAGATCAAGTGCAGGACTACTAAGGCCAGGTTGTTCTGTTAACCCCTATGCTTTAAGGCCTCCCCTTTAAAACTAAGGGCTCTGTCTTAGCTTGGGCTCTTTTAACAAAAATACCACAGACTGGGCGGCTGAACAATAGATATTTATTTCTCATAGTTCTAGAGGCCACAGTTTAGGTTGCTAGCATGGGCAGGTCTGGAAGGCCTTCTTCTGGGTTTATGGATGGTGGCAGCGTTCTTGCTGCTTGGTCACATGGTGGAAGGAGGGAGGGGGACAAAGAGAAGGAGAGAGGGAGAGGCTGGGGAAAGATAGGGAGTGAGCTCTGTGCTCTCTTCTCATGAGGGCGCTGACACCACTCCCAGGGACTTCACCTTTGAGGCTAATCACCTCTCCGAGCCCTTTCTTCCTCCTACCAGCACCTTAGAGGTTAAGATTTAAACCTTTTTATATGAAAGCTATAACCAAATAACAGCCTAAGGATATGGGGAGGGAGGAGGGAGGGGGGAGAGGGGGGAGGGAG
>NW_003852421.1:2686357-2688319 GCF_000181295.1 Otolemur garnettii | reverse complement strand
TGAAAACACCACACTGTACCCCCAAAGTGCATCAATGTACACAGTTACCATTCAATAAAAAAAAAAAAAAAGATTTTAATATATGAATTTTAGGGGGGGACACAAACATTCAGCCCAGAACAGGCTCACAGGAAACAGCACAGTTTCCACTACTGTTTCCGAAGCAGTCTATTCAGCCTAATTAACAATTATGTAAATAAGACCAAATCTAACATTTATCCCTGCGGTGCCTTCAATGGCATTTCCTTTGCAAATGATTCATTTAGCTTTTAGATTAAGTACCTTGAGTTGCCAGCACTCCCATTCTGTTTACACTCCATGTGATTGTGTTCTTATCTAAATTAGCTCAAAAATCAGTTTTACCTATAAAAATAGTCTGCCCTATCAATTACTTTGTTCTACACCCAAATGTTTGATAGCCTCCACTTTAATTCCATCTATTCACTCTGTAATAAAAAACCACTTATATTTGGCTGGCAGCCTTGGCACTTCAGAAATTCAGGTTGTTTTAAGTCATGATTCCATGCCGTGTAGACGTTACAGATTTTTTTCACTATGTTCTGTTATTTTGTTTTTATTCTTCTTTAATTTCACTGAGCGCTAGCAGCACACTGTGTTGGTCAGAGGCGGGCACAGTTCCTTCTCAGGCACCTTTTGTTCTGTCACTTCACCAAGAAATTACATGAGCCTCATCAAGTTCTAAACGTTCTTCTAAACTTTCAAAGGACATTTCTCATATTTGTGCTTAACTTTTGATAGAATTTCAGTTCTTTTTGAAGGCTCACAAAGTATTTCCATAATGAAATTGTGTGGAAAAATGTTGGCAGCCTTGTGTTCGATTAACTCTTAACGTTTCTACATCATGGTATCCCAACTATCTAATGAACTCTTTGAAGACAGAAACAGCTTTTCGATCTTTTTGAATCCTCTCAAATTTACTTAAGTTCTAGAATGTTTTATTTAAACAAGTCATACATTTGAAAATTGCAGACACACTTTGTTACTCTAGTTAAATAGGGGAATGGGGAGCCAACCACTGCAGGTAACCTCATATTTTCCAAGGGACCTTAGGGACCCTGAGCAAGGCTTCAAGGCCCCTTCCTGAATGTAATAGTTTTTAACTTGACAAAAAGGAAAAAACAAGTCTCAGAAATCATTGTTTTTAGATTTTGTAATAATTCAATGAGGTAAGGATATCATCCTAGTTTATGGATGAGTTTGCTGAGGCTAAAATAGGAGTAGAGGGGGGTCCTAAGAAGCAGGAGAGGCGTACCAGCCATTGTGGGTTTGGGGAGGTCTTCAGGAAGAGGGATATACTGTGATTTATGGACTATGGACGAACAGGAGATTTGGGAGTCACGGGCACCTGTGTTTGATCCCACATCTCCTCTCCCTCACTAACTATGTGCCCCTGAGCACAGTAGCTTCTGCACTTTCCTGTCCCTATCTATGAACTGTGGATAACATCATCTGCCTTGCCTCACTGTGAGTATGGGTAAGTGAAAGTTAAATGCAGGATCGAGGGGTCTGGCTCCAAAGGACCACTAGCCCCTTTATCTTGCATGTTTTAATATTTGTTCCTGACCTCCACAGTGCCACAGAATTAACATTGTTTCAGTTGTTTCTGGCCAACGACTGCCCCCCTGCAGCAGCAGGCAGACATTCAACCTGTGCCTGTCAGAGGCTTTGTTCTTAACCCCTTCTGGTGATAGAAATACCCAAGGAAAGAGGGTTAGGCTAAGTTAATTTACTTCTGAAAACATTTATTGATTTGATATTTCTAGAAAATACTCTAATATCAGCTCTCAATCATAGGGTAGAAGAGGAGAGGGAACAAAAAGCTAAATGTAAACACCTATATTTTTAAGAGAACACATCCTGGCCACTCTGGGCAAGGATGGGGTGAGGAAGGGGGTGGGATGGGAGGACTATGCAGTAGAAGGGTGGGGATGGGAGGACTAT
>NW_003852421.1:2640826-2683018 GCF_000181295.1 Otolemur garnettii | reverse complement strand
GGGGGGTGTCCCAGGCTGGGCGGGCCTGGGTACCCATCTTATTATTATATCATTTAAACATACCATATTTTTTGAAATATCAAATATTAGATAGAAAAAGAAAATTCAATAAAAAAGGATATCTATGTTAAGTCATTTCCTAAAGAAATTATAGAATGGAAAGAAATACTATCTACAGTTATTGCATTTGTGGGGGTTTTTTTAGAAATTGTTTTTTCTGTATTTAAAATTCCAGCTATTAATATTAGAGTCTATCTCAATGAAAAAGACAATGAGTTCAACTTCCCCACATTAGAGAGAAAGGGGAAGGATTATTTTCTTATGCATCAAAATTAGTCCATACCAGAACTCCACAGAGGGTGATGTGATGTCATTAAGAGTAAGAGGAGTGTGAATACTGGGTACTGATGGGGAGACACCTGCTTCTGAGCTCAGGTGGTGGCCTGCAGAAGAATTTAGGAGTCATCAGAGCCAGAGAACAGAACATCAGAGGCCCTGCTATGTCTCTTGCCTGCGATGGCTGCTTCGGCCACTAAGACTTCCTTCCTGCCACCCAAGAGCTCACAGACCAGAAAGGAAGGGCAGCCTAGGCTGAAGTAAACCCAAAGTGTGGCACATGTGGGCCAGCAGATGCATCTGTCTTTGCAAATATGTCTGAAAGCCTCTATGGGGGTCATCAGATTACTCACTCTTTCCCAGAGACTACCATACCTTCTATCCTGTAAGTAAAAGTCTCAGTAAGATCAGTCCATTCAAATAACAAAACACAGGTGAATATTTGTAAATTTTTCTCCATTGCTGGGCCAAACCTGGCAGGGAGTGGAAGATGATACTGAGTGGTTTCTGGAGCACTGGCTCACCGCCTAGGGCAGCAGTGCCAGGGCCAGGCCTGCCTCTCCCATCCAGGTACAAACTTCCAGTTCTCTGGGCCCAGGTTTCCTCATCTGTAAAGGCAAATGTTCCACACTGTCTGATCAAACTGTCATGAGGACTACTTTGGAAAATCTCAGCCATTGTCGAGTACATTTATGAGATGTCAAGAATGAGAAACCTCATAAAGATTACTAATAGGGTTTGCCTTCCTAAATTTGAAGCTAAAAATACTCAGTGCAACCCAAATTTTGGATTCCACTGGCTACTAAATCCCAGACACCCTGCGTTTCAAAGGCCAGAACAGAACACAGCAAATTCTTGCCTCTTAAAAAGACCCTGGGCTTCTTGCCAGTTGAAGAATTTTAACTATTTGGAGTTCAGAAAACTAGCTTTTTAGAATTCCATCAAATAAATCCTACAGAGTGTCACTGGACCAAGCAAAATCATCACTCAAGAGGTAACATTCCATGCCCATTAATGTTTAATTTCCTTATGCAAAAGGAATGATAATGGTTCTAATAATGGTTCCATGAAGCCAAATTCTGGGATTTCTTCTTTTCTCATATATGCTCCTGCTTCTTTTTGCCTCTGTACTAGTTACCTGTATGTGACAGAAAGGTTTCTAACTTTCACCTACCCATACTCACAGTGAGGCAAGGCAGATGATGTTATCCACAGTTCATAGATAGGGACAGGAAAGTGCAGAAGCTACTGTGCTCAGGGGCACATAGTTAGTGAGGGAGAGGAGCTGTGGGATCAAACACAGGTGCCCGTGACTCTCAAATCTCCTGTTCGTCCATAGTCCATAAATCACAGTATATCCCTCTTCCTGAAGACCTCCCCAAACCCACAATGGCTGGTACGCCTCTCCTGCTTCTTAGGACCCCCCCTACTCCTATTTTAGCCTCAGTAGACTTATCTGTAAACTAAGATGATATCCTTACCTTATTGAATTATTACAAAATCTAAAAAGGGTAATATATATTAAAAAGCCTCATTAATTACAAAACTCCATACAAACTGAGGCAGGATTAACTACTCCTTTCTTTCTGTTTTGTTAGCTTTTTAAAAATATTCATCAGATTAACACAACACAATACTAGCCACCATCTGGTGTTATACCAGGCAGTGTTACTTCATTGCACTTCAAATGAAGATTAGGGAGGCCACTCAGCCGCTACAACTCAGCCCTGCCACTGGCTAATTTTTGTGACCTAAGCTAGTTCTTTTTTTTTTTTTTTTTGAAATAAAATATAAGTCTATTTTTTACTAGAGAGAGTGGAAGAGAGTGAGGCAGATATGAGGTAGAGAGAAAAAAAGAGAGCAGAGAGCATGGAATGAGAGAGGGAAAAATGGGTGGGGGAGTGGAGAGAAGAGCAAGAGAATGGTGTGGCATCCCTAAGAAAGGAAGACTGTATGCCTCTAAGGCAGTTCTTGGCTCAGTCCCCCATCTGCAGAAGAGAGGCCATCCTGGCATTCCTTCATGGGGTCGCTGTAAGCACCGAAGGCATCAGCATGTGTAATGTTAGCACAGTAATGCCCATTCACACGTGCCCAAAGCACGGCTGAACTCTGATCCAGCTCCTTCTCTTGCCTCCTCCTGTGTGGCACTTATCATTACAGTCTGTAATCTAGGAAAGCGTCTGCACAGTTATTTGTGTCACCTGATTAAAAGTATATCCAGGAAAGGGACCAGGTTTACTTTCTCCTTCTTCCTAGTAAGCAGTCAGTGCATGGCACGCCATGGAAAGGCCCATGTTTGTGGACTTGAATTAGAAAGCCTTGTAAGCTCTCTGCATGATTCCTGGTTTTACCAGCCTTGATTTGGCTGTGGGACCAGTGCAGCAGAGACCAGGGAGCAGGGTCACTAGAGAAATGCTGCTGACAAAAGAGAAACCAGCTGGGAAGGGCACATGACTGGAGGTCTAGCTGAGATGTCATTTCCCTTTAGGTACCTACATCAAAAAATTAAGGGACAGATCCCTTTGGCAGGCGTAAAGGGATTATAAAATGGGAACTTAAAAATGCTGGAAGTTTTTTAGACTTTTCTTGCGGAGAGCTGAAGGGTGAGGCACAGAAGTGGAGAGGAAGAAACCTGAAGCTCCAAAGCTAACTCTCCGCACTTGGCTGTGTGAGGCTGGACTCTGCAAACTGCTTCTGCTATGTCAGTAGCTCCCGGTCAGGCTCTGCCGACTGGCCCTGGAGAGAGGGCTGCAGGCCAGAGGGAGGAGTGAGATGGGCTAGCTCCTCTCTTCCCACTCTTGCCAGGATCCCCAGCAACACGGCTTCTACCTGCCAGTAATGTCAGTGTGACCCACAGCAGCTGCTGAACTCACTCTGCAGAACCAGCCTCATTGTGCACCTCCCCAAGGATGCTGGCACAGCTGCTGGCTCCTCCTTAGAGGTGGGTCCCACTCCCATGGGTCCCTCCGCTGAGCTCAGAGACATTGGCTGCTCTTCTTCCTCTTTGGAGGTTGGGCCTTACCTCTAAGAGATCCCTGCACTGAGCTTTGAAGTTTCAATAATTCCAACCCCTTTCTTCATTCCCTCAGCCTGGGTGGAGGGAGGGGAAGCTGCTCTCTGCAGTTGCTGCCACCTCGACATCTTCCTGTTTTCCTTTTGACTTTTCAGTTACCTCCCTCAAACACTAACATTTCTTTAGATTAAATTCTCCGCATTAAAAAACAAACAAACAAATGCCTTTATGATAAAATGATTTTTTTTTCTTCCGGGTACATATACCTTTTGAGTGTGAGACACAACTACAAGAGGGACTCTACCTAACAAATTCAAATATGGTGACCTGATCTCACCTAATATGCACAATGCAAGGGTACACTTCAAAATAACTACCCGTAAACTATAAATGTCTAATCACAAAGAATACGTAAGTATGTTCGTTTGATTTAAGCATTCCACATTGTGTATCAAATCATCACATTGTACCCCATAAATGTATACAGTTATGATTTAATAAAAAATTAAAATTAAAAAAATATTGTGACCTGGTTTTTCATACCCTCACATTAACCTGCAATTATTAAAAAAAAAAAAAAAGAAAAGAAAAGAAAAGAAATATATGTGAATCTATATGCTGACAAAAACAAACAAAAAACCCAAACAAAAACTGGCATGGCTCTGTCTCCTGCCTAGACCTGAGTGATCCAACAAGGAAGGGAGAAAGATTTACCAAGAAGATTCTGAGGTTGCCAGCCCTGTTATCACACAAGAGTCTAATAAATGATGGACTAAATAAAGTAAAATAAAATATAGGAAAACCAATTCTCAACAAAATTCTAAACAAAGAAATGAAGAAAGAGTGTTGATAAGTCACTCAGGGAATAACAAAGTTGCTTTAGGCACAAATCCTCTGCTCATTTAGGGAAACTTCAAAGGGGCCAACTATCCCTCCTTCTCTTATAATCCTCAACAAAGAAACACTCTCTAAGTACTACATCCTACACCAGTGGTTTTCAGCCTTTCCTGTCTCTTGGCACACTTGAACCTATAGTTAAACTTCTGCGGCACACTTAAACTATATTGATCAAAAAAAAGAGTAAAAAAAGGAATATTCTTACTGTGCTTTGAACTTCTTTCAAAAATAATTTAATTAACGATCTTTAAAAATTTTCCTGGCACCCCTAAGATCCTTCGTAGCACACCAGTTGAAAATCACTGTCCCATGCTAGAGGACCCCCACCACTATCCCTGCAAAGAAAACACCAGACCTATGGAGCCTTCAGATTTCTTTCTATTCCATTCTTAAAATAAAAGTCAGTGGTGCTGGAAGAGACTCCAGCCAGACAAGGGATATGGGAATGACTGGGTCAAGGAGGGATGGAGGTTTCCAGGCTGATGGGGCAGGACTGGAGGGACTGTCACGTGTACCTACCGCATGGCAACCTTCTTCCACAGGACCTGAGCCAGGGATTCAGTCATCTGGTGTCTGGTCACCTGCTATCCCAGGGCCTTCATAAATCGCATTTGACAAGTTAGCAGTGAGCCAGGAAACAGAACCCTGTCCTTCTCACCAGCACAGGATTCCACCACTGTTCTCCTGTCCCCCTGGCTTCTCCCCTGTCCTGAAATGTCATAAGAAATTAAGGCTGGGCCTGAATAAAATGAAATCAAACATTTTTCTATAAGCTATTTTTCAATAACATCCTCCCCAAATAACCTGCAGATTCAAAATGGTTTGCAGTGCTTTGCTGTTATCCTGGCTTGACAGGTAATATGCAGACAGCCTTTGTTCCTATGGAAAGCATGAAGAGCCTGAATTCCACAAGGTTCTGAATTTCCTTTATCTAGTTATGTTTTTGGAGAAGGAGGTTGAATAGGGTGGGCATAAAAAGATGAACACTGGCTCATCATTTCATGAGTTGGAGGGTTGTACCTGCAATATTTTTCTCTAGCTTTTCTCTGCTGCATTTATTCTTTTACCTGTAACACCTGGTCCCTAAATTGTGAAGGAAACTCTGATGCTGGGCACAGAGGTACACCTCTGTGTTAAGAAAGGTGCTGGCAGAAGCTGGGGAGGGCTGGCGGTACAGTGCCTGTGTGGAGGTCCTTTAGGGGCAAACCTAACAGAAGAAACAGCTTCAGAGTGAGTGGCAAAACCTTGAACTCCCGGAGCGGATGCACTTGTTACTTGCTCCTGTCAGGCAGGCTTCTGTCTGTGTTGTCCGCCCCTCCTCACTTGGTCTGTGTGTTGCTAATGAGGCAGAACCACAGCAGTGCTCAGGAAGGCTTTGGTTGGCTCAGCCTTTCTTGGATTATGACAAGGAGATAAGGCAGAGAGCACAGAAAGGAGGAAGGAGAGTGCTAGAGGGAAGGTTTGAGAAGCGAGGCAGAGGACTAGTGAGAGATACTGATCTGCTGATGGCCTAAACAGGCCGGGCTGTGAGCAGGAGGAGAGCTTGGTGAGTCAGTGCAATGCACAGTCCCTCAAGCTATTAGCGGTTAAGTTCAAGAGGCCTGTGTACCTTCCTGCTACATCCTCCTTTCTGGGCTTCTCCCACTCACAGCCCTGCTGGCAGACGGAGTACTGACCATGTTGTGAATTCATATGAAACATTTCCTTTCTCCCCTGCTGAGGGAAAGCGCAGGAAGACACAGAACAGGACATGTCAGTCAGAGACATGGTCCTCTCTCTTTCCCCATTCTTATTGGCTATTGACTATGGATGTTCAAAATATGGGATCCCTTTAGCTGCCTGGCAATGTCCTCCAAGCTCTAAAGCAAAGGCACCAGATAAGGCCAATAAACAAAGAAAGAATCTCAGTCTGGTGTGCAACCTCAATCTAGGTAGGGCTGATAGGTTGGTGACTTTTCCACTATCAGATTGCACCACTGTTCTCAAGAAATTTAAAATATTAAAGGTGATGGTAGATTTGAGCCGGTCAAGGCAAAAATGGCACATTTTAAAAGCCTAGAACAGGGATGTCAAAATACGTCTACAAAATGTATTGTCTGCCAATACTTTAGCAGCTATCAAACCATTTTAGTCGTTACTTCCTCATTCATTTGTTCATTTATTTAACAAATATTTATTAAACACTATGTGCAAAGAAGCATGAAGGGCACACAAGAAACATCAAAATTAGTAAGATATTCTTTTTCACAAGAAATTTACAAACTGTTGGGGGGGTATGGGCCAAATTAATTTGAATATTCAATTTAAACATTGGTAAAAACTAATTTAAAGAGTGAAGTACAACTATGAAACTAATTTATAGCTTTCACATGAAAGCTATACCTCAGTTATAGCCCAAGAATATGGGGGAGGGGGAGGAGAGGTAGGGGAGGGAAGTGGGGAGGCTGGGTGGAGGGAGGGTGTTTGGTGGGATCACACCTATGGTCCATCTTACAAGGGTACATGTGAATCTTTCTAAATGTAGAATATAAATGTCTTAACACAATAACTAAGAAAATGCCATGAAAGCTATGTTAATCAGTTTGGTGAAAATATTTCAAATTGTATATAAAACCAGCACACTGTATTGGTTTGACTGCATTAATGTACACAGCTATTATTTAATAATAATAATAATAAAAAGAATGAAGTATAAATGCAGTACTACAGGAATCCAGAGAGCAACCACCACCAATTGGGAGCTATGTGAGCCTGATGACTATATAAATGTCATGAGTGGGAGAGAGCAGAGGGTCCTCAGGGAAGGAAAAACATGGATCCTGGAAAGATATTCCATCAGCAAACCTCAGGAGATAATACCTGAGGTTTCATCAAGCTCCACATGCTTGGGCATTGATGAACTATACCTAGTATGTTGAATTTGAAACATGACAGTTTATCCAAGTGCACATGACCAGTAGGCATCTGGACTTCCCCGATGAGCAGGAGTCCAGGCCAGAAGCAAACCTCATGAGAGCTGAAGTCACATCTTATATCTTTGTGGTCTCCCCACATGGTCTAACAGAGTGCTTGCTCAGAGAAGTTGACTTAACTTGTAGGGAGAACATAAGATTTCTTATCCTATTGAACCAAGTTTCACATACGAAAACTGACCACCTGGTTTAAGATCACTCAATGCCTAAGTTCCTTCCTTCGTGCTGCTACTTTACCTTGGGTCTTTCAGTGTGACTTTGCCATATCTAAATTTTGTCTAAGTATGGCATTCTTCTCCCCAAATTCCAGGAAATTAGTTTATAATTTTGTCAAAAAAGATGAAAGGGTAGGGTTTTCTTACCTAAATCTCAATGGCATTAATACCAAAGAGTTCTCTCAACTATTCCCAAAGTATCAGTAAACAAAAGTCTGGGTTTATTGCTACAAATAATGTTGCATTTGTAGTTGTTCTCTTAGATTTATGCTTCCAAAAAATATATTTGGTTGGTATGTATAATTTAATGACATCAGAATAAATTTTCACAGCTGATCTTCATGAGTAGCTAATAATTCCTCACAGCTAATCCAATTCTCCAGGAATTTTATTCCACGCTTACGACGTGTAAAGCAGTGAGTTAGTTGTTAAGAAATCAAAACAAATAAGACAAAGATATTCTTCAACAGCAGTTTAAGATTTAGTGAAAGAGAAATTGTTAGAAATGCTTATAATGTGACATGACAGGCGATGTGCAAAAATAAAACAGAATCTTATTTTTTTCTCCTCAAAAAATCCAAGTGCTGACCATGTTAGTACAATTTACAGAGCTGTACTTCCATGGACTACAGGAAAATCTAATAGGACTAGTACATGTGGGGTTTAGAGGTAAAAAGATGAATATGAATAGGGCATTAGTCCCGTTTATCCAAATCCATATCAGCAGATTATATGCTGGGAATACTTTCCTCAAAGGTAGGAGTAGATATGAATGCCCAGTGCCAAGGTACAGTCTATAGGTATGACCTTAATAACTGCTAGGCAAGGAGCTCTCAACTGAGCTGTCTAGGTGCCTGTGCCCCTGATCAACTGTATCTACACTTATGGGATATTGCCTGACTTCAATTTCTTCTGAATCTCCACAGAGAGATTCTGAGGCATATAGAGCTTGGGGATAGCCTACTGTGGTATGTTCATCTCACTATGTAAGAGGCTAATGACCATCCAGGCATCATTCTTCACTATCACATTTGCCTACACTAAGATCCATGTCAGTCGCACCATCACCTTTAAATATGTTACCTAACACATGCTGAGCATTTACAGGGTACCAGGTACTGAGCTAGGGCCTTACATACATTTTGACATACAGGCTTCAACAACATTCCCAGTTCATAGATGGAGAAACTGTAACTTGCAGCTAAGTGATTTCTCAAAGTCACATAGCTACTCAGGGTAGAGCTGGGATGGGAATCCTGTCTGCTTGGCATCAAAGTTTGTGCTTGTAATCACTAAAATATAGTAGCTCATTTATATGTATGGAATATTCAATTTTTTAATGTGTTCTGCATCTACGCACAAAAAGCTAGTTGACATATGTTTATCCATCAAATGAATAAAAATAAAATATCTACCTGGAAGTGATTTACCAAAAGGTTATATATTCAGCATCTATTTTCATGAAATATTTTTCTGATTATATGTATCCAATTTCAGCATCCTGATTATTAACAGGATACCATCAGCATTCCCATATATGGCAGGTTCCAAAGGGCTTTATCTAACACTTAAGGAATAACTGCAGTAAGATTGCTGCAGTTCAGAGCATCTGCAGAGGTGACCGCATTCAGCCTACACACTGAGCCGGCTCTAAAAAACACCACAGTACCAGGCAAAGCTACAGGGTTTTTGCTGTTTTCAAAATAAAAGATGATTCTTACATTGCTCAAGAGAAGATTACTGCCAAAGACAAAACAGTTTTCTGAGCTCAGTCCTCTGATAAGTAGAGGCCTCTGACATATGAAATCTAATACTACTACTAATTAAGAGTCTACATTTAGGGAGCTCTTACTATGTGCCATTTGCTGTCCTAGGACTTTCTGTTAATCTGTACCCCAACCTCACATTAGAGATGAGGAGACTGAGGCATGGTGAGGTTAAGAAACCTGCCCAGGATTATAGTCAGAAAGCAGCCGAGCTGGGGTAGGAGTAGGGGAACTAGGCAGCTGCCTACCCTCCTGGGTCCTTTTCCACCCCTTACTAATGCAGGGCTCTGTGGCATACACAGGGATTATAAAGATACCAAGGTGTGGCTCCTCAGCTTACAACCATTCCAATCACAGTGGAGATTTGGTAGTAAGGGCCAGTTTTCTAAGTAAGTCTAAAGGAGCAACACAGTAACCTAACATAAAACAGTCGGGAGATACCATCAAGAATCCATATGATAGGTAAGTATTCCTGGAATTGGTCCCCTGAGAAGCGGATCTACATGATGAGATAAGAAGAGGCCAAGAGAAAGGGGTGGGCAGTGCGTGGCCATAGGATGCAGATAGACCTCAGTCTATGAGACCTGACCCAGTGACCCTAAGGACCCTGCAAGGTTGCCCAGGGATTACAGCGTTGGGCAGTTGGGTCCCAAAAGGGATTGCATGTGAAAGAACCTGCAGAGTCTGGTGTCTCTAGTCTGATGGGCAATGGACTACATAGTGATTATCGGGCACTCAGAGGAAAGAGTCCTGTGATGTGAAGAGAGGTAGGCACAGCCAATGGAATCCATCACTTAAATAGAAGACATGAGTTTTCTTTCTTCTTAGCAGGGGGAAAGGGCAGATGTCAGAGCAAAGCTAAAAGGTGGGCAAAATGGCAGGAGAAGGAGGGGCTCAGTGACACAGCATCATAGCTCACAAAAGTCTCAAACTCTCAATCTTGGGCTCAACAGAGCCTCTTGCCTCTGGCTGTGGACTAGCTGAGACTGTAGGTGCCCGGTCCAATACCCAGCTATTTTTAGAGACAGAGCCTCATGCTTGCTCAGGGTGGTCTTGAACTGTTGAGCTCAAGCAATCCACTTGCCTAGGCCTCCCAGAGTGCTAGGATTATAGGTGTGAGCCACCATGCCTGGCCCAAAAAGCCAATCCTAAATGTCAATGGTTTTAAAACAAAAACGTGGCTACCAAAAACTTAAAGAAGAATTAACACTGATCTCTTGCACATGCTTACAAAAAACTGAAGAGGAAGGAACACTTCCAAACTCATTTTATGAGACTAGCATTACCCTATATACCAAAGTTAGATATGAACACTATAAAAAAAGAAATTTATAGCCAATACACCTGATAAACATGGACGCAAATGTCCTCAACAGAATACTAGCAAAGGAAATTCAACAGCACATTAAAAAGATCATACACCATAATTAAATAGGATTTCTCCCTGGGATACAAGGACAGTTCAACATACACAAATTGATAAATGTGATACATCATATTAAAATAATGAAAGATAAGAATCATTTGATTGTTTCAAAAATGCAGGAAAGTATCAGACAAAATTCAATATCCTTTTATGATTAAAAAACACTCAACAAATAGGCATACAATATATGCCTATTTATTGCAAGACAATACATAGGCATACAATATATGCCTATTACAAGACAATAAAGGCCATATATAATAATGTTAGCCCAAAGTTAACATCATCCTCAATGGTGAAAAGCAAAAGTCTTCTCTTTTGTACTGGAGGTCCTAGTCAGAGCAATTAGGCAAGAAAAAGAAAGAAAAGAAACCAAATTGGAAAAGAAGTTAAATTATCTCTATTTACACATGACTTGATCTTACAGGTGGAAAATCCAAGACTATACCAAAAAAAAAAAAAAAAAAACCTGTTAAAACTAATAAATTCAGTAAAGTTGCAGGATATAAAACCAATAAACAAAAAATCAGTTGCTTTTCTATATATTAATAATGAACTACCAAAAAAAATCAGGAAAAAAATTCCATTTATAAAACCATCAAAAAGAATACAAAGATCTGTACATTGGAACATAAAGACATTGATGAAAAAAAATCAAAGAAGACACAAATAAATCAAAGATATTCTGTTCGTGGATTGGGAGAATTAATATTGCTAAAATATCCATACTACCAAAAGTGATTTATAGATTCAATGTAATCGTTATCAAAATTCCCATGGTATTTTTCACAGAAATAAACAAAAATCCTAAAAACTTATATGGAACCATGAAAGAATATGAATAGACAAAGCATTCTTGAACAAAAGGAACAAAGCTGGATTCAGTACGCTACCTGATGTCAAATTACATTACAAACATATAGTAATCAAAACAGTACGGTACTGGCATAAATACAGACTATAGACCAATGGAACACAAAAGAGAGCCCAGAATTCATGCACATATGTATGGTCAACTAATCTTTGACAAGGGTGCTAAGAATACACAAAAAGGAAAGGATAGTCACTTTAATAAATATTGTTGGGACAATTGAGTATCCATATGCCATAAACTCTGATACTTGTCTTATACTGTATACCAAAATCAACTCACAATGGATTAAAGACTTTAATGTATGATCTGAAACCATAAACCTCCTAGAAGAAAACGTAAGGAAAATTCTTGACATTGATCTTGCAATAAGATTTTGTATATAATATCAAAAGCAAAAAGAAGTAAATGAGACCACATCAAACTCAAAAACTTCTGCACAGTGAAGGAAATAATCAACAAAACTAAAAGGCAATCTATGCATTGGTAGATTATATTTGCAAGCCATGTATCTCATAAGGGGTTAATATACTAACTCTACAAGAAACTCATACAACTCAATAGCAAACAAATAAATAAATTACTCAATTAAAAAATGTGTGAAAGATCTGCATAGACATTTTCCAAAGAAAAAACCTTTTATAAGAAGTGGTCAACAGGTAAATGAAAAGGTGCTCTACTTCACTAATGATCAAGGAAATGCAAATCAATGCCATATGACAGCCCACATCACAAACTCCCAAAGTTACAGATGCTGGTGTGGGTGCAAAGAGAGGGGAACACTTATCCTCTTTGGAAATAAGTACGAAGAATCCTCAAAGAACTCAAATTAGATCTCCAGTTTGACCCTACAATCCCACTGCTAGACATTTATCCAAAAGAAAAAAGGCATGTTTTTACCATAAAGACATTTGCACTAGATCGTTCATAGCAGCTCAATTTACAGTTGCCAAGATGTGGAAACAATCTAAATGCCCATCAACTCAGGAATGGATTAACAAACTGTGGTATTTGTAAACCATGGAATACTATTCAGCCATAAAAAGATGATGGCTTCACATCTTTTGTATTAACCTGGCTAGAGTTGAAACACATTCTTCTCCATAAAGTATCACAAGAATAGAAAAGCAAATATCCAGTGTACTCAACAGTAATATGAAGCCAGAAGATGACCTAATGCATGCCCACATAAGAGAAAATCTTATTTCAATTCAAGTTGGGGGAGAGGGAATGGGGGTGGGAAGGGGGTTGGAGTGCTCTCACTTAAAGGGCACAAAGTAGGGGTGTATGGCACACCTTTCGGGTGCAGGACATAACTCCAAGAGGGATTGAACCTAACAAATTCAAATACTGGGACCTGATTGTTTGTACCCTCACATTAACCTGAAATTAAAAAAAAAAAAAGACAAAGAAAAAAGCCACATGAGATATCATTTCACACCTGTTAGGATGACTGTTACCAAAAAAACAAGAAAGAGATAACAAGTGCTGGCTAGGTTGTGGAGAAAAGGGAACACTTGTACACTGCTGCTGAAAATGCAAATTGGTATAGCCATTATACAAAATAGTGTGGCGATTCCTCAAAAAATTAAAAATGAAACTGCCATATGATCTAGCAATCTCTCTACTGGGTGCATATCTAACAGTAATTAAAATCAGTATCTAGAAGAAATATCTGCACCTCCATGTACAATGCATCATTGCAGCATTATTCTCAATAGTTAAGATACAGAAGTAACCTAAGTATCATCAATGGATGAGTGGAGGATCAAAATGTAGTACATATAGAGGGTGCCAAAAATGTATGCACATCTTAAAAAAGGAAAAAATTGCAATAAAAATATAATGCTCAATATAGACCAGCAAAAGAAAATAAATACAAGTCATGTTCAACACCTGTTGTAATTGCAGAAGCCAAATGTGACTAGAGTATCATGAACTTAGATGTTTTCCTGCTTAAAATGCGTATACATTTTTTTTGGCACTCTCTGCATATATTATAAAATGGAAAACTATTCAGCCGTTAAATTAAAAAAAAAAAAAGGAAATCCTGCCCTTTGTGACAACAGGGATAAGCCTGGAGGACATTGTGCTAAGTGAAAAAAGCCAGACACAGAAAGACAAATACCACACGATTACATCTGGAATCTTCAAAAAGCTGAATAGAAAAGTGGCAGAAATGGAGCGATGCTGGTCAAAGGGTACAAACTTTCAGTCAGAAGATGAATAAGTTCTGGGGATCTAATGTACAATATGGTCACTATAGTTGATAATATTGTATGGTCTTACTTGAAATTTGATGAGAGATCAAATTCTAAGGGTCCTCACCACATAGTCACACACAGACAAAAATGTTAACTAAATGGTGATGGATGTGCTAATTAATTTGATTGTGGTAATCATTACACAATGTACACAAAAATAAATCATCACAATGTACATGTTGAAACATACCATTTATATTTGACAAGTAAATATCTTAAAATAAAAAACAAGACAAATATGGAAGGTTTTTATTTTTAGCTGGCAGAAAAGTAAATTTTTATTTTCTCCCCATAATTCTGCTTTCTCTTTATATACGGTTTATCCTTAGAGACCTCTAGCACCATGTTTTGGTATGAAAAAGAACATGGGAAGGAGGATATTACAATAATAAAAATAACGCATTTTTCTTCCCTGCGCTGCCTGCTGTCATTTAGTTTCTGAGTAACCTAATTCTTATTCTGATCAGAGAAGAAGAAACTGAAAATCAGGGTTTTATTAACACCATCGATATCTCCCCACTCTCAGGCAAATTCACAAAAATAGTCCTCTGGTTTCTAATTATGCATTTCACAGATGAGCATCCCTGGCTGCTTTCCATGCAGATGATGAATAAAAGAGTTTTTGTTTTTCAGAGATTTATTTCAAAGACCTCTTCATTAAACATTATTGGGGGCAGATACTATCTATGAAAGGTTAAAAAAATGATAAAATAGCCATCAAGGAAATGTGCCACTGACAGAATCTAACATGTTTCCTCCCCACCTAGGGATACATTTAAAACACACGCACATGTACACATGCACGCACACAGACACACATGCACGCACATGTACACATGCACGCACACAGACACACATGCACGCACACAGACACACATGCACACATATAGGCACACACGCACGCACATAGACACACATGCACGCACATATAGACATGCACACACAGAGACACACATGCACGCACATATAGACATGCACACACAGAGACACACATGCACGCACATGTAGACACAGGCACCCACTGTGGGGAGGCAGGAAGGAGCAGAGGGAGAAAAAGTAGAGGGGGAGGAAAGGTGGGAGGAGGGGCTTATTTTAAAAAGGCCTTTAAAACCTCTTTTAAAATACATGAAATTCCTACGTAATCATTTAAAGATATGATTGGAAAATGGATGACTGAGGTTGTTGAAAAATCAAACCAAGAGGTTTTCTGCTTTGCTTGTTTGCTCGTTTGTTTTGATGGTGGTGGAGGGGGGGTGATACTGCAAAAATCACACAATTCTTTCAGAGAATGCAGTGCTTCTGCTATTTCTGTCTTACAGCTTGGATGAATGGGTTTATAAAAGCAAAAGAAAGAGGGCAAAGAGAATTCTGTTAAGGGAGTGGTATTAACACACTCTGCCCCAGGGCCTGTCCCACTCTGGGGTCTGCCCCACTCTGCCCCAGCACTCAGGGCCTGCAGGGGCCTCCTCTGCACCGTCGAGGTGAGGTGAGTGTGAGTGTGAGTTTGTATGTGTTGTGGGGATGATGGAGGACATTATAACTGGTGGCTATTCCGTAACAGAAAGCGAGACCTCCTGGAAAATCCCTGCTTCTGCCTTTTGAATTCTACCACAAATTGGATGAAAATGTCATTGACCCCCCAGGCAACTGCAATAATTTTCTCAGGAAATACGTGCAAAATGTATCCCTTTTAGGGAAACAGACATCTCCAGTGAGAACAGCCATTTGCCAATGCCTGGGACAGAGCAGACTATTGGTTATCACGTACACTTGTGAAGGGCATTAAACAGACTGCCTGAGTTCAAACCTGGCTTCCCCACTTATTCTCAGAGTTGTGTGGCCCTGGGCGTGTTTGTAACCTTTCTGGGTCTCAGTTTCCTCATCTGTTAAATGAGGATATTAACAGTAGCTACAGAATAGGTTTTTTATATAAAGTGCTTACAACAATACTTAGAAGATAAAAGGATCTGTTAAGCAATCAAACAAACAACTATAATTATAAATATGCAGAGATTGAGTGAACTTGGTTACTATTACTGAACAATTTAATTTATTAATAATTTAAATGGCATCCATGCTTCTCTAAAAAATTTTAAGCTTCCATACAAATGAAATGCCTTGGAAGTAGGGCTGTCCTTATTTATTTTATAAATGGGCAAACTGAGGCATCACGAGGGCATACTTAAGCACATGTGATTCTTCCACAAGTTCTGGAAAATGCCTCTCACTTGGTTGTACCCCGGACAGGCAGTTGACAAACACTGGTGGTCTGAGCTTAATTTTCAGAGGTCTGAGACATGTCTGCAAATGGAACCGAGATAGAAATGTTCTTTTTTATTCCAATTTCATTCATTTTATAGATTCTAATTGCTAAGAAAGAACAGTGATATATTTGGCATACTACCCATTTTGTTGTAACAATTACTTTTTTAAGTGTGAGAATTATGTATTGGGCATGGGGAGCACTCATTTACTGCTAAGATGTTTGTGTAGAATGTCACTGATCTAATGATGAATGAATGAAAGCTGGAAATTACCAGACACTGCAGCACATGTATTTCTTAAAGCCCTTTAGGCCTTGGTGAAGTACTCATTTAATATACCTCAAATGCCTCCATGTGAGCTTTACAGCTTACTCTGCTTTCAAAACACTCAAGCAGTCAAAAATAAGCCAAAATATTATAACGTGGAATCTGCAAGGTGGAAAACTGTTGCTTTCATAATGACATCATAAACTTCAGTATTCTGTGTTCCATCCTTTTAATGTAAAGGACCATCCCATTTTGCTGATAGTGCAAAAAAAAAATTAACTTTGGAAAATGTTATTTTTCTCAGCAGGTGAAATCCAGTTAAAAGTCAGTCCTGCTGTGGAGAGTTTTACTTCTACATACATACTCAAACTTCAGAGTTACCTGATAGCAAAGTTTCTGTCAAAAATTGTCAGATTGCCCAGATGAAATTGATAACTGGTTTTTGACACCTAATAAAGCAATTTCATGTGCTTCCACCTAATAGTTGTATGATTTAGGCCAAACTTCTAAGCATTCTAAATCTCAGTTTCCTCATCTGTAAAATGGGGGTACTCTCGGTATTTCCTTTATGGTGTTATTGTAAAGATTACAGAAAATATATGAAAAGTACTTACCACAGTCATTGTGGGTACACAGTGCTTAATAAAGGTTAGTCATTATTTGTAGTAATAACATTAGCATCTGGTTCTGATGCTGAAGTGGAAGTATCTTACTGAGATTATTGTTAAGAGCACATAAGGAAATCAGAGCCTGGCTCCTCAGAAGAAGCTGCTCCATGTCCCCAGTGTGCACAAGGCAGGACAGCTCGTGATGCCCTTCTCTTCTCTCCCTGTTTAGCATTAACAGCGGATTCAACAAAGCAGCTGTCAGGTGGAGAAGGGTTCCACAGCTCAGAGCAAATACGCACACCCAACACCTCGCACACACCTGGCTGGAAACTGCCTGTGTGAGATGCTCGGAGTTATGGTGCCCTGTGGGACAGTGTTCAGCAACAAACTGGCTTCTTCCTCAGCAGCAGCTCTAGCAAGTGAGGCATATGGCTGATTTTGTTATTTTAAGAGAAAGGAAAATATAAACCGTATAAAGGCTTTCTGAACTCTACTTTCTGTCCACTACGGCCTACCCTCGTTTCCCTGTGTGTGTGTGTTTTGTTTTTAACTTCCTTTGGAACTCCTAGTCTAGAGAGTACTAAATGTTCTGAAACTATTTCTTGTGCTTTGGTTTTCTCTCCCTAGCTACACTGGGTGCTTTCTAATGTAGGAGCTGTCCCCAGTGCTGGGCACATGCCAGGCTCTCAATAAACAGATGGTGAATAATCGAGGCTGCAAATCCAGTTGCAAAAAATGGCTCCCTGTTTCCTGTCACTTTGCACACCTTTAAGGCTGCAAACCTTCAAAACAACTGTGGTCTTTTTTGGCTGCCTGTAAACTCTGCCATGCTGCTGAGAATTCCAAATCCTTGACTTAATTTTATGCACACAGAGGGATAGCTTTCCAGAGTGAGCGAATAGACAACTTTCACAATGGTTCTGTTTATCCTTCGCACTAAACGAAGGTGGTTTTTGGCAACCCACATTTTCCACTAACTGCACATGCTGACAGATAGATATTTATACCTACTGGAGATAACAGAGACAGAAACCAATATCCTATGTGGAAGAGAAGCAGGCTACCTGGAATGGGACAGGTGAGGCCTCAGCCTGAGAACGGCTTTCCCAGCCTTCGTCTCAGGAGTGCCATCTCCAGAAGCATAACCCTAGTTTGACATCTTGATGGCATTACCTAGTAATATCCCTGCACACTTCTCAGGCAAGGCCTCAGTTACTCCTGTGATACCCACTTCACACACAGAGAAAAGGGTGTAAAAGGACACTGTTGCTGGACCTTGGAGAGGGGTGATGCTATTAGAACAGGGGTACTTTGTTTCTCAATAGCTTTCTTTCTAGTTGATAAGAGTACAATATAGTAAACACACCGCGGAGCCTCAGTTTCTTCAAGGAAAAATGGGGGTAACACAATCCAGGGAACTAAACTGTCTTAAATTTTAACTCTACCCTTTCTTTCTATGGGCCCTATGTTCTGATAAAGAAAAGCAATAAAACTGAAGGGGAAAAAAGAAAGCAGAATAGAATGAGTACTTGATCCCAAATGTTATTTTTAAGTAGATTTGCAGAGATGTATAAGTCTTATTTGCATCATTGATGAGTGACCACATTGCCATGGTGACTGCTTATCTCTTTACAGAAAAGAGATAACCATAGAGAAATCATCTTTGACTTAATGTTATGTAAGGTGCAGGTCACAAACTGTCAGGTACACACATCGCCTCCAGATATGATGCATAGCATGTTCTAAGGAACAAACAAAAATATTGGTTTGTGTGAAAAATAATTTGGTCCTTTTGCTAAAACCAGAAAATAGGCATTGCAATCTCATAATATGGGCAGTCACATTCAGTAAACAGTAAGAGCTGTCAAAAAAAGTATATTGAGGCTCAAGTGGCAAGGTGCCAGCCACATACTACCTGAGCTGGTGGGTTCGAATCCAGCCCAGGCCTGCCAAACAAGAAGGACAGCTGCAACCAAAAAATAGCCAGGCATTGTGGCGGGTGCCTGTAGTCCCAGCTACTAGGGAGGTGGAGGCAGGAGAATCACTTGAGCCCAGGAGTTGGAGGTTGCTGTGAGCTGTGATGCAGGCACTCTACCTAGGGGGACAGCTTGAGGCTCTGTCTTGAAAAAAAGAAAAAAGTACACACACAAAGTATACCAATACACTAATTTTTACCTTTAAATACATACAGTACTCACTGTAACAGGGCAGGAGAACAAGGTTTTATATGTAAGCCTTCAATACGCTCATTTAAATACATGTAAAGCATTTATTTAATTCATTCATATGGACATTTCTGGGTATAATAGCTAAGATTTACTTAACGATTTCTATATGTCAGACACTAAGCTAAGGATTATATCTTTATTTAAACTCATTAATCTTCACAAAAACCTTGTCCTAAGATCAGGAATTCATATTATTCCCATTTTATAGTTGGGAAAATGGCCTGGGGCAATTTCATACCTTCAAGGCAGTACAACACTACAGGAGGCATGTGAACTCGGACAGTCGGCTCCAGAGCTCATGTCTTACCACGTTTCCTTTGCTTACTTATCTTTGTATTTGTCTTTTAAGTAACCATTTTTTAAAGTTAAAAGGGTACTAAGTCCACCCTCTTCCCCCTGCCTCTGCCACAATGCACCAGAGTTTCTTTACGGTCATTTACACACAGAGTGTGACAGACCTATAGGCCAGAACCTTGAGGGGAAGTTGGTAGAGCAGGACCTCAGAGTAGTCCAGGACTCCCTCCCCAGGACATGGTGCCTGCCCCATGAGAACAGCATAGAGGCTGAGCTGCTGCGGTGGGTTAGGGAGCAGCGGCTTGGAATCTGGCCAAGAACTCACTCTTCTGCTAGGGCAGACACTAGAGGACTTACGAGTTTTCATGATTATTCCAGTGGAATGAATATGCTATCAAATTCCAGGAAACATGAACTACGATTAATATATGTAGGAGAGGTGGTGTCTGTAGCTCAGTCAGCAGGGCTCCAGCCACATATACCTAGAGTGGTGGGTTCGAACCCCAGCCCAGGCCTGCTAAACAACAATAACAACTACAACCAAAAAAACAGCTGGGTGTTGTGGCGGGCACCTGTAGTCCCAGCTACTTGGGAGGCTGTGGCAAGAGAATTGCTTAAGCCCAAGAATTTGAGGTTGCTGTGAGCTGTGATGCCATGGCATTCTACCCAGGGTGACAGCTTGAGACTCTGTCTCAAAAGAAAAAAACCCAAAAAACACATATGTAGGAGGATCCCATTAGAGATACAATGCCGAACCAATGCTTTTCTGATCCAAAGCTACTGCTAGATGTTGGTACATACTATTTTCTGGATCTAGGTCTACCAGAGACTCCATGGTCTTGCTCCGTGTGGGTTTAGTAAGCAGTTTAAAGGAAAAAGCGAATGTAATTAAATCCTTCAGAAGGAATTGTGAAGGGAGAAATAGAAAAATATCACAAAATCATATCAACTTCAACAAGTAACCCAGGCTTATCTATTACCCCTGTCCTGGTCATGGATTTAGTCTTTTTAACAAGGAGCCCTGCTTCCTCTTAATGAAGAATTATAGTTAGAAACCAACATCTAAGTATGTGCACTAGGGTTGCTCACTGCTACTGCTGTGTCATTGTTTGCAGGCCCTCAAAGTGGGCAGAGCTAGGAAGGGGGAATATACACATACTCGCATTGTCTATCTCATATTTACTATGTAAAAAACTATAGGTTTACATTAACACCTCTGATTCTAATCTAACAACTAGGGCTTATTTTTGCCTTTCTTTTTTCCCTATCTATAATTCTCTTCTCAAACAGTGAGAAACCAGACTTCCATTATACTCAATATATTTATTCTTTTGCTGAAGCTAGAATAAGTAGAAGGTAGTTTCAGAATTGCTAACACATATGACAATAAAAACAAGACCCTCCTGACCAGAGGTCAATATTTTTTTATAGTCTTCTTTTGACAAAAATTTATATACATTGAAATGTACAAATCGAAGTCTACATTTCCAGTGGTTTTTATACATGTATATACATTTTTTTTTTTTTAAGAGATAGAGTCTTGCTATGTTGTCAAGGCTAGAGTGCTGTGGCTATTCACAGATGTCATCATAGTACACTGCAGTCTCAAACTCCTGAGCTCACGCAATCCTCCCACCTTAGCCTCCCAAGTAGCTGGGGCTACAGTGCACGCCATAACACCTGGCTTGTGTAAATGCTCTTGTAACTCAGCCCCCTGTCAAGATATACAGCATTTCCAATGACCTCAGAAGTTTTCTAAGAACCATGGAGACATATCAAAGGGACATAGGAGGCAGCTTGAAGGGGCTCTCACTGCCAAATATGGAACAATAAGAGGCTCAAAATAAAAAATGATAGCAATGGACTACAATTCATCAAATAGAATTGTATTTATTTACGTAGTTTAAGTCCTTCTGATATAAATACTGAATGGAATGAATAAATAGATGGGGGAGAAAGGAAGCTCTTCCTTATAGCAGAATGACAATTATAAATATCAATTTACAGATAACATTAAAGGATGCTAAAACTGATGAGTGCAATTTGATGAAACTCGAGATTCAGAGTATCATTCCATAAATAAATTGCTTATTACCTATAAAGAGAAAAAGAGTAACTTTGGGGTAGAGAAATATGGTAGGCATCACCTTATCCTAGTAGTCAAAGCTCTTACCACCAATATGGGGGCAAACGGACATCATGCTCCTCTTGACACCATGCATTCAAAAGGACAAATCAACATTTCTGTGGTATTGCTGCTGAAAATGCACAACCTGAATCTAACAAGTAGAAGAGAAATAAATAAATAAATAAATAGAATTTGATATCATGAGGAAACTTCCACCAATTCTAATGGAAGCCCACTCTACTATGCAATTGGGCTCTATTCTTCAAAAGCATCATAGTCAGGAAACGGAAAGGCTGAAAAATGATGCCAGATTAAAGGAACCAAAGAGCTATGACAACAGAATGTGACCTATAAAACTGTATTGGACCCTGAGCCAGGAAGAAAACAGGACATTATTAGGAAAGGTCACAAAATTGGAATATAGGCTTTGAATTAGATGTGGAATCAAGATGAAATTTCCTGATGTATTAATTTTACTGTGATTATGTCAGAAAAAGTTCTTATTTTCAGAAAACACATGATGCATTTAGAAGGAAAGAACATGTGGGGTAGAGGTGTGCATGTTTATACAGTGTGTGCGCGCGCATGTGTTATACACATATATGCACACAAAGAGGGTGCAAAAATGTATATACATTTTAAGAAAAAAGTGTACTAAAATTGTAATGCTCAATTACAAGAGGTGCTTAAGATGAAATATTCATTTTTCATTTTTTATTATTGATATATATTGAGTATATATACAGAGAGAGGCTATGTATTATATATAATATGTTATTGATATGAAATGTCCAATTTCCTAAAGTACTAAGTTCGACAATTGATATTTCTGACATTTTATCTTGAGACTTTTTGGTGTGTGTGTGTGAAGGTATATCCTCATTCTTTCAAAGACATGTTTTGGCTTATGATTATCTTTCAAAAATTTTTTAGAACAATTTTTGTAAAACCATGGGTAAGTCAAAACTTCACGTTACTTTTGAATATGAGCTCTATTATGGAACCAGTGCATACAGACAGCTCAAACTATCAACAAAGTGTTTGGGAAAGATGTAGCTGATGAAAGCACAGTACGTCAATGGTTTGAGAGGTTCCATTCTGGTGATTTTAATCCTGAAAATAAGCCATGTGGGTAACCTGAGACAAACGTGTATAATGGAAAGCTAAAAGCTACAGTGGAAGTGAATCCATCCCAACCAACATGTGAATTAGCCACAAGGTTTGACGTTACTATTCCAAAAATATTGGGTCATATGAAACAAATCAGCAAGAGAAAGAAGCTAGATAGATGGGTTCTGTGTGAATTAAGTGAGCATCGTAAGAGAAATGGTCTTGAAGCTTGTCTCTCTTTGCTGTCATGACATACAGGTGAACCATTTCTATACCGTATTATGGGTGACGAAAAATAGATTCTTTTCAACAACTGCAAGCATTTGGCACAAAGGTTGGTTAAAGATGAAATGCTAATAATGTCTGTTCAGTGGTCCAGTGCTGAAATTTTCCACTACCACTTCATGTAACCTGGTCATTGATTACAGTGGATGTCTACTGCAACCAGTTGGATGAAATGATGAGGATGCTTACAATTAATCAGCTAAGATCGGTCAATAGAGACAGACCAATCCTCTTGCAAGACAACACTGAATTACATGTTGTACAAACAATGCTGCTCAAACTACAGAGGCTGGACTTGGAAACTCTCTGTGATCTCCATATTCATCAGACCTTGCACCAATTGACTACTACTTCTTCTAGTTTTGGACAACTTCACGCAAGGAAGAATACTCAACTCTCAAGAAGCTGTGGAAAATACCTTTCATGATTTCAATGCCACTTGCACTTTGCTACTGGCATAAACAAGCTACCATTAAGATGGCAAAGCTGTGTTGATAGTTTAGGCATATATGTTGATTAATTATACTGTCTCTTATATGAATATAATAAACTTTTGATTTGAAATCAGACATTTCAGATTTTGACCTAAGATATACACACACACACAGACAGCCAGCCCATTCTCATAATTTCCAGATTCTATATTTATAAATTCATCTATTTGCTAAAATTTATTTGTAACCCTTAAATCAATATTTGCTGTTCTCTGCAGAGTAGTGAAAAATTTGAGTTGCAGAATGCACATGTTCCTAGCTAAGGCTGAAACAAGAAAGACCGCGTTCTTGTTCTTTTTTTATTGTTAGAATTTTGTGCTTTAAGTTGGCAGTTTCACTGTTTAAAGTAACCCCAAGCATAATACTAAAGTGTTCCCTGGTGTCCCCAAAGACAAGGATGTGATGTACCTTATGGAGAAAATATGTGTGTTTGATAAGCTTTATCCAGGCATGAGTTATAGTACCTGAATTCAATATTAATGAACCAACAATATACGGTTGACCCTTGAACAACATGGGTTTGAACTTTACTGGTTCACCTATAAGTAGATGTTTTTAAAACCAAAGTGGGATAGAAAATAAATTATTCTTGGGATGGGAGAATATGGAGAACCAACATTTTCTATTAACCGGTTCTGCAGGGCCAACTGCAGGGAGCAAGAGAGAGTTGGTTAAAGCACATTGCTGGCCCATGGTAAGCACTGGACAAGAGCTAGCTATTGTTTTCAGCAAGAGACATGGGAGCTTTGTAAGAGAAGCACCTGAATAGAGGCATGGCTGTAATCTCAGTGAGGGCAGGAATTACAACTTGGTTATAAACTCAATGGCTGAGCAGTCTGGGTCACACGAGATGCTCAACAAAGAGTTACTAAATTAATGAATCAATAAGTAATTCACTTCAGAATTCCCCTGTGACTGTCAAAAAGAGGGCCTGCAGGAGGCAGGAGAGAGACAGACTGGATAGGAATGGACATTTATGAACCAACAGTTTAGATAATGTGTGGGGAGCTCAAGATCTATTCCTTAAGCCAGAGGTCCTCAAACTTTTTAAACAGGGGGCCAGTTCACTGTCCCTCAGACCACTGGAGCTCTGGACTGCGGGCCGCAGGACGAGTCGGCTGCTAAGCAGGCAGGCAGCGGCAGCAAACACACCTGGCGGGCCAGATAAATGTCCTAGGCGGGCTGCATGTGGCCCGCGGGCTGTATTGAGGATGCCTGCCGTAAGCAATGGGAAACTGCTGAAAATGTCGTAACAAGCCAATAACATCATGACATGTGGATGATGGTAGGAAATGGAAGAAGGGAGTCAGGGGAACCCGTTAGGTGGTTATTGCAAGTGTTGGTTAGAGGTTCTCAAACTTTAAGGCACAGAAGAATCACTGGGAGCATTTTAACCAGTAGATTTCAGAATCCCATCTCCAAAGATTCTGACTGGGTGGATCTAAGATAGAGTTATCCTGAAAAAAATCAGAAGTACAAAAGAAGGAAGATGAGGGATTTCATGCCAGATGACCTTAGTTTTTTCTAGTGATAAAATGTTATTTGTTAAGGGCCAGGGTTGGGGGGATTTGACAAAGTAGCTGTGGCAGAAACCTGGAACTCCCAAGGGGAGATCACACATTTTTAGGGGGGGCAATCGGCTCTTTTGTACTAATTTTTTTAGGCATGTTTAACATGCAAACAACATGTCCAAATAGAGAAAAGTAAATTTGGGAATCAATGTAGAATAGGGGACAGCCTGACTAAACCGGCTAGCAGAAATAAAAGGGTGAGGGGGCTGAGAGAACTGAGGCGAGATCAGTGAACATAGCTGACCACGGCTGCAGTCTGGGGAGGGTGGGCAGACTGGGCAAGGGACAGAAGTGTCCACAGAGAGGGCTTGGTGGGAGTATAAGAATAGAGAATTATGGAATGAGAGGGAATTTGCAACAAAAGAAGGGTGGCTGGATAAGCCAAGCATGGCTGGCTGTGAAGCTTGGTGAAAGAGCAGGAAGAAAGGCTCTTTCTCTGGTTTACAGAAGGCCAACTAACCTCGGCACCTGGGCATTTCCCCAGGCTGGTGGCAAGAAACTCAGCCAGGTGTTAGAGCCATGAGATGACACAGAAGGGTGGTCGGGGGTAGCAGACAAGGCAAAGAGAGTGGCAAGAGGGTGTTCTGAACAGAGGGCTCCTGTTTCCGAGAGCCATCTCTAAAAACGTCAGACTTGAAGAATCTTAATTAAGGTCTCACTGTACCTTCTTTTCAACTTCTGATAGTATGGAGGGCAGAGACTTGCTTTTGTATAATGATTCAACAATCTTTTCCACTAAATTATCGATTATTATTTAGTAGCCAAGCATTGATATCATTTTGAAATGAAACTATTACACCCATATGTCACAGAAGAGGAATGAATGAAGTCAGATCAAAATGAAATTAACATCCGCTTAAACTCAGACAGGCCCACTGTGCATAGTTTCACATGTTTCTATAGGCTTTCCTCTGATTGTGATAATACTAATTACTCAATAAATAATATTGGAGGCTCTACCTCATCTGTTCAGCACCCAGGTCAATTTACATACTAATGGCTGCATATTTGCCTTTAATAGATGCAGTATGTGAAGGAAAGTATAATAAATGAGTAACTATGTGAGGGTAAAGTTACCGAGTCTTCATGAAAAATCTGAAAATGAAACAGCCAGTGAATCTATTTATTTCTTTTATACTAAGAAATAGAGGTAATTCCAGGATGAGATGATAAATGGAGATTATTTCGGAGTGGCACAGTATTCGAAGCGGCTCAGTGCCTCTCCCACAAAGATGTAGAAACTGAGGGAGAGAACAGTTTGCCTATCAGGCTTGCTTCTGGGGTTTAGAGCTGCAAATGCCTACACAGCTGTGGTGCCCGTGCAGATGTTGCCCTGTTTCCAGAGCCTGCTGAGACTTTCTTGTTCCAGTTATACAATCTATTAAACAATGAGGTTTTCCCCATCAGCAATCATGTCAAGACCCCACATCCAGAGGCATCACTTTCTGAGGTTGAAATAACCTATTAACAGAGGGTGTTTTCCATTCTTCCTTTTTTTTTCTTTAAAAAGGCTAAATGGCGCAATATAATTTTCTGTGCAGCAGATGTGTAGTTAACAAGGTGTTAATTGGCAAAGTGGATGAGAATAAAATGCAAAACTAGAAATATGAATCATGTGGAAGAGGGCAACTGAATTACCCTTAGAAGATGCAGAAGTTATGGTAATGTAATGTTAAAGATGCAAATTCAAGTCCAGAAGAGTGAAATAAAAAAGAGGCTTTATGGTTTTTATCACCACACCAGAATGCAAAGGACACACTGTAATATTCAAGATTGTCGAAACTTTAAACAAATAATGCAAGTCAACTTTCAATATCAACCTCTCTTCTCATTTCCTCACATTTCCACCAAAACAAACACATTTGGAAAATCTTTCGATTATTCAAATGTGGGGACCATTTACTCAAATGTCTTATACTAATTTGTTTTTTCTCACTTTTCAGTCCTTGGTCAAGGAAGAAATATTTTCTGCTTAACATACAGAAACATTTGGGAGAAGAGAGCTCCAAAAGTTTAACACAGCCGTGATTTTTCCTTTTTATTTAATAATGTGAGGCTGGCCTTCAGGGATGATTTGCATTTATACAGCTGTCCTTAAGCAAGGTTCAAGAGCTTGAAGCATCCTTAAAGTGTTAGAGCAGACAGTCCAGAAGGCCGAGCAGACACCAAAGGAGAACTGCACATCTGAGCCTACCAGCCCTCCTTCTCCTTCCCCCGCCCACATATCTGTTACTGCAGTCCTCTTTTCTGGAGGAAGCTTTCCCTTATTTTATTTGGTGGCCTTTGCACTCTGTCCTCCACAGCAATCTCTGGCACTACTCCATGCCAGCACTTGCTCACCAACTACCTCGCCCCGGGTAGTAGTATGCACATGCCCAGACTTAGCTTGCCCTGGACCACCTGCTCAGGGCTCAGCTCTGACTCACAATAAACACCTTGGCACCAACTTCTCATTTCACCCTTTGCCTGAGTTGTCACTTGGGCCCAGCCACACCTACAACCATATGCTCAACTGAGGACTATGCCACTTCAGCAAAACAAAGACTATGATAACAACAATAACAATGAAATCGTTTTTATACTCTGTATTTACTTGACCAAAATTGTACTCCTCCTCTTCTCCGGGCCTGTTTTTTTATCCCCTGTTTCCCATCTACTCAGTTCCAAAGCCAGACATCTGAGAATCATCTTCTTTCTTGCCTGCCTTTCCCCACTGTGATCTAACACCCCGTCTGTCCAGGTCGATCTTAGTGTACCAGTAGAGGTAGCATAGTTACCAACTGGCCCCCTTGGCAGTCAGATCCCAATTTAGATGATAACTATACGGTCCTGTCCCTCTGAGTTACATCATGATCCAAGATCATTCAACATCATCTCCTCAGATTCTTGAGCCCAAAGCCTTTCTTCTGGTCTAATACTGTCCTAGTTGGGATTACATCATTTCTTCTCTGCTGGGCCCTGAGTGGACTCCTAATGTCATGGCTGTAGTCCATCCTCCATATTGTCACCACTGGGATCTGTCTAAAATAGAAATCCGATCATGACATTTGATATCTTGCTAATTGCCTTAGAGAGAAAATTCAAAGCCTAAGCCCTACATCCTACCTTGGCTCTTGTTCACTCTCCCACCTTATCTCTGCACTCCCCTATAAACACCTAAAGTGTACTAGAATTTCTGTTCTAGAATGCTGCTGTCAGGCCTTTCTTTGTTCATGCTTCCCTTTCTTTCCCACTATTGGCCTGACTGCCTCATACTCGGTGCAGACTCCTGGGGCCCAGGTACCTTTATCAAACCACTTAGCATGTTAGCGTTCACCTCACTAGTGCAGGGAACTACACTCTGTACCCCCAGTGTCAAGCACAGTGCCTGGCCTAAAAGCAGATGCTCAGAAATGTTTTCTGAAAGAAGAATTGATTATGTTCTTGTGCTTGGGATAAATCCCGTCAAATATGACACACATCAACGATAGTCTCAATAAACAGCAGGAGAATAAGTCCTTTTGTGGATTTCATACAGCCTGGGACCATTTCCTCCTTGCTATGTTGACAATCTAGCTTGAATCAGAACCACATATTATAAGAGTGACACAGAGTAAAAAAAAAAAAGTCACATAGAAAAAGACAGCCAGAGAGACACAGGCAGACACAGACAGAAGCACAGAGAAAGGCTTGCATTCTTCTTGGAAACAAAAGAAATCCTACTCGCTTTGACACCATCGCAAGCCAACAGGGAAGAGAGTCTTCAATATCCTCAGTCTTTCTTGATGCCAGCGATATCACCGAGGGACAACCAGTGGAAAGGCCCAGCATACAAAAAAAAGAAAAAAAAAAATTCATGTTCCTATACCTGCAGGAAGACCTGCAGGAAGGAGGGCCCCACTGAGGGTTGCTCCTGAGGCACTCGCTAGACCAGCAGCTCAAGGAAGTGATGTCAAGTTAGAGTTCTAGTTCTCCTTTCCTGATGTCATATTACCACCTCTTTGTTGCTCCTCTTGCTCTTAAAACCAAAATCCACGTTGAAGTCTTTTCACCATGTGGCAAGACTTTCCTGAATAGAAAGAGGCCAAGAATTGTCATAATTCCTTTTCATATATTTTTTAAGCTGGCAAGATAAGTCAAAATGAATATCAGGGGTGACAAGGAAATCTGAGGCAGACAGCAGAGGAGACAAGGAAGTCCTACTTGCTGTCATACCTCAAAGGCCATTGCTTATTCTCTGATAATATCTGACTGAACTTATTTCACCGGTGAAAAAGCTTAATAATGAGTGGTTATGTGAGCGTACTAGGGCAAAATAGTTCATGACTAGCTAAATAGTTCCAAGGTCTCTAAATTTCAGACGAATTCTTTCCTACCATATACTCAAAGATAACAGAGGGGCAGATCTGACTGGTATGTCATATGTAAAAAATAAACATATCCATAATTTTAAAAGACTGCTAGAATCAACTCTTTAACCTCCAACTATCATCTGAACCTTACATATAACCTTAACATGTAATACCTAGAGTGTCGGCACTAGCCTATATTCAACAAATAAGCATGTATCTAGAAAAATGACAGATTATAAAGAATAACCCCCCCACACACACCAAATCACATACAAATAATGGTTATCTTGTGTCTGGTAATGATCTAAATGTGTTATAAAAAGTTTCCAACCATGATGCTTAACACTGTATCTGTATTGCCAGTAATTTGTTTATACAAAGGCTAAATCTGCAAATGATTTCCTTTTTAAAATATTTAAAAATAAGGAAAAACAAAAAACTCAATTTAAAAATGGGCAAAGTACTTAAATAAACATTTCTCCAAAGAAGATATCTGAATGGCTAAGAAGTACATGAAAAGATTTCATTATAACTGATTAGTAGAGAAATGTAAATCAAAATCACAATGAAATCCTACCTCACAACCATTAGGATGGCTAATACATAACTTTTCATAAAACAAAAAAGAACAACTGTTGGTAAAGATGATGTGGAGAAATTGGAAGCCTGTGCACTCCTGGGAGGAACATGTAGCCATCATGAATTGTGTAGCCATCATGAAAAACAGTGTGTTGGTTCTTCAGAAAAATAGAATTACTACATAGTATAGCTATTCTACTTCTTAGAACATACTTAAAAGAACAGAAAGTGGGGTCTCAAAGAGATACCTGAACATCTATTTTTATAGCAGCATTATTCATAATAGCCAAAAAGGAGAAGCAAAACCATTAGATAAAATTTGATGTAGGTTGAGCACCCCAAATCCAATAATCTGAAATCTTCTGTAATCCCAAACTTTTGAAAGTATAGCAATTTTTATCATACAGTAGATTCCATCTACTCACTACACTTTTCTAACTGAGTTGTCCTACATACAAGTAAATGTTTTTAATGTTGTCTGTCTTCTGTGCTGTTCCTGTAAGTTTGCTATTAAAATACATTAAACTGTTAAAAAGAAAAAAAGAAAGTATAGCCATGATTCTCAAAGAAAGGCTCACTGAAATATTTCAGATTTGGGGTTTGGAGTGCTCATCTGGCATCAGATCCTGGTGCTGAGCATTTTGGATAAGGGATACTCAACTTGTATATAAATACAGTGGAAGACGATTCAGCCTTAAAAAGAAGGAAATGATGAAGCATGCTCCAGTATGGAGGAACTCTGAGGACATTATGCTAAGTAAAAGAAGTCAGTCACAAAAAGCCAAATGCTGTAAGATTCCCACCTATATAAGGTATCTTGAGTAGTCAAATTCATAGAGACAAAAAGTGGAATGGTGTTACCAGGGATTAGGGAGAAGGAGGGACAGCACATAATTATGTAATGGGAATAAAGTTTCAGTTTTGCAAGATGAAAAGTGTTCCAGTAGTGACTGTTGATGATGGTTACACAATAAATCAATGCAAATAAACTATACATTTATAAATGGTTAAATGATAAATTTTATATTATGTATATTTAATATAATTAAAATATATATCATATATAAATGTTGGCATACACATATACACACGAGGTCTGACAGCTAAACTGCCACCATGTGCTTATATCGGCAGCACTATACAAACAACTTGGTAAGGTTTCATAACCTTAGTATATCAGTGCCTCACAGTTGTGTTTGTGTCAACTGTAGCAGTGTCTTGCTGAAAGGTGTTTATTGTTGTTGTGGGTTTTTATGTGCTGTTGCGAAAATATCAGAGCTTGAATTAAAACAATGAAAAAACACTGAATTTCTTGTTAAACTTGGCAAGAGTGAAAGTGAAATCAGGACATGTTCGTACAAGTTTATAGAGATGATACCATGAAGAAAATGGTAGTGTACAAATGGATTAAACATTTTTCCAAGGGGAGAGAAAGTATTACTGATGAGAGGTCAGGGCAGCCAGTAGCAAGCAGCACAGATCAAAACATTGCAAAAATTTGTGGAACTGTGTAACAAAATTATCAGCTGACTATGAGAAGCACAGCAGACCAAGTAAACATCAATAGAGACAGAATCTTACTTTATTACCCTCAGTAGAGTGCTGTGATATCACAGCTCACAGCAACCTCCAACTCCTGGGCTTAGGTGATTCTCTTGCCTTACCGTCCCAAGTAGGTGGGACTATAGGTGCCCGCCACAACGCCTGGCTATTTTTTGTTGCAGTTTGACCGGGGTGAGGTTCAAACCTGCAAACCTTGGTATATGGGGTCAGCGGCGCCCTATCCTCTGAGCCACAGATGCTGCCAGAGAAACAGGAAAATCTTAACTGAAAGTCTTGGCATGAGAAAAGTATGGCTCTTACATCACGACACTGCATCAGCTCACATGGCACTGTCTGTGAGGGAGTTTTTAGTCAGTGAACAAATTAACTGTATTGGAATACCCTTTATACTCACCTGATCTGGCCCCCAGTAACTTTACCCAAAGATAAAGTAAATATTGAAAGGAAAACATTTTGATGACATTCAGGACATCAAGGGTAACACAACAACAGTTCTGATAGCTATCACAGAAAAAGTGCTCCAAAATTGGTCTGAAGGGTGGAGTAGGTACTAGTGTCAGTACATAGCTTCAAAGGTGACTGTATGTAGTGATATTAGGTGATAAGCTATGGAGCACTTTTTCTAGATTGAGTTTGCTAAGTTAATTGTTGTATATATATAAAAATTAAAGTGAAGTCCAGGTTAACATTTTAAGACTATCAATGATTCACTTGCATAAAAGTATCCTTTTAAAGCATCAGGAGAAGGAAGGATAGCTTTACAAATAGTTCACAAGCCTGAGTACCTCTGTGGAAAGGAACTGAGCCAATGAATGTCAGGGCTGAGTGTAATAAAGATGGGCATGTGCGATATAACTTGGTCATACAAAAACCTAAATGTTAAGGAAATTATTTCCTCGAGGTCTCTTTTCAACATCCTCTCATGATGCTGCTACAAGTGCTTTGAGTCACCTCCTTCTTTACAGGAAGCTGTGGGCCAAGGGGAAAGAAAACACTGAATACTCTTGATTAAGCCTTGAGCCAAACCCCTCACTAACTTGGTGACATTGAAAGAGGTAAGCTCTCTAAAATATCAGTTCTGAACCAGGCACACTGGGGGCAAGTGGTTTATAGGAAAACCTGGTGGACAAAGGGGGTAAGAGTTAGTAATCAAAAATGAGGAAAAATGAGTATGTGCACAAAATAAGCTTGTAAAGTCAGATTTTGAAACACAGAATCATTATAATATGAAGAAACTCAACCAACTAAACAACTAGAAATTAATTTTAGATAAAAATTAATTTTAAAGACTAGCTGAAGGCTTTAAAATAAGCACCAAAGATACTCAATTATTAAAGTAATAACCATTTTAAAAAGCAAGACATTAGAAAACAAAATCAAATAAAATACAACAAGAAAAGTAACACAAGTTTTAGAAATAAAAGTAATAGCCAGTAAGTTAAAAAATGACAGAGAACATTATCAAATTGGTAGAAAGTAGTGAGAAATTCACCAACACAGGAAGATTAATAAATAAGAAATATTGGGCAGTGCCTGTGGCTCAAAGGAGTAAGGTGCTGGCCCCATACGCCAGATGTGGTGGGTTCAAACCTAGCCTCGGCCAAAACTGCAAAAATAATAATAAATAAATAAATAAATAAATAAAAAATAGCTGGGCATTGTGGTGGGCACCTGTAGTCCCAGTTACTTGCTGTAGTCCTAGCTACTTGGGAGGCTGAAGCAAGAGAATCACTTAAGCCCAGGAGTTGAAGGTTGCTGTGAGCTGTGATTCCATAGCCCTCTAACCAGGGCAACAGCTTGAGGCCCTGTCTCAAAAAAAAAAAAAAAAAAAAAGAGAGAGAAATATCAAAGAATAGTTTCCAATATCTATTAAGAGACCCAGTAAAAAACAATGGAGGGAAATGAGGAGAACCACTATTCAGGGAGAGATAGTTACTCTAAATTTTCTAGAACTGAGTAAAGATAGGAATCTTAGAACAAAAGTACCCTTCAAATACTAAGTGGGATAAATAAAAATAAAGGTGCATCAAGATGCATTGTATCAAAACTGGAGGAAGACATCAAATGTAAACACAAAGTCTTAAATATCACTTAAGAGGAAAGACATTATTATCTACAAAGAAACAGCAACACGATTAACCTCAGACCTCTGCAGAACAAAGGCCAGAAGTAGTATTTTCAAAGTGCTAAGGGAGAATGACTATCTTGCTACAATTTTATACCCTAGCTAAATTACCATTCAAGAATGAGGGCAACATGATGACATTTTCAGACATACCCTAGCTAAATCATCATTCAAGAATGAGCTCAACATGAAGACATTTTCAGATATACCCTGGCAAAATCATCATTCAAGAATGAGCTCAACATGAAGACATTTTCACACATACCCTGGCTAAGTCATCATTCAAGACTGAGGGCAACATGAAGACATTTTCACACATACCCTGGCTAAGTCATCATTCAAGACTGAGGGCAACATGAAGACATTTTCAGATATACAAAGACTAAGATAATTTGCCACTTACAAATCCTCACCGAAAAAATGTTCAAAATCAAAAAGGTGAGCACAAAATTTGATAACATGTTAGTAAATGTGCTTGATTATAGACTAATTTAAGAATAAACTATGTGTTTTTTAAACAAGATACTAAGATAATATTATAAACTACTTTATGCCAACACATTTGATATTAGATTACACAGACACATTTCTAGAAAAAATACAATTTATCAAGCTGAAATAAATTAGAAGATATGGCTAGCTAAATAGCTATTAAGAAATTTAATATGAAAATTTCCATGAAGGAAACTCCCACTTTAGCTGACTTTACTGGTAAATTTGACCAAATACTACAGAAAAAAAATTAAAATGTTAAGACGCAATCAAATTCTGAAGACTATCAGTCTTCAAAATACTCTTCCAAAGCCATGAAAAAAGGAAACAGTTTCAAACTGCTTTTTTGAGGGTATCATAATCTTAACATCAAAACTTGAAAAGAATATAACACATAAAATCACAGTCCTGTGTCATCCTAAACACAGATTTAAAACTCTTTTAAAAATCCACAAATATATAAAAAGATAACATTTTACAATCAAGTTATGTTATTTTAGGAATAAGAGATTGGTTTAACACTCAAAAAGCAATCACTAAGTGTCTAATTTACAGAATAAAGCTCCCCCCCCCAAAAAACCAGGAGATCAGTGCAAAATATTAATACATGGAAAAGTTTGATAAATTTCAGCTTTCATATACTATAAAAACTCTTAGCAAATCCAAAAGAGAAGGAAACATCCCTAATTTGATGAAATGCTTTACAAAAAAACTTATAGCAACTGCTTTAAATATTCATTTTAAAACTTTGAAGATCAGACATTTAATTAGTTTCTAATTTTACATTACCATAGTTCATTTAGTTCAATCTCCTCAATTCAGTTTACTCCAATAAGAATGAAAGAATCACGCATGGTAAAATGACTTTTTCAAAGGCAGCAAGCTAAAAAAATTGCCCTTCACATTTAGATGTACAGCCCCTTAGAATTCATTTTTGAACAATTAGGAATATGGGGTCAACTTTCTTTTTTTCCATATGGATACCCAAATTATCTCTGTTCCATTTGCCAAAAAAAAAAGAAAGGTTTTTTTCTCTTCCCTCTGTCCTCTGGTGCTGCTGCTATTACAAACCTGGAGCGACACAGGGCTGTGTTTCTGGGCTCCTCACTGCATTCCCCGTGCCTCCAGTTTACCCTCACGTGTGCTCTGCACTCTCACAGTTACTATAGCTTATGAGAAAGAGCTGGCGCTAGATTAAGCAAATCCTTCACCTTGGTTATTTGGCTACTCTTAGCCCTCTGTATTTCCACATACATTTTAGAATCTGCTTATCAAATTTCTCACAAAACTTCTATGCATTTCTATTTTGTTTAGCTACTTTGACTGTAGAATATACATTTTGAAGCAATTCCAGAAAAGTTTTTGGACACATACAATGTTTATAACAGTAAACATCAAACAGGTAGTGGTGACCTCTAGGGAGGAGAACAGGAAGGGGGACGTTATCAGAGAGGTGCAGGTATTTCCAAAGCATTTCTAATGCTTCTTACTCTTTAAGGGAATCTGGGGGATGATCCTTGGACTTGACAGAGGTAGATAGCTAGGTGATGGGCACACACTGCTCACAACCAAAAACATATGTTTAGAATATATCATCACTTAAAAATATATAAAAAGATATAAAATAGCTTCTCATATAGCAGTTAATCTGCGGTTTGAATTCTGTCATATGAACTCTTATAAGAGTCATCCATTTAGCATTCACTATCCTTGGTGATGAATTATAATTCTAATTTATAAATCTCATAGGGAGGTCTTTTAGAAAATAAATTATTCCCTCACATTGAAAGAAAACATTTAATTCATTACTCAGTCAAGTGATAGAAAGAATAATTAAGCTACCCACTATATAAATTACTGCTTCCTTTAACCACATTGTTCAATTTCAAGATCACAAGAGTATACACAGAAAATGCCAGCATAAATGCACAAAGTTTGCAAAGCTTTGTGATAATGGAAGCACAAAGCAATTCTCATTTCTCTATCTAAACACAGGCCACATTCAAGTCCTAACACCTCAGATGAACCCACACACTCCTCTCACTATTCCAGTAAAGGAGAACAAACCTCTGACCGAAACTGAAGAGATTTCTTTGTTCTTTTGCACAGGAAGAGGCAAATTAAAGTCACAGGACAACCATACTTACCTTTGTCAACTAATTATTCTTAGTAAGGTAAATTATTTTGATTTAATTTGATCCCTAGGACATTAATATGAACCTTGTATTTTCATCTGAATTAGCTCTAATCAACGTTTGTTTCACTCTTTGGTAATTCTGAGGATCTCATTTCTGGGTTGCATGACCCTGAAGTTAGTATTCTGGCCTTTTTTCCTTCTCACCAAATACAGTTAACTTAGTTGAATGTGCCATGATGACCCTGCTTTCTACACTCAATTTCAAGCAGAAAAAAGTGTTCCAAGGCCACATTCTGCCCACTAATCCCTTTCAGTTGTCCTATGAAATGAGAGTATAACTAGTTCTAGGCCAAAGGAACATTGCACGTTTGACTAGGGATCAAAGCATTAAACTAAAGGGCGCAAACTCTAAGGGAAGATTTCAATCCTAGTCAGCAGCAGGTAAAGATTTTAGACTGGAATAGTTTTTTCAGGAACCCCTATCATTCCACATCATAAGTGACTATTCATAAGAATGGCTGTAGTAATAATCATTATTGACAGAGTCTAATTGTACATATGTGCTATTATTTTGTCAAATAATACAAAAGCATAGGCCTTATGAACAAGAACTTGGTACAAATGTCAGCAAATAACAGGATAACTTCACAGACTATTCTACCTTAAAATGAGATGGATGGAAGTCTACTGAGTGAGGCCTTCTAGAAAACATCTCCTCACACTTACAAAAAAGAAACAAAGGCTGTTCCATTTTCTGCCTTTGGACATTGTGCATGATTCTTCTGCTACCATCTTTCAATGCCGAGGGGACAAATGGAGACATATGGCAGTGAGCCCTGTCATCATTGTTCTTACTGAAGCCATTTTTAGTTGGGTCTTCTCCTGGCTGAAGCCAGAGGCATCCCTACCACAACTCTGTAACAATTATTCCCCAAATTCACAACCAGGAAAAAAAAACATTGACTTGCCCATCATTGCTTACTTGACATGACCTTTCTTCTTGTGTTAGTTCCTTCAAACTTATATTTGTCTCTGTTCCCTATTCTAATGATCTCTTTCTAAAATTATAACTTTTACTTTATATAAGCCATTGACTATTAGGTATCCAGTTTAGATGATTCTGTTTAGTATATAAAAGTATCCCTTAGACTCCAGGGACAAAAATAGCAAAACTTCTTCTAGTCAGATAATTTCTAAAACATATTGCACATTATTTGTCAAATTTTATAGATGTTGGCAAGATTTAAGGCTTAATATGTTATTTATAAATAGAAAGTTCTTGTACATTGCGGTAAGGTCCATAACAAAGAAAATGCAATGAGAATATTCAATGTGTATACATGTTAATGTCACCTAAAACGCATCCTTCCAATCTATACTACATGAAAACTGTGCAAGTTGTTGAGGACCTCATTCTTATTTTTTTAAGGTCTTAATAAACAAGAAAGAAATTGGTGACTACAATACTCTAAATACTTAAAACATATCACAAGAATTCCTATATTCACAAAAATTAAAAGCAGCCATAAATCCACAGGCCTCTGATGACAGAGGCTCTACTAGAAACATGGGACTCAATAGATTCTAAGATAACGGAGTGTCTAAAGCAAAGGCTAGGCTTTTATAATACCCATGGTGACCAAAGGTGTTGAAGATGGAAACTAGAAATTAAGGCTATAAAAGACCAAGAATCAGAAAGACTGTGACTTCTGTCCTCAAAACAGTATACGTTTTATAGTAGGTGTAGTGGTGGGTGGTATGACAGTGTTAAGTAGTAGAAATGGCGATGAAGATTTAAACAAAAGTTAACATGGATTAAATGTTTACGATGTGATAGGCTGTAGTATATATGCTTCATATATAAACATTGTAATGATTCCCAATACAAACTTGTCTATAGTCTCAATCACTGCATCTCTCCCTATTTGTAAATGAACAATGCTTACTGAACACATAAAAAGTTCTATGGTTGGTCATTTCCCCCACTTCTTCCTCTATCCCTTTCTATTAGTTTCTTCTGGGATAAACATCTCTTTTCTAGCAAAAGAAAATAATTAATATATTTTGGGGAGAAATGGGGAAATGCACATGGCAATAATTAAAAATTTGAGATCCCTCGGCTTCACTGAAAAACAATGAAGCTTATGGGATTCTCACAGCTATTTTATTTGGAAATAGAATGAGGAAACACTGTAAAATCCTGCATTAAGTCTCTATCAGACAACATTTATGATAATGATAGCAAAACAGATCTAGGAGCTATTCCAAGCCATGGAGATTAGCAAGTAATCACAGGCTCAAGCCCTAATACAATTCTGGAGAGACATGGAAGGATTTAGAGAATTAACTAGCAAAAAAGGATTACAGAAAGGAAGAAGAAAATTTTGACCTCCACATTCATTGGTCAGTATCAGTGAAATTCTACATTCACTTATGTATATTTCCATCACAGTTCCATATTATTTTATAAGTATCCCTGAGAATTCTGTCTCATCCGCTTGACTACAAACAACTTGAAGTTAGGAGCTATGAATTTCACCTTATTGACTCTAGTATCTAACAGAACCTTGGTGTAGGTCACAGTAAGAGCTTATTAGTTCAATACTAGGAGCTCTCTGCAGTCAGCTCTGGTCAAAATCTTGGCTCTGTTGCTTACTAGCAGAGTTGTTATAGTCAAGTTACTTGTACTGCCAAGCCTCAGTTTCATAATCTATAAAATGGATTTGTTGTACCAACCCCATCTATTGTGGTGCATAAAAGCTATAACTTAAGCAAAGTATTCAGTCATTGGCTTGCACCTAGCATTCAACAAATGGCAGATGGTATAAGATACTCAACAAATTAATGTCCACACAAGTGCTGTATTGACTTGTGATTGTCAGAAGGCACAAGTAAATAAGAAAAAAAGCCAACCCTGGCCTTAAGGAATTCCCTCACATAATGCAGCAGTCACCACAGCTGCTTGCTACCACACAGAGGTCAGGATCAACTCTGACCCTCTGTTTCTCCTGGGTCCAGGCATGAGCAACCTCAGAACTGGCTGAGTTGATGCTAGAGACTTTCACAGTCACTGTCACTGTGATGCTTCCAAATTCTTGGTCCTTTCTGTTTCTTCTTTCATCATTTCTAGTTCTATTTTTTCTTCTGATTTAAATACTAACACTTTCCCTTGACAAATTACTTAATGTGCACCAGAAAATCTCTGACTTAAGTATGCTTTTATTTAAAGAGCATTTAAACTGTATGAGTTTATTCACATAGTCCCTTCACCTTGACAGACGCACCCAAGGAAGGAAGGAAGAGAAGGAGGCAGGGAGGAAGAAGAGCTTCAGCAGTTCATCAAGAAAATAAGTTTACAGAACTGCAACCCTGCTTGATATTCACGGTAACAAAATTTAGGGCAAGAAGAAAGAGAGTTTCAAAATTAAGTGTGAAAGGTATCATAAATTATAGACCTGCTTATTATGATAGTTATACTCAACTTAAAATGAGAGTGCAGCAGAAGAGGAAGTGAGTTTAACCTCCTCGTCCGACCATTTCATTTTACAGATGATGTAGCTGAGACCCTGAAAAGATGAATAATTCTGTCCATCATTACTCTGATTCAAGGCATGGTCCCTGGGCCCAGAGCATGGGCACCACCTGGGAGTTTGTTAGAAATGCAGACTTTCAGGCCTCATCTCAGACATATTGAATTAGAAACTGCATTTTTAACATGATCCCTGGGTGACTCATCTGCCTATTTTAGTATGAGTAGTGTTAATATTCATAGCTTGTTACCAGTAAGTTCATAAATTAGACCACTTAAACTCCATGCTTTATTTTTCTATAAACTATATACTGGTTGTTGAATTTATTAAAAAAAATAAATCCTTTGGTCTTAGTAATCCTTAGTAAAACCTACGAATTTTATACTTAGGTTAAACTTTAGGAAATGCCTCCTTGAAGCCCTGGGTAAACACCACAGTGTGCTAAAGCTATTATTGAGATAAATACTCAGCTACAATTTTTTCACATGTAATATGGGAAGAATAACAGTACTAAATTCAGAGGGCTACTGAGAAAATTAAATTGAGGCATGTAAAGCCTTTAGGATAGTACTTCACAAAGAGCAAGGCCAGAAGGAATACTAACTACTAACTCTGATTATTACGACTAGCTTAATTACAGTGTGTTGTGATAGGTTTGTAGCCATTATCCACCTGTTCTTATCTATTCCTGTTGCAGTGACAAGTATTTGAGATTATATTCAAGATTAGGAATATTTTAGTTTGTGGCCACAGAAAAGGGCCGCAAAGCCCCTCAACTAAGAGAAAAGATAATGACTAACATTGCTGAAATCATTCCACTAAATGAGGACTGATTTTGTGAACCACTATGAACAGATAGGAAATTAATAACTTTTTTAAAAAAATTGGGTCGTACTTTACTGCCCAGGTTTCACGATAGTAGTACAATCACAGCTCACTGTAGTCTTAAATTCTTGGACTCAAGGGATTTTCCTGCCTCTGTCTCCCAAGGAGAATGCACCACCAGGCCGGCTAAATTTTTTTCTCCCTTTTTTTTAGAGATAGGGTTTCACTATGTTACCCAGGCTGATCTCAAACTCCTGGGTGCAAATGATCCTCCCTCCTCATTCTCCCAAGTCACAATAACTTTTAAATAAAATATGTACCTAAAATGTGCAATAGTGAGCAATTTTTAATAGCAAGTATTACTCTATATAGGACTCAGCATTGAATTCATAATTTGGGGCTGTTTAAAAATATTTAAAGAACGAATAAAAGTTGAATTATTGAATATTCAGTTCCGTTCATTTGAAACAGCAAATTTTTCTTTAGGGATGTTAGCAGGAGTAAACATACAAAGGCCCAAACACCCGGAACAAACACAGAATGGGAGGCTGCAGTGGTGAACAAAGATCTCCTGTACAGAGCAAGATGACACTTGCATGACAAAACAAACACTTTGTTCAAACAGGTATCTTAAGCACCGATCCAGGCTAGTTAAAGAGAGTGATAATAAGCAAAGCACTTAACTCAAAATATATTAAAATGAAAACCAATAATTAAAATCACATTATAAATTGGGTTTTCTACTGGTTAGATTTAAACAATGGGTTTTAAGGTATTTGAGAAAGAGTTGTACAGGATGCTCTTCATCAGAGATGGTTGCTAGCAACTAGGGGAGTACCTGGACAACCAGACAGATGGATTTTACAAAACCAAAATCATAGACACTCTGCACAGGAAGCTTCTATAGAAGTCACAAGATCCAAGTAAAATATAGGAAGGCCTGAAGGGACACCAAAGCCATATGCTCACAGCTGCCAGCAGGACTTTTCCCCCAGGTGACCTCTACCCATGGCATGAGAAGAACATTGCATAGGAATATAATTGCTTCAAATATTCTCCTTAAAACAAGCCAACTATCTTAAGTGAAAAAAGAAGGCTCTTAATCCTTTCTTATACATAAATGTGACCAGTCTACATAGTTAAAAATTGCTAACTTTTTAATACTATCTGTATTACTTACCCCTAACAATAAATTATATCTGAAGACAAGCAATTTGCCAAGAAGAAATAGAATATAGAAAGATATAAGTGATAGGCTAAATAATGTCTCCTACCCAAAGATGTCCACGTCCTAATCCCTAAATCTTGCAAATATATTACCTTATATTCAAAAATATCATTATAGATATAATTTTGGAAGGCTATTAAGATAGGGAGATTATCCTGAGTTATCCTGGTGGGTTCTATGTAATGACAAGAGTACTGGTAAGAGGGCAGCAAAAATTCACAGAGAAGGTGATGCTCAGGGAGGGAAGTGAGAGGTGATGCGCTCAGGGAGGGAAGTGAGAGGTGATGCGCTCAGGGAGGGAAGTGAGAGGTGATGCGCTCAGGGAGGGAAGTGAGAGGCGATGCGGTGATGGAGGGAAGTGAGAGGCGATGCG
>NW_003852421.1:2624646-2639508 GCF_000181295.1 Otolemur garnettii | reverse complement strand
GAAGTGAGAGGCGATGCGCTCAGGGAGGGAAGTGAGAGGCGATGCGCTCAGGGAGGGAAGTCAGAGGTGATGCGGTGATGGAGGGAAGTGAGAGGAGATGCGCTCAGGGAGGGAAGTGAGAACTGATGTGCTCATGGAGGGAAGCAGAGTCAGGGGGAAGGCAATGTAATGCGGAGTTAGGAGCCAAAGACTGAGCACAGTCTCTAGATGCTGGCAAATGGACTGATAATGGATTTCTGTACTCCAGGACTGTAAGACGAGTAAATGTACATGGTTTTAAGCCACTAAGTTTGTGGTAACTTGTTACAGGAGTGACAAGAAACTAATACATATTTTGTTATCGGGATGTGAGGTGCTACTTCTAACAAATACAAAAACATATGGAAGTGGCCTTGGAATTGGTTAATGGGTAGAAAATTTTGAGCACTAAGATATAAAGGGCCAGTTTGCCTTAAACAGACTGTTGCAGAAATATAGATTAGACTGACAGGCAAGAAAGAAGTGAGGAGCACAGTAGAGAAAACCACACTGTCTGCAAATATCCAATTCATCACTACCACACAGATGGTAGAGACATGGATGTCCAGTGCCCTGCTGGAGGGAACATGCAAAAGGAAACTGAAGGCAAGGGAATCCTTACTACATAGTGCCAGAAAGCACAGCTGAATTAGACATGGAAAGTAGAACTTGCAAGCAGTAAACTTAGATATTTAGATATTTAGCTGAAGAGATTTCTAAGCAAAGGATTGAAAATGCAATCTGGTTTATTCTTGCTAAAGTGTAAGAGAGAACAGACAGATTGGGAGATGAACTGTTCAGAAATAAAGGAACCAGGATTAGATAATTTTGAAAATTCTTAGCCCATCCAGATTGCAAAAGAGACAAAAACTAGGAGATTCACTATGAATAAGTACATTCTGGAAAGAAAGCCGTGAGTGTGGCTGTACCATCCTTTGCTAGTTCCACTGAAGAAATAAAAGATCAATTTATTTAGTGATAGAGAAAGCTCTTTGAAGAAATTAAGGATGTGATTCATGGATCCCCTCAGCCCCAAATATCAATGATTTATTCAAGAGAGATCTGCAGAGGAGTATAACACAGTGAATCCTTGTGATGTACACCAAAGACCCACAAGGTTCCTGAGAATGGTACGTCTCAGAAACACCATAAGCTTGAATTGAAAGGGATGAAAGAAAGAAAGAAGGCTATCTGGCCTCCAAAATTCTACAGGAAAAAAAAAAGGCTGATAAAACAAGTTAGATGCAAAGACATGGACGTTTAATGAAAAAGAATAATATCCCAGACAGCAGAACTATACACAGGTCCAGAGGGCGAAGCTGACAGTCACAGAGGATTACTCCCAGGCCTTGAAACCTAATAGTTGAATTTGAAATTTCTGGGGACAAGTGATCCTTTTCCCCCCTTTCATCTTCTTCCCTTTTGAGTGGGAATGTCTATGATATTTTCCAATGCCTATTCTATCCATTATATTTTGGGAGCAGATAATGTGGTTAGATGATGAGGAATGTTGCCTTAGAATGAATCATACCTACAGTCTCAGCCATGCCAGATTTAGATAGTTAAATGATGAGATGGATACCAATCTGGAGATGATGATATTTAGAAGATATTTTGGACTTTGAGTTCATCTTATAATGGGCTATACTTTGAGGGACCTTGGCATAGAGTGAATGTATTTTACAGATGGGACAGAAGTGGATCTTTGCGGTCAGAGGGTAGATTATGATAGGCTGAAAATTGCCCCTCAATCCCAACCAAAGATATCTGTGCCCTAATCCCCATAACCTATAAATACTAAGATGTAGCCTTATAGTCAAAAGAAAATATTTCCTTGTATATCAGAGTATTAATTTTACACCTACAGGCTCAAGGCAAGGACAAGAACCCAGATGACTTGATTGTTAATAAAGAGTGTAGTGTGTTTCCAACTGCTCCCAGGTCCCAGTTCTCACCAGGGAAACACAGGCTAAACAATAAGGAAATCGAAATAGGCCAAGTAGGGTCATTACTATCCCTCCTTAACTTTTCCTCATACTTCCACCCACCCAGAGAGGGGAAACGAACTTAGCTACAGAACTTTTCAACTCGGTGCACATACCTCTGCCTTCACACCCACTCTGCAGTGCCCCCCAGTATCAAAGTATTAAAGGGACACTTTTTAAAAGGTATTTTGAGATAAAGAAATTATCCTGAATTATCCAGGTAGGCCTGACACAATTGTAAAGATCCTTATAAAAGAGGAGCAAAAGACCAGAGAGAAGGCAGGCAAAAAAGCAGAAGAGAAAGCAACGTGAAAAAAGAAAACAGGACAGAGAGAGAGAGTAATGTGATGCAGGGCTATGAGTCTAGGACTGAAGCTAGAAAAGGCAAGAAAATGGATTCTCCTCAAGACCTTCAGAAGGAGCCTGCCTGGCTGATACCTTGACTTTAGCCCAGTCAGATTGATTTGGGGTTTCTGACCTCTAGAACTGTAAAATAATTAATAAATGGTGTTTTAAGCTTTTGTGATAATTTAATACACAAGCATCAGGAAAAAAATCCAGATTAGGTACTAATTATAAGCGAATAATTAGGTAACAGCTTGCTATGATTCACATCTTATGAAATATTTCACAAACATATACTAAATATGGATATGCAGTCCCATCAAATTTCTTAGATTTGTTATACAAAGACAATCACATAAATTTTATTTTAGTGCAGGTATGCATACATTTGCTTTCAAATTTGAAGGCAGAATGAGAAAAAAAATGACAATTAATACAAGAGATGAAGAATCTGTTTCTGACTGCGTCTGTGCCTCATAAGACAAGACTGCTGTGAGTACACTTACCGCCGAAATTAAGCCACTTAATTGTGGTAGCTATTGTTCATCTTTATTTGCTCACCATAGTGTTGAGTACAGTACTCTGCACGATGTTAATGTTTCAGAAACATTAGCTGATTAAGTAAACAACTTAATGAATAAAAAAAGTGAAGGAGGAAAAGAGTCATTCTTAGCTAGGTTTCACTTGTGGACATTTAAAAGCAACTTTATTTCAAATTAATCTAGAAGGAACAGATGCTAAAATAAAAATAAACAGATCACTTTGTAAAGTAGAATTTTTTTTTAAAGACCTCATGAAGTGAAACCAAAAAACATAAATACATGAATACAAAGTAATAGGAGGTTCCATTTCTGTTTCAAATACAAATGTTCATCCTCCCCCCCATTAAAAAAAAGGAAAAAAAATCAGTATTTTTCACTGTAATAAAAAAAATACATAAAAAAATCTTACGTGTGAAAGTGGAAGAGGTCCCGACACAAATCTAAATCAATGTAATTTCAGAGAGCCCTCCTAGGGTACACAGACATTGGTGATTGCTTTCACCACTGGGACACGAGTAGGCTGAAAAGCTTGCCTGCTACTGGCAAAGAAATTTTGGTGGAATAAGGACAAAAAAGCCAAACTCTGTGAACTAAAATAAAATCTTCAGCTCCTTCCAATAGGCTGATTGTCCAGACCCCCTCTGGGCCAAGAGGATCCCTAAAACTGAGTTGCTAGCCATGAGAAGGGAGATCAGATATGCCTCATCATGCCCCTTAGAGTTTTAGAAATGTCCTCTGTTCTCATTAATGGGCCTAAGGGTACGTAAGACAGACCTGCAGGTCCTCAATATACACAACTACTTGAGTCTAGGCATAGTCCTGTGGTTTGTCTCTGATTAATTCACCCTTATCTTAACTCAGCATTCCTTTTCACTGACTTCTGGTCTATTAAACAGAGAGCTTAATTCTTTCAGCCAATTGTCAGCCAAAGAATCCTTAAACCTTCCTATAACCTGTGGGCCCCTGCTTTGAGATGTCCCATCGTTTCGGACCAAACCAGTGTATGTCTTCCAAGTAATTGATCATGACTTGATCTGTAATTCTTGTCTTCCAGAAGTGCATAAAGACAAACTATAATCCCACAACAAATCCACTTGCTTAAGGTTTCTTGGGTGTGGTTCTGGGCCATAGTCCTCAAATTTGGCTCAGGATAAATCTCTTTAAACTATTTTCAAGAGTATGGCTTCTTTTCTGTCATCACTTTCATCAGCCAAACATTGGCTAGGGTTGCAGATTGGGAAATGGAGAAACAAAGCTAATCCACACTGCCAGCCAATTCCCTTTCATAATATTTTTGCTTACAGGCAGCGGTGCTTCCATTGGGTAGAAAGCAGAGCAATCTCCTAATCACACATGCTTACATCCCAGACTCTGCTGCAGGGCCACAACTCACTGTCAAGAGGAAATCAAATGTGAAAAAGATGGAAACTTTACATCTTTTGTATTAACCTAAATGGAGCTGGAGCACATTCTTCTTAGTAAAGCATCACAAAAATAGAAAAGCATAAATCCAATGTACTAAATTCTAATATGAAGACAGTAGATGAGCCAATACAAGGGTGGGTAGGGGAATCAGCAAGTGCCAAGAGGGGAGGAGGGAAGGCGATGGGGGGTCATGGTGTATGGCATACCTCTTGGGAGTGGGACACAATTATAAGAGGGACTTTAACAAATGAAACCAGTGAACAAAAAAAAGAGCAAAAGTATCTGCCAACCTAGACACCTGTATCCATGGAAAAAAAGGTGTAAGAAAAATAAAGGTAAAACAAAAGCATTTCAGATAAACAAAAGGTGAGAAAATGCATTCTTTGCCATAAGAAAAGAAAGTTCTTCAGAATGAAGGGAAATGAGCACAGAAAAGAACCAAGATCTGCAAAAAGAAATGATGATCAGTGAGGTAGTTATCAAAGGAAATATAAAACAATATAGTTTTAATTTCTTTAAAAGACAACTGACTGAAGTAAATATAACAATATATCTTGGGATTATAATGTATGGGGAAATAAAATGTGACAACAATAATACAAAAAATAGAAAGGATAATAAAATTATACTATTATAAGGTTGCTAAATGTTTCACAAAGTTGTTTAATATCTATTCATGACAAAGTATAATAAGTTACTTAGGTATATTGTAACCTTGAGTAAACAGTAATCATATAAAGTGGTAAAACTAAATAGCAGTGGAGGAAATAAAATGGAATGCAAAACAAAAATAAACAAACCAAATCTCAATTTCCAAAAGAATAGTTGAGAAAAATGGGAAAGAAATAAAAAGATGATAGAATGAAGTCCAAGGAATATAAGTAATTACATTAAATGTAGGCATATTCAACTGTCCAATACGAAAACAGAGACTTTAAATCTGGGTTAAAAAATAGACCCAACTCTATGTAGTTTATAAGAGACATTCCATCAATATAAAGACACAGAACAAAAGTAAAATGATATATGTTGCAAATACTAATCATGAGAAAGCCACATGTCTATACACATAACATGTTTATAACAAAAAAGGAAACGTAAGAGATAAGTATCATCAATGACAAAGACAGATACTTCATAATGACAAAGTTGTCATTATCAAGGCCCAAAGTTGGCTCTCTGCTTAGACTAATAAGAATGACTCATCTTTTTTCTCCCGCATACAATTTCCGAAGGCTTAAGAACCCCTTGTGTGTTTATGGACCTCTGTTTAAGAGCTTCCTTTCAAATTCACATTATCTTAAAGATACAACAGTTTTCATTTCAAGTACATGATTCTCTCCATCCTTGATAAGCACTAGTATTATTATTTATTTCATTCTTGCAAGTCATTTACCTGAAACTTCACCTCCTGATTAATGTTAGATACACGGAACTGCTTCAGGAAGCGCTCATCCTCACTCCAGAAGAGACGGATGTCAGGGATGTCGTAGAGGATCATGGCCAGCCTCTCTAATCCTAAGCCGAAAGCCCAACCCATTCGGTCTTGAGCACCAGCTACAATTAGGAAACAAAACAAAGCAACTGTGTTAAAAATATATCTACAAAGATGAGACAGGTGCATACCCACCCTGAGAGTTATCAGTAATGTTGATTAGATGCCTCCAGGGGCAAGGCACGGGGGAGCTGTGCCAGGGGTGCCCAGTGTACAAGTTTCTTCCTCTCCACACTCCTGACTCCTCCCAGCAGCACTCTGAAGTCATACTGACTATAGTATTGTCTTGCATTTCTGATTAAATCCCAGGATTTCTTAAGCCCTGGTTACCATTTCTTACACTTAGGATTTTTCTGTACTCTTTGCTTGCCCTGATTCCAACATTTAGCCTACTATGTGCAGATTATGGAGGGGAAAGAAAAGATAGTCTCCGTCTAAAATTGGTTTATTAGATAAGGAGATATATTCAAAACATGCTATAGGGACTGTTATTCTGGAAGCGTGTCTCTGCACTCTAAGAAGCTCGGCTGTATTAAAACACAGCAATGCTGCTTCTTAGTAAGTGCTACCTCAGCACTGCATAGAGAGCAAGTGAGACAAGGTGAAAGGTGTATTGAGCACCACTTACTCTAAAAGTATAGCGTCCCTGTTCAGATTAAGTCAATGCCATGAATTCTAAGGGTTTATTTTATACCCGTGAAATAGTGTAAGAGAGAAGATACAAACTCCTGAAGGGAGGAAAGCAGGGAGCAATTCATATTCTGGAAAGCTTATGAAATGAGTTCATCAAAGAAACATAATTCCAACTCCTGATTAATATCAGATACACGGAACTGCTGTGGCAGGCTGAGATGGCCCCTAAGATTCCATCCCCTGTGCATACGCCCTGTGTAAACCCCTCCTGTTAAGTATGGGTGGGTCCTGTAAATAGGATGAGATTTCATGCCTGCGATAGGTTCACTTTACACAAGATTCCACCTTGGAAGATTGCAGAGAAATTTCCTTGTTGGCTGTGAAGAAGAGGGTTGCCATGTTGTAAGGGTCCCATGGCTAGTCCCTCAGGAAGGCCTAAGGGAGCTGAGAGGCCCCTGCAGTCAGTGAGAAAATGGGAATCTCACTCCTATTATGAGATGGAAAGAATTCTTCCAACAGCCCAAATGAGGTGAGAAGTGGACCCCAGCTCCAGATGAAAGCATAGCCTTTCCAACAACTTGATTTCAACCTAGCAAGCTCCTGAGCAGGGGACCCTGTCAGTCCATACCCAGATTCCTGATGCAAGGACATAATTGTGACATAAGTAAGTTTGTGTTGTTTTAGGGCACTAAGTGTGAGGTAATTTGTTTCCTGGGGCAGGAGAAGAGAGGTATGCTAAGCTAGATCTGAAATTTGGAAAGAAAGGTGGTAGGAAATTCCAGAATGAGGGACGGGGTACAAAGCAGGCATCTGGAACAAAGGCAGGTTCCCTTCAAGCCATGTTTAGCATTTTGTTCTTGTTTTCATTTTGCACTTAATGTCTTTCTAAAACATAAAGAACCTAAAATTGGTTCACAGACCCCATTCACTCCAGATTGAACTCAAACACCCATGGAGCCATAGGATCAGATGTACAAGATGCAGAAGAAAAAAAAAGTTGTAAGTTAAATATTAGCACCTTTAGTCATTACTTGACATCAAGGCAATCATAAAGATGAATAGAAGCACAGGCATTAGGCTATAAACTACAGCAAGAACGAGAGGCACTGGTCTTTGTTGGAGAACTTTACAAAAATTTCCACTACCGTTGTAGGCTGACTGTTTATGACATATGAGATTGTGCACATGACAATCTACTCAACAACAGAATGCACGTTCTTTTCAAGGTGGTCATTCACCACCATATTCTGGAATATCAAAAAAATTTCAAATATTTAAAAGAACTGGAAAATGTACAAGAAAATTCTATGTCCAAAATGCAAATAAATCAGAAATCAACAATCTGAAATTTGAGAGTGCTGAAAAATCTTTCACATATTGGGACGTTAATAACCCATGATCAAAGAAGTGATCACAAGTGAATTTAAATTAGAAAATATACAAAATGAATAAAAATTAAGATATGACATATTAAAACCGGAACTCATAAATTATTGGGTGGGAATGCAAAATGACCTAGCACTTTGGAAGATAGTGTGGTAGTTTCTTACAATAAACCAATGGTTGTCAAGGGTCAAGAAAGACCTCCTTGTCAACCAGATGTGGCATAGCTTCTGCATGGAATAGATGAAGAGCTAGCAGAAGGAACATCAGCTGGAAACCACATTTTCAAAAGGTGGAAGGGGAGGGGCCTGGGCCTTCCTACGTGAGATGAGGTACACACTGGGAGTAATGCTGATGGTAGAAACTTAAGTTTCTTGCGCCGGAAACGGCCACCACAGCTAGTTGGTCTTGCCATTCAGTTATTTCCACAAAGCTTAACATTAGTCTAAAATTAAAGTCATCATTGAGATTGACTAACAATTCTACTCAAAAGATCAAAATAGTCAGTTACCTTCACATGCCATTTCTGACTATTTTTCTCAGCAGCCTCACTAAAAAGCTATACTGCTGAAAGTCAGATGCTCTAGAGCTGTTTATTGGTAATGTTCGCGGGCCTCAGGGGTGATTGGTGGGACTACGCTGAAATGTTCATGGTAGTGCTAGGGATATTCATGATTTTCGGACCTCGGTCCCATGAGGCTGTCGGTAGGAACAGGCAGATACCTTTCTGAAGAGAAGAGACTGGCTCTACCTGAGAGAACTCAATGTTAAGGGGAATGAGGGGTCATTCCATCAGGTACCTAAAATGCCAACCACCTTGTGTGTCAAAGCTTCTGTTGGAAGCAGGGAACAACTGGACTCCAGCTCTCTAACACTGCCTACAACCTTGATCTAACCTCATTCTGGTCAAAAAGTGTGCTTGAGGCACTTCATTTCATGAAGGGTTACAAGAAAGGATATGGTGTCCATTTGCTGAGCTTTATCAAACTTTACCTTTAAAACATTTGTTTTGGTTGAATTTAGATTTGGTTCTTCTGAATTACACCCCTGCATTGTGCTATTGGTCCACTTCATTATTAAGACAACACCAGGAACTCCTGTTAAGGATATTGGTCACTATATCACATAGCCTTCCACAGGAGGCTTCAGGAAATAAATTGATCTCAGATTTCAGAAAATGCCTTTGGGCCTTGGGAATAGAAAAACTTTTTTCTCCTGAACAACTGGATTGCTTTTAATTCTAAGGATGTGTTAAATAACGGATCATAATTCACTGTTTACTTTGGCCCCATGGAATCTTAGAGACAAACTTGCAAGTCACCTCTACCACTGCACGAGTGCTCACGAGACATTTTTCTGCATGACTCTTGCCCTAGTTTTATTTTCTTATCTGTATTTCCTCTTTTCTCTGATTATCTCAACTATTTATTTTATCCTCTTGTATGTACTTTTATAAGGCACTTCAAGTTCTTTATGGAAGAAAGTGAGCTATAAATAAATAGACACTTAAAGATATTGTCAGCCAAGGCAGGTATAATTTCCAGGTCTTTGGCACTCCTCAGCTATAATTTGTGGTCAGATACTCAAGGGCTGACAGGGCTTTAAGGCTGTATTTTTTTCCCCTTATTCCAAAACTAGAGTCACCAAAGCAGAGAACTGACTGCAGAGGAACATCCTCAATTAGCAGAGTATTCAGGATGGGAAACAGTTCAGTATTTGGAGTAATGTGATTCTGTGCATGATCGAGCATCCCAAGCAGGAAAACGTTCTGTGTTTATGCTGAAGTTGTTTCCAAGAAAGCCAGCTTACAAATATAAGCAAAGAATACAAGAGAAAAGTCCACAAATGGGAAAGTTTTTTTAAAAGAAAAGGAATTGGAGGAGGAGAAGGAAGAGAATGTCAAAAGAGGACAGTGAGAAGTCACTAGTGTGAATAGGGGAGACATAGAACCTAAAAGATCCTAATCCCACAGGACAGTCATTCTAAGCAGAATCTGGCTCTCCAGGCTCTTCCCCTACAGCTGCAGAGAGCAAAGGAGAGCCCCAAGCATGGAGGTTCTGCACGTGGCCTCTTGTCTACCTCCAACATGAAGACTCTGAGGGCAAGGAACATCTCCAAAGCGAGTATGGCAATACTGTGGGTAAGGTCTGGGCGGAGAGCAAAGAGCACTGTGGAAAGACTAAAAATGAATGCGATTACTCAATGCTGGACCTCCAAAGGCATAGGACATCTGCATTGTCTGTGGAAGTCACTGGAGATGAGGTGGAGATGCTTCTCAAGCCTCCATCTCCAAAGTGCTTAGTCCTGCGGTGTCATGCAGGAAAGGCACATGTCACCAATCTGAGAAAGGGCTAAGAACGGCCAGGGTTGAATATGAAACTAAGGTCTATACATAAGCAACCAAGTCACACCAAGGCACATGCAGCCTGTAGGTCTTCAACAAGGTGTACAATGACCTTGAGCCCCTGGGGAAAGGGGTACATACACCATTACATTATGCCAGCCAGTGCTGACATAAAGTCAAGGCCAGTAATTTTAGGGGAAAAAAAATGTTAAATAGTGTCATCCATTTGAGTGATTATCCTTTTACTTCTAAGAAAACTGGCTTTTCAGATTAATTCTTTTTTAGAATTAATTTAATTTAGAAGGTTTAGAATAATTAGAATAATTAGAAGGTTTAGAATTAATTTAGAAGGTTTAGAATAAACTGGAATGCAAGTGGTGTTTACATTAAGTCAGACCTACTTGCTCATGACTATTCAAAGAAGTTACTACTGTGAGAAGTTTACTCCCATTTTCTCCTGAGAAGTCTGGAAGGACATTTCCTCCTTTATCTATAATTCTCCATCAATGATCTCTTTAACATTTTGGGGACTAAGTAAAATCCTTGTTTCAGAACAAAATTTGCACCAGCCTACAAGCAGGAACCCAAACACAACCCTTTTTTAGGGATGAAATATAAAATTGAATTTGAATTTTGCTGTGCCTGCTGCCATGAATGAAAAGTAAAGGTGTCAGAGTATCAACATATTAACAATGTTCTGCTTTCTTGGCTTCTTTATACAGTTCTGCCTTATTAACCCTTACCATAAACTAATAATTGGCAGTGGGTACCACTGGCTCACTTGTTTAAAAAAAAAAAAAAAAGAAATTCTCAGCAGATACTTTTTTCTCAGAAGTTATAACATAGAACGAAGAGAGATGAATAAAATGAGATATAATAGAATTTTCAAGTAAAATACAATTTCAGAGGGGCTCACTAGAAGAAAACCCCAGATCTTTCTAAGAAGAATGAGGCTTTTTAAAAAGAGAGAGAAAACCACGGACTAATATCCCTTATGAACAAAGATATAGAAATCCTCAACAAATTACAAGACAACCAGATTTGGCAGCATATTAAAAGGATTACATGCCATGATCAAATGGGATTTATCCCAGAAATGGAAGCTAAGACAGTTCAAAATATAAAAATCAATCAGCAGAATATACCACATTAATAGCATAAAGGAAAAAAAAGACCCACAATGATCTCAATTGATGCAATGAAAACACTTGACAAAATGCAATGCCATTTCATGATAAAAATACTCTATCAATTAGGAATACAAGGGAATTTCCTGATCTAAATAAAGCCCAAATATGAACCCCCCCCCCGGCCAATATCGCACTCAGTGGTGAAAAGTTGACAGCGTTTTGCCTAAGATCAAGAATGAGACAAGAATGATCACTATCACCGCTTCTGTGCATTGTAGTACTGGAAGCTCTACCCAGAGAACCTGGGCGAGAAAAAGAAATCAAAGACATCCCTACTAGAAAGGAAGAAATAAAATTAGCTCTATCTGAGATAATTTTATATAAAATTTATAGAACACATTTGAACTAATAAATTCAGTGAAGCTGCATGATAAAAAAAATCAACACACAAAAATCAGTCACATTTCTGTACACTAACAATGAACAATCAGAAAAGGAAATTAAGAAAACAATTCCATTTACAAAACATCAAAAAGACCAAAGTACTTAGGAATAAATGTAACTTAGCACTGGAAAGACTAGTACACAGAAAACCATAAAATGTTACTGAAAGAAATTAAAGAAGGCAGATTTGTTCTTATGATATAAGATTGCATTGGCTATTCAGGGTCATTTATGACTTGATTTGAAGCACAGAAGTACTTTTTTCAACATCTGCAAAATAAGTTGCTGGAATTTTAATGGGTGTTGCATGGAATCTGCAAATCACTTTGGATAGTAGAGACAATTTACCAGTGTTGATAATGCCAATCCATGGGCATGATATGTTCTTTCATCTGCTTATGTGTCCTGTAATTTCTTTTCCCAGCGTTTCACTCTCCTGATAGAGGTCTTTCACCTCCTTTGTTAAATATATTCCTAGGTATTTCATTTTCTTTGATGCCACTGTGAAGGGTACCGTATCTTGGATTTGATTTTCAACTTGAGTGTTGTTGGTGTATATGAAGGCTACTAATTTGTGCACATTGATTTTATATCCTGAGACATTACTATGTTTATTTATCAATTCTAGGAGTCTTTTTATTGAGTCTTTGGGAGCTTTTAGGTATAAAATCACATTGTGATCAAAGAGCAATAGTTTGATGCTCCTTGTTTCCCCATTTAGATACACTTGATATCCTTCTCTTGTCTAAGCGCTCTGCCTAATACTTCTGGCACTATGTTGAATAGAAATGGTGATAGTGGGCAACCTTGTCTGGTTCTAGTTCTAACCAGCAATGCTTTGAATTTTTTTCTTTTAGTGTGATATTGGCTGTGTGTTTGTCATACATAGCTTTCATGAGTTTGTGCTATGTCTCTTCCATGCCAATTTTCTTAAATGTTTTTATCAAAAAAGGGTGCCGTATTTTGTCAAATACTTTTTCTGCATTTATTGAGAGAATAATATGGTCTTTGTTTTTGCTTCTTATTATGTGGTGAAATCTGGAGGAATCACTTTATTAGACTTCAGGCTATACTACATTCTACAAGACTATAGTAAACAAAATAGGATAATATTTGCATAAAAATAAGAGACACATACCTATGGATCAGAACAGATATCAAGCCCTCTTCATATTGCCATCTGATCTTTGACAAAACAAAGAAAAACATACACTGGAGAGGGCAGCGCCTGTGGCTCAAAGGAGTAGGGCATTGGCCCCATATGCCAAAGGTGGTGTGTTCAAACCCAGCCCCGGACAAAAACTGCAAAAAAAAAAAAAAAAAAAACATTGGAGAAAAGAGTCAAAAGTCCCTATTCAATAAATGGTATGGAAAAACTGGATAGCTACATATAAAAGACTGAAACAGGACCTATACCTTTCCCAACTCACAAAAATTAGTCCATGATAGGTTATAGACTTAAACCTAAGACATGAGAGTCAAGAATTCTAGAAGAACATGTTAAAAAAATTTTTATAGATACTGGCCTAGGCAAGGAATTTATGAAGAAGAACCCAAAAGCATCACAATAACAACAAAAATAAAAGCTGTAAGTTAGTTTCATAGTAGGGCTGAGTACATTGGATACTTTTTCTTCCATTCTTGAGATACTTTGCTAAGAAGAATATGTTCCAGCTCCATCCATGTAAACACGAAGGAGGTAAAGGTCTCCATCCTTCTTTAGGGCTGCATAGTATTCCATGGTGTACATATACCACGATCATCCATGGATTGATAGGCACTTGGAAAGCTGTAACCCAATTATAGCCCAAAAATATGGGGAAAGGGAAGAGGGAGGGGAAGGGAGGGGGGAGATAGGTGGAGGGAGGGTGATTGGTGGGATCACGCCTATGGTTCATCTTATAAGGGTACATGTGAGTCTTTCTAAATGTAGAATATAAATGTCTTAACACAATAACTAAGAAAATGACATGTTAACCAGTGTGATGAAAATATTTCAAATTGTATATAAAAACATTACATTGTACCCCATGACTGTATTAATGTACACAGCCATGGTTAAATAAATAAATAAATAAATGGGACCCGATCAAGTTAAAAAGTTTCTGTATAGCCAAGGACACAATCAATTAAGCAAATAGATAACCTACAGAATGGGAGAAGATGTTTGCATTTTACACATCTCATAAAGAACCAATAACTAGAATCTACAAAGAACCCATGCAAATCAATAAAAGATCAAATACCCCCATTAAAAAGTAGGCAAAAAGATATAAATGAAAACTTTGCTAAGGAAGACAGACTAATGGCCAAAAAGCACATGAGAAAATGCTCAGTGTCTCTAATGATCAGGGAAATGTAAACCAAAACTACACTGAGATATTAATGTAGATCATAAAGTCTGATAGCAGAGGATCATGGCAGGGATGTGGAGAGAAGGAAACACCTGTGCACTGTTGGTGGGACTGCGAAGTATGGAAAAGAGTATGGAGCTTCCTCAGAGAACTTAAAGCAGACCTACCATTTGATCCAGCAATCCCACTACTGGGTATTTACCCAAAGGAAAAAGACACTTGCACTTGAATGTTTTTAGCAGCACAATTCACAAGTGCAAAGATGTGAAGCAACCTAAGTGCCCATCAATTCATAAATGGATTGATAAAATGTGGTATATTTATACTGTAGAATATTATTCAGGTGATGGTCTACTATCTTTTGTAACAACCTGAGTGGAATTGGAGACACTTATCCTAAGTGAAGTATTGCAAGAATGGAAAAATAAATACCCAAATAATACTAGTTGATCAGCAGTACGTTGTGCTCATAAGGAAGCAAAACCCAGTGAAATTAAGAGGGTGAGAGGGACGTGAAGGGATAGGTAAATTCCTTTCCCAGTGGGTACATTGCATACTTTCTGGATGAAGGGCACAATTATAGCTTTGACATAAAATATACAAAAGCAAACTATGTAGCCAAACGTGTGTACTGTGTACCCTTATAACATTCTGGAATAAAAAAATAAAACACAACAAAAAAGAAACTTAAAAAGACTAATAAATGAAACATTCTGTGTTCATGGATTAGAAGACAATGTTAATTTTTTTTTTTTTTTTTTTTT
>NW_003852421.1:2591704-2622223 GCF_000181295.1 Otolemur garnettii | reverse complement strand
CCAGTTTGATGAAAATATTTCAAATTGTATATAAAACCAGCACATTGTACCCCATGATTGCATTAATGTACATAGCTATGATTTAATTTTAAAAAAGGAGACAATGTTAAGATAAGAATACTGTATGAAGAAATATATAGATTCAATAGCATCACTATCAAAATGTCAATGACTTTTTTTTTGTAGAAATGGAAAAATCCATTCTAAAATCCATATGCACTTTCAAGGGAATAGCCAAAACAATAATGAAAATGAAAAACAAAGCTGAAGGACTCACACTTCCCAATCTCAAAACTTAATACAAAGCCACAGTAGTAAAAAGCATGATACTAGCATAAAGATGAACATATGAAACCATGGAATAGAATAGAGCGCCCAGAAATAAATCCTTACATCAATGGTCAATTGATTTTTTGACAAAAGTACCAAGACCAGTCAATGGAGAAAAACAGTCTTGAACAAATGCTGCTAGGACTACTGGATAGTCACATGCAAAAGAATAGAGTTGGACCCTTACCTTAACACCCCAAACCAAAAACAACTCAAATTGTATAAAGATATAAATTTAAGAGCCAAAGCAATAAAATTCTCAGAAGAAAACATTGGAGAAAATCTATATATGACACCAGAAGTACAGGTGACTGAAGAAAAAAGTAGATAAATTGGCCTTAATTAAAAATTTTTGTATATTTAAAAATACTATCAAGAGAGTGAAAAGATAGTCCACAGAATAGGAGAAAAGATTAGCAAACCATATATATGATAAGAGTTCACTATCAAAGGACTCCAACGACTCAACAACAAACAACCTAGTTAAAAAAATGAGCAAAAGACGAATAGACATTTCTCCAAAGATATGCCAATGGCCAACACATAAAAAGATGTTCAGTATCCTTAGTTATAAGGGAAACACAAACTAAAACTACAAAGAGACATCACTTCACATCTGCTAGAATGGGTATAACAATAATAAGTATTGAGAAGGATGTGGAGAAACTGAAACCTTTGTTCACTGCTGCTGAGAATGTAAAACAGTGTAGCCTCTCTGGAAACCAGTTTGATGGTTTCTCAGAAAGTTGAATACATATTTAACAAATGACCCAACAATTTTCTTTCTCCCTCTTTCTCTCCACACATACACCTGTGTATGTATATGTCTGTATATGTATGGGTCTGTATAAATAAAGGTTCTATTCCAAATATCTCTGTATGGGTCTGTATAAATATATATGTCTGTGTGTATATGTGTAAACATTTACCAAAAGAATTGAGTAAAGAAACTCAGATAATTGCACACCAATGCTCATAGCAGCATTACTCATAACAGCCAAAAGGTAGAAAGAACTCAAGCATCTGTTAACAGATGAATGGATAAACAAAATGTGTTGTTTCTATATGACAGAATATTACTCCTAAAAAGTAATAAAGTTCTGATAATTGCTACATAATAGATGAAACTTAAAAACAATAGGTGAAGTGAAAGATGCTAGCCACGAAATGCATAATTTCACTGACATAAAGTATTCAGAATAGGAAAATTCATGAGGACTGAGAGTAGATTAGAAGCTACTAGGGCCTGGAGGGAGAGAAAAATAGGAGTCTCTGCTTAATGGTTACAGATTTTCGGTCTCAGGTGAGGAAAATGTTTGGAAATAGTACTGAGGGTTACCCAACCTTGTGAAGAGAATTAAAGCCACTGGATTGCACACTTAAAAATGGCTAAAATGGAGAACTCCAGATTATATCATTTTTTTCAAATAAAAGTAAAATTTCAGAACAACGAAACATTTACTAAATTTGAAGAAAAAGGTTATTTATTTCCTGAAAGGAAAATAATTTTTTTTCCTCCTTACCACATCTGTCTCTGAAAGCACTGAGATCTTCAAATGGAGCCATTATGTGACCAATTATTTCAGTAGATCTCTGCTGTTTCTCCCATTAAAAAAAAAAAGGGGGGGGGAACCGTAATAATATTAAAGTGTCTCAAGTTCCTTCACGCTCCTAACAGTGTATAATTTGGCTCAGTTTTAGAAGTAGTTAACTAAAGTTCTATTCCAAATATCTCTCGATGAAATAGAAACCACTGAAAAATAATTCTGTTTACATTTAACAACATAACAAAAGATATCTGCCAACTGCTGTCTCTCTAGCCACCTGGTCTTCTTTGAACCTTGAACACACAGGTACACTCAACATCACACTCCTTATTAGACAAGGGTCTTTCCTCCAACTATTTCAGGTCCCTGTTCGAATGTCTCATGTCTGGCACATAGTAAGGGCTCAGTTAATATTTACAAAGAAACGATGCAATGATATGGGGAGAAACGTTCCAAGACTTTTCTACTTTTTAGTTTACTTGCTCCCCTAAAATAGACAGCATAGGGTGCCCTGAAGGTAGCCCACAAAGTCATCATCCATTGGGAAAATGGGAAATTATAGCTGAATGTACCCTTATTTACAAAATATTCATTACAAAGTTTTATAAAATACAGTAGAACATCTGTTCTTTACTTTCAGAAAGGAAAACAATAATTTTTGTTACACCCAAGGGATTGTAACAAAACGGTCACCAGACAGAGAAGGTCAACATGCGGAACTAGGCCTACTGTACTATACATACAGGTGGTGCATGTCCAGTCTGTGAAAAGCTTAAGGAGGTGGTTAATGTAGGGAAGTGGTCAACTGCAGAGGTTCTGCAGCATTCTCTACGTGTCAGCCACCACTTTGTAAAATTTTGTAATGAACATTTTATAAATAAAGGTATATTTAGCTATCATTTCCCATTTTCCCTTTGTATGCTGACTTTATGGGTGATCTTTGAAACAGCCTATACTATGAAGAATTTCATACTTAAAGTTTTCAATACAAGTAGTGACTTCTTTTAATTCTGTATCTGTGAGAGATTTTATTTATCATCTTATAAGGTGATATTTTAACAGAAGTAATATTAGGGATGCCATTTCTGAAAGATGTCTCTGAAAGGAAAGAATGGAACACAAAAAAGCAATAGTAGGAGAAAATGCATATTCTATTCATTCACCCTACCTTCATCGTCATTAACTGAGCTCTACTATATATAGGGTGACAACAGCATGGGGTTGCAGGCTCCCTGAGGGCTAAAATCTGATCGCTTCTGCTTCATATTCTATCTCTCTGTTTTCTTCCCCAGTGACTGAACTGTAAAAATGCAAATAACCCCTGCAACCCAAGGGACAAGTGAAAAATTCCTCATTTTTATATTGAAAAATAAAGTTTGGTATTATAAAAAAGAACATTTTTCCTTCCTTGCCAATAGGACCCAAGGTCTAGGAATTCCTTAACTTAAAACTCGTATGTTCCCAAGATAACTGCTACAAGTAATATTGATACAACTTGGCAATTAACATTAATATTTTATAGAACTTCACCAATTATAAAGAATTTCACCTATATTACCTTGATTTTGATCCTTACAATCATCCTATGGAAAACATCAGACTAGTATCGTCTACATTTAAAAAATAAACACCTTCTAAGTAAGATGACATAGAAAACGGGACTCAAGTCCATGTGTTTGGACTTCAAGTATTTATAGCCAGTAAAAGTTTTCCCAGATTTATGCTGAAATATGAAGTTAAGGGGCTACATTTAAGGTATTTGAAAACATAACAAAGCTCTACTTAGTATCTGTGCACTTTCTGCTTTGTAACTACCAATTTCCTGATTGACTATCATTATTTCATGAAGCCAGCAAAATAGCTCACAAAAGGAGGTGCTCAAATATACTGATAGATTTTTCTTCTCATTGTTGGGTTTCTTCACCTCCCCCCCTTCCCCCAGTGTCTTTCACACTGGATTTGACTGTAATAGACACACAGACCTACTGAGAGAACTGACCGGGCTAATATTTAGCACTGGTATTGGACAAAGCTTCCCTATCCCTTCATCATTAGTTATGGTGACAGTCACACAGGAATAAAAGCCCCACAGTACTCCAGTGATACTCCGCACAGCCAGAGGCAGGCCTAGAAAGGCCAGCAGAGCTCCATAAATTCTGATTTCTCTGCTTCCTACCATGGATGTAGTCCTTGATCCCCTGCTTTCTAGCCACAATTCTCTGAACTCTTTCCTCAGAGACTTGCCACTGGATGATTGATTTTTCCAGTTATATCCAAAGATTAATCTCCTACTTGAACAATTTCTCTAGTAGTAGATATCCTTGGTCCCAAAACTCTGACAGTAAGTCCTTCACCTAATCCAAAGGCAGAGCTCTCTTATCAAAGAAAGCTGTCCAGGGTATGGAGCAGACTGGATCAGAGTCTAAAGGCCCTAACAGCAGTGCTCTTTAATACAATCTGAGCCAGATGGCATGCTAATCAACTTACAGCAAGAAAACTTTCATATCTATGTTTAAAAACTCACTTAAGACACTGAACTCGATTCTAATATGAAAGCAGTAAATGACCTAATAAGGTGGGGGGTAGGGCAATGAGGGAAGGGGAGAAGGGAGGAAGTAGGGGAATGGGGGATCATGATGTATGGCACACCTCATAGGGGCAGGACACAATTATAAAAGTGACTTTACCTAACAAATGCAATCAGTGGGGCAGTGCCTGTGGCTCAGTGAGTAGGGCATGGGCCCCATATACTGACGGTGGCAGTTTTGAACCCATCCCTGGCCAAACTGTAACAAAAAAATAGCCAGGCATTGTGGCGGGCAACTGTAGTCCTAGCTACACGGGAGGCTGAGGCAAGAGAATTGCCCACACCCAAGAGCAGGCGGTTGCTGTGAGCTGTGATGCCATGACTCTGTCTCTAACAATAATAATAATAAGAAGAAGCAAATGCAATCAGTGTAACTTAATTCTTCATACCCTCAATGAATCCCAAACAATAAAACAAAAAATAGCAAACAAACAAACAAAAAAAAACCCCAAACCTCACTTTGGACCATCCTCTTTCTCTTCTGGGGCCTGGATTCTTTGTGTGTGTGTGTGGGGGGGGTAGTTTAATAAAGAAAACAACATTTTTGGAGCATATCCTGGTCATCAGTACATGAAGCAGTAAAGTAATTGCCAATAATTTAGCCCACTGAGGATATTCCTTACTTACAGATATCCCCAGCTTTCCTTAGGGATCTGTGACATAGGAATTTTCATCCTGATGCTCTTGTAGCCTTGAATCTGGGTATGGTAGGTAGTGTTGGTGGTCACCCTCCAAGCAGTCTGGATAGTCATTCATCAACCCCCAGGGATTGAACTCACATCTTCCAGTTGGTCCAGGGGAGGGCATGGCCAATGAGAGGTAATTAAAAATCTGCTAGGATGCTCAGAGTTTCTTTTGGATAAAAGCCTGTTCACAACTCATTCTTTTCTTTCTTTCTTTCTTTCCCCTCCCTCTCTTTCTTTTTTCCCATATTAGATGCTACCATACAAGAATAGGATGACTTCCGACCTTTCTTCTGCTATCAATTAACTTTATCACAATGAAACAAACTGGATTATTGAATTTGAAGAACAGCGGTTTTAATATTCATTTAAATATGGGAAATATTTATTCATCAATATCGACAATTCAAAAATTCATAATAATGAAAAATAATGTGATGTCAATTTTATAACTTTTTAAAAGTTGTTTCTATAGAAGGCTGGAAGAGAATAATCAAATTGTTGACAGTATTTCTTTCTGAGTGATAGACTTACAAGGGTACTGAATTTTCTCCTCTTACAATTAGAAAATAAATAAAATAATTGAATAAAGAAAAAAAAAGAATATGATGACTGGAGCTGCAGTCAACATGTGAACAGGAGGCAAAAAGCAGGTAGTTGGAGAGGGGAACAGGTGAACCAGCCCTGGAACTTCTCCCTTAGAAATTCTGATGGCACCAGGCGTGGATGTTACTGAGGTTGTGGTTCACTTTCACTGTTTCTTCAATTTGCCTAACAACTCAAAAGTATAGACCTATGTGGATCATACAGACATCTCTACCTGAAAAGTTAGTTGGCATCACTACATAAGCCAGGGAAGAGGTTAACACAGGTAGGCTCAACAATAAACTTCTTTCAGGAAGAAAACTGACAAGCACGTGTCTCAGTTCATGTACTCTAATGAAAAACAAAAGAAATCAGTGGGGTCAATAAGTAGGAGATACCAAACACAAGTCAAAGGAGAGGAATCCTAAACTTTCAATGGTGTCATGTATATATTATATATATTTCATGTGACACAACATTGCCATCTACAAAGCTCACACTTGAGAACGACGCAGTCAAGTTCCACCAAAAAAATCTCATAATGTTTAAGAAAGCTTACAATTTTGTGTTAGGCCGTATTCATAGCCACCCTGGGCCACATGAGACCCATGGTTTAAACACCCCTGGACTAAATAATAGACATTTAATTTCCATAACAAGGATTCTAGAGGTGTACATTTCCAGGTTCAGTACAGCAGTTTAAGGATACTGTTAAAGACCTTTGCTTTTTTTATCTTTCTGCTTCAACCCCCTTAGCAGGTTAGTTTCCATCATTATTATACTGATCTCATGACTGCAAAATGGCTGGTCCATCTCTTGTCATATGCAAGGCAGGCAAGGAGCAGAACAGTCCAGTGAGCATTGCTTATATACCTATTGCTTTTATGGGGAAATAAAAGTTTTCCCAGAGGTCCCCAAACCTGTTACATTTCCCTGCCCAGTAATGGATTGTTTGGCCGCCCCTAGATGGAAGAGATAAGAATATGGCTTTCTGGCTTCTCAAACCCTCATGTGGAAAATGTTCAAGGACAAATGGAGGAATGACACTGGATTAGCCAACCAACAGCTAATAAGTGCTAGGTCAGGGAAATGAACCCACACAGGTGTAGCCCATAGTCCACACCCTCAAGGGATGTACACTTTGAAAGCAGAGAGAGAAAGACCTATAAATGCACAAGCAATCAGTTCCATGAGTGACTGAAATTAGGTTCCATAGGGTGACAGAGGAAACAGGGTTACCTTAAGGTAGGCTGAACAAGGATGTTTTGGAAAGGTCAGCACATATGATCTTAAAGGAAATATAGGATTTTAAAAAGTAAAAGACCTTCCAACAAGAGGGACAAAAGCAAACATACAGAGGCAAAAACATAAAATGAAGGTGATTAAGTTGGTGACTGAAAACCTTTTGAAAATGTAAAGGGAATAGTATCACCTTGCTTACTTGCTTACAAATTAAAAGCTAAACATATTAAATGGCATATAATCAATGACTGACTGAGGTACATGGTATCACCTCCTGTATCTCCTTCTTGCTAGCCCCAACAGAGTATCCCCTTTCCTTCAAATTTGAACCTAAGACCCTTAAGCAGCTCATTGCAAATAACAGTTTTCATCCAGCAAGAAACGAGACTTCCTAATAGTTTACTAGGTTTGGACATTTTCTATTTTTTGAGTTAGAAATTGTTTTTGTTCAATTATTTGTTTTGGTTTATTCTTAGTTGCCTGAGTTGCATACAAAGCTCAGATGACAATATATTCCCTAAGTCTATAGGTGAGACTTTTAAAAAAAAATTTTTTTTTTTTGAGACAGAGCCTCAAGCTGTCCCCCTGGGTAGTGTGCTGTGGCATCACAGCTCACAGCAACCTCCAACTCCTGGGCTCAAGCGAGTCTCCTGCCTCAGCCTCCCAAGTAGCTGGGACCACAGGCGCCTGCCACAATGCCTGGCTATTTTTTGGTTGCAGCTGTCATTGTTGTTTGGCGGGCCCAGGCTGGATTTGAACCCGCCACCTTAGGTGTATGTGGCTGGCGCTTTAGCCACTTGTGCCACAGGTGCCGACCACTTTTAAAAAATTGAATCATATTTTAAGTGCATTACGATGATCGTTAATTTATAAATTACTTTCAATTAAATGTGGACTTCTTCTGTACGATTTTCAAGAAAAGAGTCACATCCATAATAAAAGTTAGAGGAAAACTGTCCAGTGCTATGCAGAGTTATCAGTGTTGGGAAACGTTTTCATTTACTCTAAATTTATCATTAGGTTCCTTATTAACAACAGTTGTCAAAGTTGGGCCACAAGCAGAAAACTGACTAGAATTTAGTGTGTTCCCTACAGAAAACAGAAGTCTTTCAGGAGGAATGGAGCCAAAGTGGAAAGAGATTCAGCTAATCCCCAGCCAAATTACAGGAACCCTGGAGCACTAGGAGACGTGCCTTTGGATGGCAAGGTCAATGCAGTTCTTCTGGTAGATGCTCTTAGCCCTTTATTGCTCTGATTCCACTTACCACAAAACACAGATTTACGGGGTCAGCTCCAACTTAAGAGAGCCACTAGCCCAGCCCCTTGCTACCTGAGGAGAATAAAGTCCAAGAGTTACCAGAAGGAAAAGCATAGCAGGTACGGCCCTTGAGTAAGCTTTATATGTATCTATAAGTACCATAAATGGTAAGAACAGCTTATTCCTTTTTGAGTGTGGAGAACATGAAAACCCACTGCTGAAATTCCCGAAGTATTAAGTGAGATGTACTTATCTATTCTTTCTGTTAAGAAACCAGGAATAATAGTTGTTTTCATATCTCCATTAGAGAAATTACTTTCCAAAATAAGTTTATGGTGCTCTATTTCTTGTCACACTGTTATAATTTTTTTAACCAGGAAAGGAACTTAATTTTAGAGTAAGTAATGCCACTGTCACTTAAATATATGAATGATAAAAGGAACGTCAGCCATTCTAATTCCATAATTCCCCAGTAATGACAATTAATGAAACGCTCTTTACCAGTGGGAGTTGTTCTAAGCAGTACATAAAGGAGTCACTGAGCCTTTTAAGATTTATTCTTATAACAAAATTGCATCTCTCTTCATCATTATCCAAAATATAATTAAAAGATGACATTCAAAAATAAACAAAAAATCAAACTGCATCCAACTCCTGAAGGAAAAGCAAATGAGAGGCAACTCTTTCTTTCACTCGAACGCTTAGAGGAATTTGACAGGAACTCCGGCCTTCAACTCTTAGCTTTTGGGCTGCAGTGGTCACCCTGGTGCATCAATCTTGCTTGTCAATATAGAATACGCTGGATGATATTATCATTTTAATCTTGTTTAGTAGATATTAATTGTATTGTTTCACTGCTGTAGAAATATTCTTTGACTTTTCCAGAAAGAAAACAAATCAATTTAAGTACTTTGTAAAAACTTCTATTTTCTCCCCCAATTTAGTAGACTAAAATTTATGGGGTTCCATGTTGGTGATCTTTCCTGTTAGACCCTTTTTTGCTTTAGCAACTGTCTGCAATCCACACCAAGAGAAGAGGCATCCTTTAATATTAGCCCAAACACAAAATTCAGTGGCCTCTCTAACTCCTTAGCTGAAGCCAAGTTAATTACAATACACACCATTTCTAGGGAAATGCTAAACAGCTCGATTCAATCCATTCCCAACTACCTTAAGGACAAGTAGCCAAGACATTCTCGGCAAGCTCTATGAAACTCTTTTTCCTCCTTAACCTTCTGGTTTCTGTTCCCCTCACTGACACTCACATAGTTTCCTTTAAAGACCTTAACTCTAACAAAATGTTTGCTACTAGAGGGCACATCCTTTATGAAGCCACAGTTATCCGGGGTTGATTGGAGGCATGTGGCCAATGTCCCCCTGGAATTCTCCAGGGCTTAAGTCTCTCTCAGTTGAGTGCAACTACCTACAACAAAACCTGAAAACACACGGATCATGTCTTAACACAGTCCTGCAGGGGCACTGCTCATTCACTGTTAAATGAATGTGTACACACAGCTGCAACATTACAAATATCAGCTGCTGGTTTCCCTGAAAGGGCCCAGAGATGAGACTGGAGTGGAGATGTTCAGGCCAGGTTTATTGAAAGGGGAGGGTGAACCATCTGGATAGTGTAAAAAGGCTAACTGACCTGAGGGCAGTTAAAGACACCTTTTTTATGAGGCTGTAAGGGGGTGGGCAAATTCCATAGCTTGCCTGGGAACTTCAGGGTTGGGGCTAACCAGATCCTTTCTGTTTGGCTTAGGTGAGAGGAGGAGGAGGAGGACAGGAAAGGGTTTATATGTGACTGTGTTAGGTCTCCCAACATTCCCACCATAGGAAAGCCAGCAATATAAAAGTAATTTAACTATAACAACAATAAGTCACAAACAGTATTAAAAATATACCAGGCTGGGCAGCACCTGTGCTCAAAGGAGTAGGGCGCCAGCCCCATATGCTGGAGGTGGCAGGTTCAAAACCAAACCCAGCCCTCCAGCCCTGCCCAAAACTTGGCATAGTGGCTCATCCCTGTGTCCCTGTAATCCCATCACTCTGAAAGGCTGAGGAGGATTGCTTGAGGCCAGGGGTTCAAGACCAGCCTGTGTAACACAGTGAGACACCATCTCTATAAGAAATAAAAACAATTAGCTGGGCATGGTGGTACATGCCTACACAAGGGCTGAAGTGGAAAGATCACTTGAACTTTGGAATTTGAGGTTGTAGTGAGCTTTGATGATGCTGTTGCACTTTGACCAGAGCAACAGAGGGAAACCCTGTCTTAAAAAAAAATTTTTGATCCTGCAATCCCATTACTAAGCATCTATCCAGAAGAAAAAAATCCTTTTATCATAAAACATTTGCACTAGACTGTTTATTGCAGTTCAATTTACAATCACCAAAATGTGGAAACAGACTAAATGCCCACCAACTCAGGAATGGATTAATAAATTGTGGTATATGTATACCATGGAATACTATTCAGCTTTTAAAAAAGATGGAGACATTATATCTTTTGTATTAACCTGGATTGAGGTGAAACATATTCTTTTTAGTACAGCATCACAAGAATGGAGAAGCAAGAATCCACTGTACTCCATTCTAATGAAAGCAGTAGATGAGCTAATACAAGGGGGGAACAGGGGAATGAGGGAGCCGGGAGAGAGGAGGACGGAGGGGGATGAGGGGTCACAGTGTATAGCACACCTCTTGGGGTGGGACACAATTATAAGAAGGACTTTATCTAACAAAATGTGTGTGTATCAAATGATTTTTTTTTCTATCAACGTATGACATGTATCAATTCAGATTTTAGCCTGTGGATCTGGTAAGAAAATGAGGTTAAAGTCAACCAACCACTGGAAGGCCAATCCATCTATGACCCAAGAGGTCAAATGAAAGAATCCTACATTAAAAAGAATGCTGTATTGATAGACACAACTCAGATGAATCTCTGGGGAATTACACTCAGTAATAAAGCCAATCTTGAAAGCTATTATATGATTCAATTTCTATAACATTTTGAAATAAGATTTTAGAAATGAAGAGCAGATTAGTGATTGGGGTCAGGCACAGCAGGTGGGGGTGAGGGCTGGGAAGCAAGAAGGATACCTGTGGGGCTGGAACTGTTTTGCACCTTGTCTTGGGTAGTGAGTACACAAACTTGCACACCACAAAACTGTATAGAGCCAGACACACATAAACACACACAAAAACAAATTCCAATGAAACTGAGGGAATCTGTATCAATGCCAATAACCTGGTGTCACACTATTCTAGAGTTTGGCAAAACATTACCAGTGGGGAAACTGGATAAAGTGTACCAGGGATCTCTCTGTTCTTAGTTCTTACAAGTGTATGTCAATCTACAATTATTCCCAAACAATTCACTTTAAAAAAGCAAATGTAGAATCTATACCATTATAGAGTCAAAACCTTGCCCCACCCTGCCCTTTCCTGGTAGTCTGGTAAAAACCATTCGTAATAGGGTTGTCTGTAGTTCTTACGAGTGAGTAGACTTGAGACACTCTCTCCAGCACCGTGGCAACTCATTTGTCAGGGCGATGCTAGCAAACCCTCCCATAATTTCTCTCCCCTCACACAATTTATCCAGTCTTCTTTTCTTGCTAGACACCGCCCAGATCATATCCAACTATTCCTTCTATACCAAGATGCATTATTAATGAACATGCAGCTAATAATCTGAAAAACAGTACTGATGGGAACCCTGAATGGAGAGATGCTTATGCCTTTTTTCCAATGTAAATCTGAGCTCTGATCCAACGTCCATGCCCTGGACATTTCTGGGCTTTCAGAAACTGACTGAGAAGAGGAGATGGGCCGGGAGCACACCCGTTTTCTCAGTCGGGACAGCATCTCTGTACAAACAGGCAAGACAGTTTTCTTGGGTGGGGGTGGGGGGGTCTGCTTGCTGGGAAGCATGTGGCAGCTGAGCAGGGATAAATCTTTTGCTTAGCAGAGGCCAGCTGTTGGCAGCCACTGCTTTCCCAGAGATTCTAGAGGACAGTGTGGCCAGGGGAGGAAGGAAGGCCAGCCCTTCTGTATCCCCCAAGCCTGTCTATTGTCTCCCCTGCTCAAAGACCCCCAGAGGCAGCCTGCTCTTCAGCAGTGCAGCAGATCTCAGGCCAGTGGCAGAAAACTGCTATTGACTGGCCAGGTCTTATTTCCTGGCTCAGAGGGAAGCTGCGCTCTAAGTTAAGTTGCAGCCTTTTCCTGTCCCATAGGCACAAATACACAGGTAGCTTCATCACATATGTGTCTAAAGAGCAGACAGATTAAGAGCACTGCTTCTGGAGCCAGACTAATCCTGGCTACACTATTTACTAGCCAGTGGCCTTGGATGAGTTGATTTCTCTCTGACTCACCCTCCCTATCTGTAAAGCAAGGTTAATTACTAGCACCTCGCTCATGGAGCTACTGTTAGGCATAACTGAACTATTACAGGTAAAGGGCACAGAAGAGGCCCTGGTACCAAGGAAGGACTATAGCGGCACTGCAACTCATCATTATATGGTGTAGATACTGTTGGGGGCCTAATGCGGCCCTACATGAACCCCCCCAAGACAAAGGAGACAAAGGATCTGGTTAGCCCCACCCCCAAAGGACCCAAACTTGGAACTCTCCCACCTGTATGGCCTCATATAAAAGGTGTCTCTATCTGCCCCTGGACAGAGACACCACCTTTGGACTACACAGGTGGGAGGTAGTGTAGTCCAATAAACCTGGCCTGAACATCTCCAGTCTCCTCCCTGGGTGCCACTTACACCTTTCCGATACAAACACATAATATTCTCCACTTTTAACCTGAGATTTTTCCCTGACCCTTCACTGTTAACAAATAGTTCACCTCATATACTAATAAATCTTCTCATCCTCACACAGTACCTTTCATTCAGCTTGAGGGATTCCAGGATCCCTTGTAGCTCCCTCTGCCCATAAAACAAAGGCCCCCATAACACCAGCTTTCTCTGCAGTCTGGCACTTTGGGCCCTCCCAATTTCTCATTCACATATATACCCTTTCTTCCTTGGAGTCCAGGCCACATCCTCTTCCAATGTCCCTCTCTTTTACGGGTCCATCTTAGCTTTTCCTTTTTATAAGTATCATTGTTGTCTCCAAAGATATGAGTATGACATAGAATGCTAAGGAGACCATTTTCTATGATCATTAGTTTCCAAAGGCTGACAAAGATAGATGCTGGATATACTGTGAGACAGTGGAACTGGTATCCGCATCACTCACCTGCATGCTGTTTAGTAAAAAAACTGTGCTTGAAGAAATGATCCCTTTAAAGAGTTATCGCCAGATAATTGCCTTTCCTTCCCTTCCCAGGAAAAGAGGAAGTAGCTCCCCTATCAAAGAAGTGAGGGGACCTAGGGAGCTATCTGGAGAACTTGGGATGTGTCTCCTTGGATTTGGGGACCTAGAGCCCACTGCTTACCCATATGTGACACTAAAGGGCGAAGACCAAATGAAAAGGCTACAGTAATGGAGCTAGAGGGAATAAGCCTACTCTAATCTAGACAGTAGGGGAAGAACTATGAGTTTGCTGTGGCCTGCAGGGCACGCGAGCACCCCCCAAAGCATCCCACTCCACAGGTCTGAAGCAGCAGATGAGCTGCTCTCAGCAGCAGGAGACTGTAGTTACACCACTGAGTACAGAAGTCCCGGGGCAGGACCCAACCATCAGCCAGCGAGAAATGACATCCCCATTCCTGGGCCTCCAACCAAAAGTCACTAGAAGAAAATCCCCAAAGAACCCACAAAGGTAGTCTCATGAGAAAAAAAGAGGTCAGCACCTGGATATTGGTCACACCTATATGTCACCCATGTTGGACTTCCACTCTACAGTGAAAGAACTCTCTGTTGCTCTTATCTCACTTCTCTCCTTCCTACTGGCCTTCTCTTCTCTTGCTCCTTGCTCCAGCCTTACCACACTTCAAGCTTCCATGCCTGGGCCATGTCCTGAGCTGAGGGAGGGGGAAAAGCTCTAAGTTAGATGGACGATGGAAGCTTTGCCATTAGACTGGAATGGACATGAAAATGACCAGGAAGACAACAGGACTTAAAATTTCACTCTGGATTCTAGACGTTTACTTCTACTGAGTCTAGCACATTGAATGCAATGGCTATAAACATGTTGTACGTCAACCTTGCCCCACCCCGCCTCCCCCCATTCCCAACAGCTTCATTAGTTATCTTTTCTTTTCTGCATCCCTCTGCCTCATCTCTTAGCTGGTCTTGCCTCCTTATGCCTCTAGCTAACAAATTAAGACTTGAAATATTTAAATATTGTATGCCTGGCCCAAATCAGAGTAGCACAAATGTTAAAATGAGTAGAAATGATGAGGAAAGACAAAGGACATGAAAGAATGTGAGTGAAATGGCTCCAATTTCTTTGTTCTTATTCCTTTCTTTCTGATACTAAATCTTGCAAAAAATCCATCCATTCAGTCAAGAAAATAGCTCTTCCCAGTCAAATCCAATCCATCTTTTAGCCATGGCTATGGAATATAAGAAAGAAAACAGATGGAGGGGAGACTCGAAAGGACATTGGAATAGAGATGAATAAAAATAAGATATTAGTTGGCAAAGCCAAAAAACGTACTTCCGCCAGTCCATGCACATGAAACTTCCATAAGAAAACGTGTTAATGAGGCAAATCAAATTGGCAGAGTTTATCTGTGGAACAACAGTGCAGACTTGTCCTTTTCATCAACAAACTTTGAAGTCACACCTGGGCCAGTAAGAATAAGCTACATGAGAGAAAATGCTATGTGAAAAGCACACCCTGTTTCCTTCTCCTCCCCTGGACTCGGAGGTAGTTATAATCCCAATGTCCCGGCTGTCCCTGTAGGTCACCATGTAACTCTGTTCTTATTAATAGGATCTAAGCAAACAGGACATGAGCCCATTCTAGGTCTGGCCCTGAAAGATCCTCCAGCTCTCTCTTCATTTGCTAAGGGGGCCTTGATGGCCACATGTTCCAGATGTTTTGACTATGGATGGAGGATGCCACATTGGTCTCTCTCTGACTGAGAAATAAAGTTTCAGTGAATTATACCACTTCAATTTCAAGGAGTTTATCTGTTTGCACGGCAATTGCCCAGAGTCAGTCAAATGTGTCCAACCTTGTTTTTTCCTCTGCTGAACACTGGAAGAAGAATGGTCTTGGGCCACACATTAAATAAACAAACACTAATGCAAGCTGATTAGTGGGGAGAAAAAGGTCCATGTATACTTTTTGTGATATCTAACACCAAAGATGAGCAAAAAAAGAAAAGGAAAAAAGTCCCCACAAAATCAGCATGCAGCCATGGGCCACAGGTTGGATACCCCTGGGACTATCCTGACTGTTTACTCAGCCCTAACACTGGAGGACCTGGAGTCACTGCAGAGTCATAACAGGGTCAATGCCAATTTATTCCTGTCCTGTAAAAGAATTGCTAATTGATCACGAGCTTTTTTATTTAAGCTCTGGAGATGTGTAGAGACTCAATCACTTATAAATAGCTATTAAGATGAGGTTCCTCAACTGTGCAAAGGTTCAACAAGCAAGAATTTGGCTAAAATGTATGAAAAAAATTCCTTGACTATCTATAATGACCTACACCCTGAAACAGCCTCCCCAGGGAGGTTGTACACTCATGAGTTCTGGGTATCCCTATAATTAAGACTGACAATCACCTAGTCTTGACTGCACCAGAATTTCAGTTAGTTCTTTGCTTTAGCTAGAGCCTGGAGTCTTGGTCAGAACACCCAAAAGAACTTTTCCAGCATTACAGTTCTGTGCTCAAGCAGTGGTTTTCTATGAGAGGAAGAGAATAAAGGTAACTCCGGCATGCATTCATCTAATAGCTACTTAGTGAGTACTACCTACGTACGTGTCAACACTACACAATTCACCAAGTGTGGTGGCTCGCACCTAGAACACCAGCTACTCCTGAGGATGAAGCAGGAAGATCGCTTGAGCCTAGGATTTTGAGCATGGTCCTGGACAACATAATGAGACCCCCGTCTCTAAAGAATAAAAAATTTTTAAAAATTAGCCAGATATAGTGACCTGCAAGATCAGCGTGGGTGGCATAGCAAGAGCCTATCTCAAAAAAATACTCCAAGAAACAAATAAAAATCTATGCAAAGTTTATAGGAACACAACAGGGGATAAAGAAACTCTACCTTTCAACCTCAATTCATAGTCAAGTGATTTTATGGGGTATGCCCACATTTTTGTTGCTAGGACAGGAACAATATGATACACGGAACACGGCTTCTCCCCTTCAATGTCAACTTCCAACTGGTACTATGAATACCGAATACTATCAAATGTTAATGTATAGACAATTTCCCACAGCCTGTCAGTACCAAAACCCAGATCTTGGATCAAAACTCAAAAAGAAATCTACGGGATCTTCTTCAAGCCTCTAGGAATCAATTGTTTCAGAGATTTGCGTTTTAAAAGTTAAAAAAGAGAAGCAGGCAAAAAAGAAAAACAAAAATAATTTAAAAGGGAAGGAAAGGATTTCTAAGAACTCCTACCAGTATATAAAAGTCCATTGAAGAACCGGAGCTCTCTGTCATGTGATTTTATCAGGAAAGAGACAGGCGCAGGGCTATCATTCTTGTTGTTAAATAACACCTGCCAGAAGCAGCCTACCCTGATTCTTCTGGGGGCAGCAGCCTAATCCATCATTCAGCAACCAATCAAAATCCAACAGGACATTCAAAATATTCTGATTCACTAACCTACATACATGTCGATATTTTCTCATTTTCAATTTTAATAAATTTATCGTGAATTTTTAATCAATATTTTCCTGCCTTCAGGGGCTATATTTCTCTGAGAACTTATTCTCCATGTGTTATCCATTCTCAGGAATTTCAAGGATAACTTGAAATATATGGCTTCATCATTTTTCACTCATCAGATTGGCAAACATTTCAGTTTGACAATGAAAAATGTTGGCAAGAAGGTGGACAAACAGGGCTTTCACACGTTGCTGCCAGGGGCAAGGAGGGTTATGCAGAAGGCTCCATTTCTGTCTGCAATGTCGTCTTTCTTAAGCTGGTGATGTAAATAAAGTGTCTATTCTATTCTTCTCTGTATTCTCCAGAATGCTTGAAATCATTTTTAATAATAATTTAAAAAATTTAAACAGGTCCTATGTAAGGACAGGAATAGGACAGGTCACTTCCTTTATATACCGCCCAATAAAAAGAAAAAACTATGCAACTTCACAGGAAGAAAGCGAGACACAAGCACTTACCTAACTGGGCAGGCCGCTTTGAACTACATGTCCAGCAAAAGCCAGAGTCCAGAAGGAAATTGTGAATATCTGGTCACCCACTATAAACTCAACCTCTTTTTAAATGCCTGCATTGAAACCTCCTGAACCAAAACATATTAACATTCTTAATTTTTTTTAATTAATCCAACATGATGATCCATCATTGAGTGAAATTTATGATCCTTAGGTTTTGCTCACTCTAGGGCAGTGATTTTCAATAGGTGTGCTTGTGAGAAGATCTTAGGTGTGCCACAAAAATTTTTAAAGAGCATTAATTAAATTATTTGTGAAAGAAGTTCAAAGCACAATAAGTATATACTTTTTGTGGGGGAAGGGAGGGTGATGGGTGGGGTCACCTCTATGGTTGATCTTACAAGGGTACAAGTGAATCTTTCTAAAAGCAAAGTATGAATGTCTTAACTCAATAACTAAGAAAATGACATGAAGGTTATGTTAACCAGTTTGATGAGAGTATTTCAAAATGTATATGAAAACAGCACACTGCACCCCATGATTGGATTAATGCACACAGTTATGCTATAAGAAATTTTAAAAAAAGAAAAAAGAAAAAAAAACAATTAAATTTAACTGCAATCTGGCTTCTATCACAAAATTCCTTTCACAATGTTTACAAAATTCCCTAGCCCCCAAATCCAAAGCTACCTCCTAGAGTTGATCTCCTAGCAAGTCTGCTGTTTCATATACTAATAACAACACCTTTCCTTTGGTTTCGCTTAAAGACAAGCCATAGCTCATATGCCCACTTCAAATATATAGGGTGTCCATAAATAGACAACTATTTTAAATTACACATGAACGTAGTGGACACCCTGTATATTTGATACCTCTAGCTCTGACCTCCTTCCAGAGTTTCAGATTCTCTACCCTAACCTCTTCTGAATCTGCCACAACCAAGTCATACCAACATTTCCAAAATGGAACTCACCATCAGTGTTCCCTATGCATAGCCTACTTCTCCAAAACTCACTCTCAGTGTGAGAAACAACTGTCCACCTGTCACCTAAGACAGAACCCTAGAGTCACTCTTGAGTCCCCCTAGCTCCAAACTCCAACTCCTGATCACCATAGTTACTGCCACTGCTCTTATGCAACCCCTTGTATTTGTTCCCCACATACTGTTGCAGCCTCTGACCAGTATCCCAGCCTCCCTTCTAGGCCCTGGCACACTATTACCCATATAGCCCAAAGCTACCTAAAATGCAAAGCAGATCTCAAGACTCTCATATTTAAAATGAATAAGTGTAAACACTCTAAGAAAGATCTGCTTTGACAGCATCAAAAATTCCCCACACCCTGATTTCTACCACCCTGTACATCATTAACTTTTGCCATATCTTCCTGTATAAGTCATGCCTAGACCAACAGAAATACAATGCAAGTTATGGGTATAATTGTAAATTTTTAGTAGCTGTATTTAAAAAGTGAAAAGATGAGAAATTGTTTTATTAATATCTTTTATCTAATACTGTATATCTAAAATATTCATTTCATCACATAATGCTGGAAAATTATAAATCAGATATTTTACGTTCCTTTTTTTTTGAAGACTTTGAAACTTGATCTACATTTTCAACTTAAAACAAATCTTAATTTGAACAAGCCACATTTCAAGTGTTTGAAAGCCACATGTGGACAGTGGCTACAATTGGAAAGTAAAGGTTTAGCATTAACAAAATGCTTGATGCATTTCCCCATAGACCACATTCTTTTATGCCTTTGTTCTTTTTTCCAAACTTACTGATTGATACTCATTCTTTGAGACTCAGTTTAGACAGCCCTTCCCACCTCCCACACTGTGCCTAGTCCAGACATTCATGTTCCCTCCATGCTTGTGTGTGCCACTACCATAGTACCTCCCAAAGTGCAACCAATTCATCTATCTCTATTTCTGTCCCCCGTACTCGTTTCTCCAGAACAACATCCTACCTGATCTGCTCATTTTATACACCTAGGTTCTTGCAAAATGCTTGTACATAGCAGTGAACAAATCTTTGCTGATTTCAAAAGATTCAGAGCAGTAAGCATACCACCAAAATCACAGTTGTAACTTTAAATTTGGGGTTCCTGCATGGATATATGATATTATTGGTTAATCAAACACTGAAATGTTATGTTGCAAACGTATACAGGCCTCTTACCAGTTCACTTTCAATGCAGAGGCTACTTACAGGAATATCATACCCACGGTTAGAGCTAGAGTACAGTAAAGAAATTTAAACTTGGGATTTATAAGAGATCTTTGACATGATTTAGTTACTTTTACAAATGTGGAGAAAATGGGTGAAAGTTTAAGTGACAAAATACAAATTTACAAAATTAGTTAACGCGGAATAGTGCCATAAAAAGGTAGGTGCCTGTCTTTAGAGCATTCGTTATGCAACTCTATTCAGTGGTTGTGCCAACTAGACACAGTAGTCAAATAACATTTGTAATTAAAATCCATCTAAAATTTAAAGAAAATCTACATTATGGAAAACCTTTTTGACTGTTGCCAGAAGGTTCCTTCCAAGATGGAGTGGCAGAGAGCATACTGCTCCATAAACGTTCCTTGGGCCATACTTTCTGGTACTTCTGTAGTTATAGGGGGCCTTGTAACTAGTTCCAGCCAATGAATATGTGTGAAAATGACAGGTGTCCCTTCTGGGCTAAGGCGTTCTGGTATGACAACTCCCTGCTTCTCTCCCCTGACTCCAGAACCAGTATTTGCATAGTAAAACCACAGTCAGGAAGGGGTCCATCCGCATGTGCTGAGAAGCCAGCCTCTGTTGACTCATACAGCATTTGCAGGAACAAAGTGTAACTTTTTGTGCTAAGTGACTGAGATTTTGAATTTTTTTTTCTGTTGCAGTAGTTCATGCTTAATTATCCTGACTGACATAGATAGAAAACCAAATTACACATGTAAGGTTATGCATCTCAAAGTTCAGAACTGAAACAAGTGTAATTAATGTGACCCTAAGCTAACACTAATGTGACTAATGTGATTAATTACTAAGTGTAATTAATGTGACCCTAACACTAATTCACTTTAAAACATTTTTCTGAGCTTGGTGTGGTGGCTCATGCCTGTAATCTTAGCACTCTGAAAGGCTGTGGTGGAAGGATCACTTGAGCTCAAGAGCTCTACACCAGCATGAGTCTATCACTAAATCATGTCCAAGGCTCGGCACCTGCAACTCAGCAGCTAGGGCACCAGCCACATATACCGGAGCTGACAGGTTCGAATCTCCCTGCCAAACTACAATGACAACTACAACAAAAAAATAGCTGGGCGTTGTGGTAGGCATCTGTAGTCCCAGCTACTTGGGAGGCTAAGTCAAGAGAATTGCTTAAGCCCAAGAGGTTGAGGTTGCTGTGAGCTGTGATGCCACAGCACTCTACCAGGAGGCAACATAGTGAGACTCTGTCTCAAAAAAAGAAAAAAAAAAAACCAGCAAGAGGAGGATTCCCCCTGGTATCTACTAAAAATAGAAAAAGTAGCTGGGTGTTGTGGCAGGTACCTGTAGTTCTAGCTACTTGGGAGGCTGAGGCAAGAGTTTGAGGTTACTGTGAGCTATGATGACACCATGGTACTCTACTCAGTGAGAGTCTGTCTCAAAAAAAAAAAAAAAAAAAAAAAGAAAAGAAAATCAAATAAAATAAAAACTAAAATATTTTTCTGCTACTATTTTTATTTTAAATGACATGCTAAATAATACATTAAATTTAAGATGTACCTGGTGGAAATTCTAGCTAAAGTCCTATAAAATTGTCAGTGTAGAAAACACACAGAAAAAAATCAAATGCTGAATCAGGTTTATAGCACCAATCATTTTTTCTAAAACTGGTAATATACCCATGAAATGACTACAGCCCAGTCCTTGTCTGAGTCTAGGACCTAGAGTTCTTTCTACCTGGGGATTACACTCCTATTGACGAGAGTCTCCCGGGACAACAAACGCTTCCCTCATCACTCCTGCATGGCATTGCTGTACCACCTATTTCTGAAACTACAACAAAGTTTTTATTATTACTGTCAGATGTACCTCTTTAAATTTTACAATTTGCAAATTATTTCCCTATCTCCACAGATATGACAATATGTGCATCCTTAATTAAAAGCCACGGATGTCATTTTGGGGAGGATTAACAATGTACAATTTGAATTTCATGATTGTACTCACAAGGATGTCAGTGTAGGGCTGTATTGGAACATTTGGAAAGAGAGTTATCTCTCTTGTCAATTTTAGAGAAAATACACTTCACCAGGTAAGGCTGCTCACAGAAATAGTCCTTTTGCAAACTAAAAGCAGGATACTTTTTCAGCCAATTATGAGGCGAATTTCCTGAGCCCAGAATGTCTAATTTTAAATTCATAGTGAAAACCTTTTAGACTTTAGAATAGATTTTCATAGATGTTTAGACTTTTAAATGCAGCCAAGCTTCTCTAAATAATGGATTACACTAGGCAATTCCCCATTACTATTACGGAATGACTGTGCGAGACAAGGCTACCCACATTTCTGAAACGATCAAGAATTTTGTCTTTTTAATGTTTCTCTAAAGTACATTTCCTTCCATTAGAAATGTGTACTTGGTTGGAAAAAATTTCCGTTACAATTCACAAAACTTGTTTTAACTAGATGCTTGGCAGATTATTTGTGCTTCATTTAAGAATTTGGCAGAATATTTGTGAAGTTGCAATAAAGGGAATCTTTTAAAGAACCACAACATATCTGGGGCATTCCTAGATTCACTTTATCTTATATATTTTCCTCTTCTGATTTTTGTATGAATTTTCTAATTTTTTCCTACCTTCTTGTACTGTGTTTTCCTGTAAGCATCCTCAAATCTTCTATGTATCACAAGAGAATGCAGGTAACCAGATGAAGAGATAAAACAGCAAGCACATTACTGGATCAATATCTTTTTAATCTAAAATATATCTCATAAATTCTTTTCTTTTTTTTTTTTTTCTTTTGGACTCTTACAACTGATGATGGTGTATGAAACCTTCCCCACTGTGGGCACCTAGCAGGAGCCTAAGTGCCAACTGAGATAAGCCCCAAGGACTTAGTGCTCTTCTGCAATGGCTGAGGGCTCCGGTGCCGAAAGAGATTGCTAAACTAAACTGCTTAATAAATGGTAGTTACTATGACGTTACCATTCTTATCACCCTGGTCAACCCTCTGCCTCCCTCAACACACAGAAGAAACTTGGGAACGGAAGACCAAGAGGCAAAGCCAGGAACAGAGAAGGGAGGGGAGCACACTCACAACAAAAGATGGGTGGGTTCTAGATAGAAGTTCAGAGTCAGACACAAACATTAAAAACGTCTACTCTGGCTTCTCTAGTTCCCCCCAGATCGTTCTTCAACTTTCAGCCAAACATCTCCTCCTGTAGGAGGCCTTCCATGACCTTCTGAATTCGGATGAACCCTTGCCAGTACCTTCCAGAGAACTGTATCGTCCTTTTTGCAATATTCAGGCATTTACTCAAAAATATTCGTGGAGCCTCTACTGTGTGCCAGACACGCACTAGTTATGTGACAACACAAACAAAATTCTGCTCACTTCCCCAGAGTTCCGGTCTCACCTGGTGATCTCCCTGTTCGCTCAGATGCCCAGAATCTGTATGGACTCCAATCCTTCCCTCACTCCTCACATTGAATGAGCCACTGGTACTTCTGAATTCCCTCCATCCCTACCGCCACTGCCTAGCACTGCCCATCCTCTCCCCGGCAAAGTGTCCCAAGCCTCCATCTGGTTTCCAGCCTGCAATCACCCTTTCCAAGGCAACGTACACACCTGTATGTGGAGCTCCTAAAATGAAAAGTGGATCATGACACTTTCTTGTGTCAAACCAATCTAGGGTCCCCAGCATGGCTAATGATTTGACACCAGCCTACTTTTCCCCTCAGCTCCCATATCCTCCCACCTGTACTGTGCTTCTGCCATATTAAACTGTTGCAGTTCCCCACCCAGGTTCTACTTTTTTTGTGCCTACCAGTGATATCTACCATGGTTACAGGCAACTACTATGTGCTTGATAATATTGGTTGATTAAAAGAATAAACAAATGAAGGTATTTATGTACTTTATGTGTACTAGGCCTTTTGTTTGACTTGTCTTTTATTTCCGATTATCAATGTTGTTATTACCTGTATATTTCAAAAGCTTAGCATTGCATCTGTAACCTAGGAAATGCTAAATAATGTTTTCAGAAAAAATAGACGAACCAATCGCCTGCCTTAGCTTAGGACACAAAGTAGAATACAAGAAGGCAGAAGGCAATGATTTGCTCCTTTGTAAAGAGGCCCAAATGCTTTCGCAAATTTCCTTCAGGAACATAAAACTATGCAGGTCTTGAGAGGTAAAATCAGAATAAATTATTAGTGACCCCCTAAAGAAGACATGCCCTTCTTGTTTCATTTTGTTTTTAATTCAGCTGATATTGATTGAGGCAGCATAAAGGTAGCACTGTGTAATGGAAACAGAATTGCCCTGGGAGTCAGAGGACCTGAAGTAGATTCCAGTACTGGCTCTACCTCTAATTAGCTGTGTGGCCTGGACTCAGCTGCCTCAGAAGCAACCCCACCCCTTGGACTTCTATTTATGTGAACAACTGAAATCCTTTTTTTTTTTTTTTTTTTTTGCTTTAGTGGGTTTCTGACTTTTGAAACTAAAAGAGCGCTAACATTCCATTCTTATTGTCTCTTATGGCTGCATTACTATGTGAGTAAGCCAAAAAATGCCACAGATGAAGCATATTTTGCTTATTGCAAAGCACTTGGCTAAAGTCGCTTATATTTACAAAAGAGAAAAAACAGCCTCCATTGTTCACTTAGATGGTTCTGAAACTTGTTGAACCAATATGCAAAAAGGTGTAATTAATGAACGTGTCTGCATGGAGAGAAGACTCTTGTATCATTATACAGGTCCCTGAACCTGTCCCAATTCTGTTTATTGTCAGCAGGCACTTGTAGAAACAAAAGGGGTGCTTATTAGACTTCCAGATCTCTCAACGCTAGAAGAAATAATATAATAGATGTACAAGTCAAGACTCACAAGTTTAATAAAGAAAACAGAAAATGCCCATTTGAGGACACAGGTCTCTGAAATGATGAAATGACCCCTTTCTCTCTTTTTTTTCCCCAAATATATTTGGACACATTATCTACCTTAGGAAATTAGACTCTTCCATTTTTCTCTTTGGTTTTTATGGCTTTTAATGAAGCTCCTTGTCTACTTGTATATTTTATTTTACTTTGTGCAAAGGGTATTGTTTCTTAACTGTAGCTATTCTTGGAGTTATTTGGGAAAGTTGCCTGTTTGTGATTAATTAGCTTTTTGATTACTGCGTGTTTAAGAGCCTTGAGGCATGTGCACCTGAAAATTACAATGTATTAATATTAACATAATGAAATTAAAATGATTTTGTGTAACTATATGATTGATGTTGATTCTGGAAATTATTTAAGTATAATTTATAGGTTATTTCTCACCAGCACAAATGCTTTCACTCTTCTAATTTTCCCCTGCATGAAAAATCTCAAGATTTCTCAAATCCCTTCTCATGTACAAAAATCTTCATCCTGGCATCTATTATTCTTTCCTATTATTGCTTCTGCCCCTGTCCCTTTCCTATCATTTGCTGATTTAACTCAGATTCAGGCCTGTTTGGGGTCAGTCCAGGACGATTGCAGTCATCCTCGTTAAAGGGACCCTCAGTACCTTCTGAGCTCAGGGGAAGAGTGTGAAGAACAACTTGGCTCTGGCTCTTATGTCCTCATAAGCCCTGATGATGGAGAGAGAGGAAGAGATATCATATCTGCCCAGTGGTGGGCTCTGTGTATCCAAAATGCCCAGCACAGAGGGGTTCCTGGACATTTGCCCAGCCATTAATAAGCAGTAGTTTATTTCCTATCTGACTATTCCTTTTGCAAGTTTGGCTTCCCTGGCAGTGAATCCCCCAAAAGAGGGGAGGATTGTCGCAACCCCTCGGGCCCCTGTGGCCCTGGTCTCGATCACAGCAGGAAGGAACCAGGCGTGACACGGATTAGAAGTACAAGCTTATAGGAGGCAGGCTAGCCCTTCTCAGCAGGGTAGCCCCGAGCAACCACCGCACCAGCCTTTTATTGAGACCGTACAACACAGGTGAGGGGAATAATTAACAAATGACTACGTGCTGAAGGCTTGGGCTCTTCCACAAGGAGCACCTGTGGACGAATGGCCCGAGGTCCACCCCTCACCTGCAGATCATCTTGCTAAGAGGTCGTCTGACTCTTGGCGTCCCCTACAGAGGATGGTGGTGAGGCTCAGGAATAAAGCTGGAACCTTCCTACTACATACGTGGTCAAGCTCATTAGCTTATTTCATCACTTGTGCAGCAAACACGGTTTAGTGTGCTAGACTCCCTACTAGGCACAGGGATTACAAAGTGAATAAGACACAGACTCTGCATTCAAACAGCTCACAATCATTTCACTCATTTAACAAACACTGCATACTTGTGATGTGCAAGGCCCTGGACACAAGGCTTTTGGGGGCCGTAGGGAGTTTAAAGACTAGAGGAACAGGCCGGGTTGTGGCGAAAGAAAAGATCACAGAAATGCTCTTTGAGGTCTTAGGGAGAGAAACCATAGCTCTGACCAGGTTCCATAGACGGGGCCCAGGCAGGATGATGCCCCGTTGGGAAAGACAAGGGAACCAAGCAGAGCGTCCCGTAAGTGGCCATCTAATTCACCTGCAATCTCTGCGGGCAGAACACTAAAACACTCCATTCTACAGATATCCATGGAATCACCAAATTAAAAAAAAAAAAAATTAATGTGAGACAAAATGTTTGTTTTCTTTTTTAAAAGGGAACAAAAAAACCAGCCAATAAACAAAACTCCCCAAACCCTAGCCTTTGGCTCCCTGTGAAAACCCTGCAGCACTGCCTTCTTGCCGTCTGTCTGAGTGACATTCTCCGCAATCTCCAGCTCAACACTGCCAGGCCTTGCAACATATAAAGCTAAAATTACACTTAACACCACCAAACAGAGCTCCACGTTAAATGAGAAAACAAAATTGGGCGACATAATGTATTTTGAGTAACAGGAAAATAAACCAGAAATGATGTGTATATATAAACACATAGAGGAGTGTACATATGTTATGTCTTGGTATATTTAGATGTTGTGCATAATGCTCTTCCCAGTAACCTGTTTTTTAAAAAACAGCACACTCCAGTAGGTACCTGCATAAAGAAACCACCCACTTGGTGAGGAGACTGCAGCCCTGATGCTCAGCCCACCTGCCCATGTCTTCAGCGCTCCCTCTCCAGCATTGAGCTTGACTGAGTGCCCTCTTGACATGCTCTTCCTACTCATCACCTACTCCCTGGAGAAGTGAGCTACTCACAAGGGACCGGGATGCCTTACCTTACCTTTATGAACCCATTTCCCTGCACCTGCACCTGCACCCATCCAGTCTGTCCCTCATTTTCCAAGCTGCACTGGAATTGTAAAAACCTGGGCCAGTGTGTGCTCTACCATGATCTGCTCACTTCTGCAGTGTGTTTGCTGAGATTTCTGTGCGACATTTTCACCAGCTGTGTGATGTTAGCAAGGAGCCATTCAGTGGAGAGTGAGCTGTAGGCACCAGTGGGCCGTCATCCTGGAGGTCCACCTCAACAAGTGCTGGCATGGATGGAACCAGACAAAGCTGGATGTTTAGTATCTCAGGAAGAAAGTGTTCATGGCAATTTTGATTGGGTGAAATAAAATCTTGGTTACAAGGTCACTGGTCTTTACCCAATATCTACTTCTAAGTTAAAAATATTTTTCTTCCTTCCGGCAGGAGTTGGCAAATGATGGTCCGGGGAGCAAATATGGCCACACCCGTTCATGTCTGCATTGTCCTGGTTGCTTTCCCACTACCCTGGCAGACCTGAGAACTGACAGAGACTGACTGGAGACCAGCCCACAGAACTCAAAATATTTACTATCTGGCCCTTCACAAAAAACGTTTGCTGACTCCTTCCTTACATTTATCACCAAATACTGTCATTTCTTCCTCCAAAAACCGTTTCATTTTCTCAGTGCCCCCTCATTTCCAATGATAGCACTATGATTCAAGCTCTCCACATCACGGTGTGGAACAGCTTTCCCGTCCAATCCACCCTGCTGGCTGCTGCCTGCTGTCTTCCGGTTACTTACTGAATCCACTCAAACCCAAGCCTCAGAAATTACATGCTCTTAGTTTTCACTGGAGCCAATTTGCAATTTTACTTTCCAGGGCCCTCAATTCAGACTTAGGTCTCACTTCAGCTCTCTGCCTGCTGGGTTCTCGGCCTCCCCAGTGCTCACACCCAAGATCTTCTCCACTGCTGCACCAGCTGCTACTGCTCCTCTGCTCTCATTTCCTCCAGAGGATCTTCCCACGATCATCTGCAGATTCTCTCCTGCCCTCTCCACATTCTGCCCTTTGGGTCAGTCCCTGCAGCCAAGTACTCATTCACTGAAAGGTCATTTCTTGCTAAATTATCACTCCCTTTATAAATTCTAATGGTGGCAAAAAATGAAGTAGCATAAAAGACTACAAGAGAGATTCTGTTGAGAGGAATTCATCTTGGGGATGATCCCCTTTTAGCTGTGGTATCCAAAATTATGCCAGATCTGAACACGTGGACCACCTACACTCCAGCCAAAAATTCCTGGCAGTGCACACTGTGCTTACAGGTTATATCACAGACTTAACTGCTTTCAAGATATTTCACATTTTTGCCTTTTATCTACTTGAAGACCTAAAAACTCTCCATTATAATATATACCATACATTGCAGTGGTCGGTAATATGTAGAGTAATCAAGACCTGATTGCGAGATATAAAAGTAGACCCTGCAGTGAAAAAGCTCAGATCTTATACACTTTTTCCACCTGCATCCAGAAACCCAAAACTCTTTATCATTTTCTTATCAGACACTCTGTAATTGGGAAGAAAAAAAAAAAAGTCCTCCAGGGAGGCAGGTGCTCTGGCTGCACATATGTTTAGATCAGCAGTTCTCAACCTGTGGGTCGTGTGAAAGGGTCACATTAGGAAGGTTGAGAACCACTGGTTTAGATGGTCAGATTTTAACAGGCTCAACATTTATGATCTAGTCCTATAATCCTAACAAAATAACAAAACCTGGCTATAAAACCCCTAAGAATCAAGGATGTGCCAGGTTCACCCCAGTAGGTCATAGAGGCTGACTTACTACTGACTAGGAGGTCATAATGCCAAGTTGGACCAAAGGAAAATGAGCCTAATTTAGAAATTAAGCTCAAGTTACAATTTCTGCCTCCCTTGAAAGCTATAACCATTGCCAATGAATTTCTCTGCCTTCCCTATGTTCTCTTAAAACCATCACAAGCTCCAGTCTTCTAACCCAGCCCGCCAATTACTTACTCTTGGCTGGGAACTTTCACTTTTAGCAGTTTTTTCCAAACATAAATGAAAGCACTAAAAATTAATAGCTGAAAGGAGATTAAAAAAAAAAAAACATGCTTCAAACTCTCTTTACCCACTACAAGTCGAGAGGAGCTAAACATCAGCCTTTAAAAAAAAATAGCTTCCTTTTTAAGAACAGGTACAACATATGTAGGAGATGACATCTAACACCTCAAATGGGTTGTGAGCATAAAAATTAAATATGTGCCCAGTTCTTAAGGAAATGTGAGCTGGTGTGACCAAAATTAACAATGGGAAAGCCAGTCAGGCGTGGCAGTTAAGTGACTGCTATTGTCAGCCACACTGTTAATGTGTTAGGAGCCATCACTTTTTTGTTGCCAAATTCTAAAATCTCTGTCTTTGAAGGGCTGTGAGCGCTGTATTCACAGAGAAGGTAGGTGGCAGAAAGAGGTTAAAGAGGGTAGGTATCTGTGTGAATCAGTTTTTAGAAAGATCTGAAACTCCAAACAGCAGCGTGTGTGCACTCAAATGTGCAAAACTGGAAAAAAGTCATCCTGTGTTGAGAAATCAAAGCAATTTACAGTAGACACACATCCAGGAAAAGGGGGCAGTCTTTAAATATATAGTTAGCCTTTTAGCCTCTCTCTGTGGAAAACTCTGGATTGCCAAGAGCAACACTGAAGATTTATTGTTATAGGCAGATTTCCCCTGCTATCTTATTGTTGGGAACTTTTGGAGTGATCCTCCTTCTAGCTGTTTTCTTGAGTGCCTCAACAGTCAACCACTATAGCAGGAGGCTCTTCTCACCAGTTGCCACATCTATTAGCAAAATCTGCTCTGTCCCCCCAAAGCAGGTCTTTGCCAGGCCCCAAGCATCATTAGCAATGCTATCAATATTTGTAAATGCTAGTTCTCAGGAGTGAGTTTTACATATTGGGAATCTCAGGCAATGGCAGGAGGCCCTAAAGATAAACCAGAGAAGCTTATTCAAACACATAAGAAGGAAGCTCACAGAATTATTAATGGAAAATGATATGGTTGTTAAGAAAGACTGACCCATCTGTGGGTTGATGAGCACTTGGCTTGTTTCCACATCTTGGTGCTTGTGAACTGAGCTGTGATCAACGTTCTAGTGCGAATGTTCTCATGGTAAAATGATTTTTTTCTTTTGGGTAGATATCTAGTATTGGGATTGCAGGATCAAAATGGAAGGTCTACTTTTAGCGCTTCAAGGATTCTCCATACTTCTTTCCAAAAAGGCTATATTAGTTTGCAATCCCACCATCAATGTATGTTTCCTTCCATCGGTATCATGCCAGCTTCTGCAGCTTTGGGATTTTGTGATGTGGGCTAAATAAACTATGGTATATGTATATCGTGGAATACTATTCAGCCATAAAGAAAGATGGTGAATTTGCGTCTTTTGTATTTACCTGGATGGATTTGGAGAACACCCTCCTAAGTAAAGTATCTCAAGAGAATTCTGGGAAGATGGCCGACTGGTAGCAACCCTGTTCAGAGGCTCCTGAACAAAGGAAGAAAAACTGGTT